>NC_141879.1:618994056-619318602 GCF_056163025.1 Triticum urartu | reverse complement strand
CCCGGTGATCTCCATGACGAGGAGGGAGTAGTTCTGCCCCGGGGCTGAGGGTATGTACCAGTAGCTATGTGTTTGATCTCTCTCTGTCTCTCGTGTTCTTGAGGTGGTACGATCTTGATGTATCATGAGCTTTGCTATTATAGTTGGATCCTATGATGTTTTCTCCCCCCTCTACTCTCTTGTAATGAATTGAGTTTCCCCTTTGAAGTTATCTTATCGGATTGAGTCTTCAAAGATTTGAGAACACTTGATGTATGTCTTGTCATGCGTATCTGTGGTGACAATGGGATACCACGTGATTCACTTGATGTATGTTTTGGTGATCAACTTGCGGGTTCCGCCCATGAACCTATGCATAGGGGTTGGCACATGTTTTTGTCATGATTCTCCGGTAGAACTTTGGGGCACTCTTTGAGGTCCTTTGTGTTGGTTGAATAGATGAATCTGAGATTGTGTGATGCATATCGTATGATCATACCCACGGATACTTGAGGTGACATTGGAGTATCTATGTGACATTAGGGTTTTGGTTGATTTGTGTCTTAAGATGTTATTCTAGTACGAAATCTAGGGCTGTTTGTGACATCTATACGAATAGCCCAACGGATTGATTGGAAAGAATAACTTTGAGGTGGTTTCGTACCCTACCATATTCTCTTCGTTTGTTCTCCGCTATTGGTGACTTTGGAGTGACTCTTTGTTGCATGTTGAGGGATAGTTATGTGATCCAATTATGTTATCATTGTTGAGGGAACTTACACTAGTGAAAGTATGAACCCTAGGCCTTGTTTCCTATCATTGCAATACCATTTACGCTCACTTTTATCATTACTTACCTTGCCGTTTCTATATTTTGAGATTACAAAAACTATTATCTACTATCCATATTGCACTTGTATCACCATCTCTTCACCGAACTAGTGCACCTATACAATTTACCATTGTATTGGGTGTGTTGGGGACACAAGATACTCTTTGTTGTTTGGTTGCAGGGCTGCTTGAGAGAGACCATCTTCATCCTACGCCTCCTATGGATTGATAAACCTTAGCTCATCCACTTGAGGGAAATTTTCTACTGCCCTACAAACCACTGCACTTGGAGGCCCAACAACGTCTACAAGAAGAAGGTTGTGTAGTAGACATCAAGCTCTTTTCTGGCGCCGTTGCCGGGGAGGTTAGCGCTTGAAGGTATATCTTTAGATCTTTCAATCGAGTCTTTTAGTTTCTTGTTTTATCACTAGTTTAGTTTATAAAAGAAAACTAAAAAAATGGAATTGAGTTTGTCTCATACGCTTCACTTTTTAATATCTTTCATGAGTATGATGGAAAGGATAATTGTGCTCAAGTGCTAGAAGAAGAAATCTATAAAATGTTTGGCACTAAATCTTTGAATGATGAGTATGATTGCAATGTTGTTAGTACGAATTCTTTGAATATCCATGATACTAATGATGATTGCACTAGTTATGATGAAAATGTCTCCCATAAACATGTCAATTTTTTTGGAGTACATTGGGTTTGTAAGTACACACCAAATAGGGAAGATAGATATTTCAAGAGGCATAAGTATTTAGAAACTAAATTGTTGCAAGAAGAGCTAGATGAATGTGCTGAAAATTTAAATTATGTCGGCCATTCTTGTGAACTTTGCAATGAACGTTATCATTTTAGTACCCAATGCAAATTGTTTCATGATCGTACCAAGTCCAAAAATTGTGATGACTTGATTTCCCTTGCACATCATAATGAACTTAGTTTGCTCTTGGGTTATGAAGAAATTAAATGTATAACTAAGGATATTCCAAAATTTGCCCTTGATAAAGTTCTTCATTTTGATCTAGAGAAAATTTATATATATTGTTTGGTGAATTGCATTGAAAATCCTTATATTGCCAACTACATAAAGAAAAGAAAACAAATAGAAGATGAAGAGAATAATAATGAAAGGGAAGAGGCTTGCCAATACCTTCCTATTATTTCTTATGATGAATCAGGTAACGAGGAGGAGCCTCCTATTCACCAATCTCATTAATAAGGAGCTCCAAAAAGAGGATTGAACCCACACATGATGTGGTGAAGAAGAAGAAAAGAAAAAGGAAGAGAGGCAAAAAGATATCTCTCCCAAATAATGCTGCTCCTATTACTATTATGCCTTATGAAAATATATTTGTCGAAGATAATGATGCTTCTTATGATCTTGAAAATCTTTTTGGCACTTGCTTGGAAGAATATGATAATTGCTATATTATTGGTGCTACCATACTATTAATGATGAGAGTGATTATGCTTATAATATGAAAAGGCCCAAGCTTGCGGATGCTACTTTTGATGAAGATGATGCTTTTGAGAATATTTTTGCTGCAATTAATTTTTGTCCCAAGCTTGGGGATGCTACGCTTAATGCAGATGATATTTTTTAGTATCCCAAGTTTTGATATGCAAATTTATAATGATAATAACATGCCTCCTACTTATGATAATTATTGTGATGATACATATGCTATAAAAAGTAGTGAGGATTATATTTATAAAACTTGTCATGATTATGGTTACCCCTTTTCTGAACATTACTCTTTTAATGTGGAAACAATTTATAGTATCCAAGTCTCTTATGATACTCCCACTATCCCGAATGAGAAGAATTTTGCTTATGTGAAGAATAATAATATTTCTATGCTTTTAGATCATGAAAAGAATGCTTTAGGTGCTGGTTATATTGTTGAATTCATTCATGATTCTACTGAAAATTATTATGAGGGGGGAACATATTCTTGTAGGAATTGCAATAATATCAAGTTTCCTCTCTATGTGCTTAAAGTTTTGAAGTTATGCTTGTTTTATCCTCCTATGCTAGCTGATTATTGTTCCCACAAGTTGTTTGCTCAAAAAATCCCTATGCATAGGAAATAGGTTAGACTTAAATTTGCTATTCACATTATTCATGATGCTCTCTTTATGTTACAATTCTTATCTTTTATGTGAGCATCATTGAAATCATCATGCCTAGCTAGGGGTGTTAAACGATAGCGCTTGTTGGGAGGAAACCCAATTTTATTTTAGTTCCTTGCTTTTTTCTCCTGTTTAGTAATAAATAATTCATCCAGCCTCTGTTTAGATGTGGTTTTATGTGTTTAATTAGTGTTTGTGCCAAGTAGAACCTTTGGGAAGACTTGGGGAAAGTCTTGTTGATCATGCAGTCAAAAACAGAAACTTTAGCGCTCACGAGAATTGCTGCCATTTTTATTTGGAGAGTGCTATTTAGTTAATTCGTTTTGCAGATGATTAACAGATAAATTACTCAGGTCCAGCAATTTATTTGAGAATTTTATGTGTTCCAGAAGTATACGCTTGATCCAGATTACTACAGACTGTTCTGTTTTTGACAGATTCTGCTTTTCGTGTGTTGTTTGCTTATTCTGATGAATCTATGGCTAGTAAAATAGTTTATAAACCATACAGAAGTTGGAATACAGTAGGTTTAACACCAATATAAATAAAGAATGAGTTCATTATAGTACCTTGAAGTAGTGTTTTGTTTTCTTTCGCTAACGGAGCTTACGAGTTTTCTGTTAAGTTTTGTGTTGTGAAGTTTTTAAGTTTTGGGTAAAGATTCGATGGACTATGGAATAAGGATTGGAAAGAGCCTAAGCTTGGGGATGCCCGAGGCACCCCAAGGTAATATTCAAGGATAGCCAAGAGCCTAAACTTGGGGATGCCGCAGAAGGCATCCCCTTTTCGTGTACTTCCATCGGTAACTTTACTTGGAGCTATATTTTTATTTACCATATGATATGTGTTTTGCTTGGAGCGTCAATTTATTTTGTTAGGATTTGATTGCTGCTATTTAGAACAACTAGCAGTGTGACCCACGCATTTGCGCGGCTAGATTTAGCACATTTCTTATATTTATTTGTATTTCTCTATAGTATATGTAGTAAAGTATGACATATAATATGAGTAAGATATATGCTTTGCGGAAACAAAACTGCACTTTGGCAAGCATGACTCTATACTGATTCTATTATGTTGTTATTATAAAATCATCAGTAAAAGACCGACATAATTGGAGGCTTTGGTGCATGGTGTGACTCATGGAGTTTTGGACTAATTTAGAGCTTTTTATGTCTATATTTCCTCTAATAAACTTTAGATGGATCATTTAGTAAGGATCAAACTAAAAAGTGAAAGCTCATACTCGAGGTTAGTTGATGGATTACCATCCGCCTTCTCATTTACTATATATTGATGGTGTTCTTGGCCATTCCAAGAAAGCTTATCTTATTCTAACTGGGTTTGTGAAAATATAAATATTATCTCTCCCTTCTCACCATCTTTATGTCTCAACATATTACTTTTCCTAGCTTCTCATTAGGGTCATGTTCGCATTTATCCCTATTTCACTTACCCATGCATAGAAGGTGCTTATGACATCCCCCTCTTTTCCTTCAGTAATGAGTCCTCTGTTTTTATGACCTTCGCCACAACAGTGCCATTCCATTCCTTGGATCAACTTATTTCAAGGATTGGATTTGACATGAATGTTTAGTTACACTTGTATATTACCTATCAGCACATACATGGTCCTAGTTTATTTGGGTGGAGTGGATGCCAAATCTAACTGCCTGATTGTATATAAAGTATATTTTGAATTGTAGCTCCATATATACTTGTTTCTGAAGTGAATGGAAATCAAATTGCTAATTTTCCTCTCTTTGATTTTATTTCATGTAAAAATATAGTTTATTCTTTTTTCCAGCCTAATGAGAGTTTTTTCACGTCAATGGTCGTTAGCTCCATGATTCCAGTAATTAGAAAAGCTATGTGTGATTTTGCCCATGTGGTGTCATCCGTACTCTACGTGTCTATATTGAATTTGGTGTTTCTCAAAAGACAATTATATCTACTATCAATTGGAAGTAGACATGTCAACTTTACCTACCAGTGTTGAAGTCTTTATTTGTTGACTGTCTCACCCATTCTTTTTCATTCTACTTTGCCTACTTCAATTGTGCGATCTTAGTTAGCTTTGTCCCATTTCAATTGTGTGTTCTCTCTTAGCACCTATATCGGTCGATCATTTCTTTTGCATTATTATATATGATGATGTGCATCTATGTACTTGCACATCTATACATTCTATAAATGAGTATTTATATATAGTCAATTTGCATAGAGAGCATATATAATGAGTATAGTTTTGAAAGACCGTCACCATATACTGTGGGACATCATGCAAAATTAGTATATTCAGGAAACGTATATGTTACTCACTCAAATCCTATAGGAACGATGGCGTTCAGACCTGAGAGTCTTCTATGCCTGTACACCAATTATTAGCTGTTTGTTATTTTGTTTTTATAACTTATTAATTACCAAGCTTGCCGCCTGGTGGGAGTTGAATACTTTTATATTAAGGCCTATAAGGTTTTACATTAAATTCTTACCATCGAAAAGATTTCACAAATAGGCCATTGCCTGACTCAGTTTCCAATCTCGACTGATTGCACGTGCAGCTGCTATATCTCTGCACATACAAAAAACAGAAGTTTCATGACTCAAGCATTTGATCTCTATTAAAAAAAGAGTCTCACGCATCTTTTTTATAGGAAAGATGTCTCACGCATTACTACTAATGGCCTACTACTGCTCTTTTTTTTTTGCTTTCCGATCAGGACATGCATGCAGTAAATATATTGCAATCCCTGGTATTTGTGTTAAGGCCGACCGCTTGGGCATTTTTTTTATGGAGGCAGCTCGTACACAGTTCATGTACTTTTCTTTTCTGGAAAATTGTGTGTACAATTGATACACACATGCAGTCCCTCTTAATAGGGTATTTTTAAGATAAAATGATTATATACACTTTGTGCGTATTGGAACCACTCCATTATACACCATATTTTTTTAGAAGATAACATTATAGAAATGCGATTATATTTTGAAATAGTGCACTTTTCCTACTTATTTTATTACTCCCTTGGTCCCAAATAAGTGATGTGATTTTAGTTCAAATTTGAACTAAAACCACGTCATCTATTTTCAGAGGGAGGGGGTATGAAATATCTCAATATTTTCTCCCCTTATCCTCTCATCCCTGTTGATGGCAGAGCTCAGTACCAAAATACCTATATACTTGTTTGAAAAGGAAAGACAGTAAAAGCTACATGAGGCATATGCACAAAATATTTTCTTGGAAATCTATTGTAATGTATTTTACAAAAGCCATTATATGAAAGGATCTGACGCCTGCAAAATACCCTGCAAATCTGTTGTAATGTATTGTACAAACACCATTATCCAAAATCTGTTGCAATGCGTAATACAAAAATCCTTATCTTTCATTGCTTTAGCATCCATGTTTTCATGGCGACCATTCAGGCTAGCTGGATCCCACTAAGAGTCGAGAGGTAAGACGCCATAGCACCACCTCCTCGCATGGAGCGGAGAGATACTTGGACTAAAGCAATTCTGCTCATGATTTTGAGAGAGAAACAGTGATCCTGCTACTGCTCGCGATGCGGCGACGCGCAGTGTACGTGTGAAAAGGATGCATGTATTATCTCTCGTGCGTTAGCTTTTGCGGCGAATCTTCCGTGAGTTATTGACCATATAACAGTATAAGGTAAGAAAAGATTATGGATGCTTTGATTACGTTTTCACTTTCCTTTTCCAACACGTTCCGATTTTTTTACGTATCCTAGTTTCCTAATTCAATCCGTGGATGATTTCTGGTTGCTTGGATTACGCTCTCTCTTTCCTAATTCAATTGGTGGAAGATTCCATGTTTATTAGAGGAAGAGAAAACATAGCGCAAGAGAAAGTATTTTTTTTCTTGTAAAGCCGTGAGTCCCTAAATTTTACGTGCTCATGACTATTGCTAGGCTAGCCTCAATTTTTTTATTATGCATATACACGTGACAGTTGATGGTTCAATATGTTACGTAAAAACTATAAATCTTAGCCATTAATTCTTTGATCGGACGGTGTTAATAATATTACCGCATGTGGACAAACGTCACGGCTTGTTTGTCTCTTGTCTTAATTATATAATAGATGTTTTGCATCTTTTATTTCAATAAAAGTGGCATTGATAGCCTTTACTATGCCTATGTTACAAGTATACATGTTGTTGTTTGAAAACAGAAAGTTTACCGCTGTTGCAATAATTTCCTAGAAAAGTCAGAATGTGATAAAATGTTGAAACCTTTTGCATATTAAGCTCTGATAAATTTACTACAGTGGGAATTTTCTTTCATAATTTTTGGAGCTAGGGAAGTATGGATGTTGCTTCATTCTTTACAGACTGTCCTGCTTAGGCAGATTGCTGTTATGTTTGCATTGTTTGCATATGTTTGCTTCTTTAATGATTCTATTTGAGGATAGGACTATTAAATATGCAGAGGCATTTAGTATGCAGTGTTGAATAATAATTTTAGTGATTTGCTACAGTAGAGTATGATAAGGTTTTGGCAATGGTTTATACTAACTTATCTCACGAGTCCTTGTTGAGTTTTGTGTGGATGAAGCTTTTGAGATTTAGGGAGACCTTGATATGAGAGGAATTAAGGACACACAAAAGCTCAAGCTTGGGGATGCCCAAGGCACCCCAAGATAATATTTCAAGAAGTCTCAAGCATCTAAGCTTGGGGATACCCCGGTTGGCACCCCACCTTTCTTCTTCAACAATTATCGGTTAGTTTCGGTTGATTCTAAGTTTTTGCTTCTTCACATGATGTTTGCCATTCTTAGAATGTCATTTTATTTTGCTTTGCTTGCTGCTTGAATAGAATACCAAGATCTGAAATTATTAAATGTTAGAGTCTTCACATAGTTGCAAAATTATTCGACTACTCATTGATCTTCACTTATATCTTTCGGAGTAGTTTGTCATCTGCTCTAGTGCTTCACTTATATCTTTTAGAGCATGGTGGTAGTTTTATTTTGAAGAAATAGATGAACTCTCATGCTTCACTTATATTATTTTGAGAGTCTTTAGAACAGCATGGTAATTTTCTTAAAATCCTAATATGCTAGGTATACAAGATTAGTAAAAACATTCATCTAGAGTATTGAATACTAAAAGAAGTTTGATGCTTGATGATTGTTTTGAGATATGGAGGTAATAATATCAAAGTCGTGCTAGTTGAGTAGTTGTGAAATTGAGAAATGCTTGTGTTGAAGTTTGGAAGTCCCGTAGCATGCACGTATGGTAAACGTTGTGTAACAAATTTAAAACATGAGGTGTTATTTGATTGTCTTCCTTATGAGTGGCGGTCGGGGACGAGCGATGGTCTTTTCCTACCAATCTATCCCCCTAGGAGCATGCGCGTAGTGCCGAGGTTTTTGATGACTTGTAGATTTTTGCAATAAGTATGTGAGTTATTTATGACTAATGTTGAGTCCATGGATTATACGCACTCTCACCCTTCCATCCTTGCTAGCCTCTTTGGTACCGTGCATTGCCCTTTCTCATATTGAGAGTTGGCGCAAACTTCGCCGGTGCATCCAAACCCCATGATATGATACGCTCTTTTACACATAAACCTCCTTATATCTTCCTCAAAACAGCCACCATACCTACCTATTATGGCATTTCCATAGCCATTCCGAGATATATTGCCATGCAACTTTCCATCATTCTGTTCATCATGAACATTCATCATTGTCATATTGCTTAGCATGATCATGTAGTTGACATAGTATTTGTGGCAAAGCCACCGTTCATTGCATATCCCGGTACACCGCCGGAGGCATTCATATAGATTCATCTTTGTTCTAGTATCGAGTTTTAATCATTGAGTTGTAAATAAATAGAAGTCTGATGATCATCATTATTAGAGCATTGTCCCAAGTGAGGAAAAAAAAGAGAAGGCCCAAAAAAAGGGAAAGGCCATAAAAAAGAGAAGGCCCAAAAAAATGAGAGAAAAAGAGAGAAGGGACAATGCTACTATCCTTTTACCACACTTGTGCTTCAAAGTAGCACCATGATCTTCATAGTAGAGAGTCTCTTGTTTTGTCATTTTGATATACTAGTGGGAATTTTTCATTATAGAACTTGGCTTGTATATTCCAACAATGGGCGTCCTCAAGTGCCCTAGGTCTTCGTGAGCAAGCAAGTTGGATGCACACCCACTTAGTTTCTTTCGTTGAGCTTTCATACATTTATAGCTCTAGTGCATCCGTTGCATGGCAATCCCTACTCCTTGCATTAACATCAATCGGTGGGCATCTCCATAGCCCATTGATTAGCCTCGTTGATGTGATACTTTCTCCTTTTTGTCTTCTCCATATAACACCCCTCATTATATTTTATTCCACCCATAGTGCTATATCCATGGCTCGCTCTCATGTATTGCGTGAAAGTTTATGAGTTTGAGATTACTAAAGTATGAAACAATTGCTTGGCTTGTCATCGGGGTTGTGCATGATGAGAGCATTCTTGTGTGATGAAAATGGAGCATTACTAAACTATATGATTTTGTAGGGACGAACTTTCTTTGGCCATGTTATTTTGAGAAGACATAATTGCTTAGTTAGTATGCTTGAAGTATTATCATTTTTATGTCAATATGAACTTTTGTCTTGAATCTTTCGGATCTGAATATTCATACCACAATTAAGAAGAATTACATTGAAATTATGCCAAGTAGCACTCTGCATAAAAAATTCTATTTTTATCATTTACCTACTCGAGGACGAGCAGGAATTAAGCTTGGGGATACTTGATACGTCTCCAATGTATCTATAATTTTTGATTGCTCCATGCTATATTATCTACTCTTTTAGACAATATTGGGATTTATTATCCACTTTTATATTATTTTTGGGACTAACCTATTAACCGGAGGCCCAGCCCAGATTTGCTATTTTTTTTGCCTATTTCAGTGTTTCGAAGAAAAGGAATATCAAACGGAGTCGAAACGGACCGCAATCAACTGGAGAAGTTATTTTTGGATGGAAAGCTACCGGAAAAGCTTGGAGTGCATGTCAGGAAAGAAGGGAGGTACCCACGAGGGTGGGGGGCGCGCCCACCCCCCTAGGGCGCGCCCCCCTGCCTCGTGGCCCCACCTTCGGTCCACCGACGTACTTCTTTCACCCATATATACCTACGTACCCTAAAACTTCCAGAACAGAGATTAGATTAGGAGTTCCGCCGCCAGAAGCCTCCGTAGCCACCGAAAACCAATCTAGACCCGTTCCGGCACCCTGCCGGAGGGGGAATCCTTCTCCGTTGGCCATCTTCATCATCCCGGTGCTCTCCATGACGAGGAGGGAGTAGTTCTCCCCCGGGGCTGAGGGTATGTACCAGTAGCTATGTGTTTGATCTCTCTCTCTCTCTCGTGTTCTTGAGGTGGTACGATCTTGATGTATCGCGAGCTTTGCTATTATAGTTGGATCCTATGATGTTTTCTCCCCCCTCTACTCTCTTGTAATGAATTGAGTTTCCCCTTTGAAGTTATCTTATCGAATTGAGTCTTTAAAGATTTGAGAACACTAGATGTATGTATTGTCGTGCGTATCTGTGGTGACAATGGGATACCACGTGATTCACTTGATGTATGTTTTGGTGATCAACTTGAGGGTTCCGCCCATGAACCTATGCATAGGGTTGGCACACATTTTTGTCGTGATTCTCCGGTAGAACTTTGTGGCACTCTTTGAGGTCCTTTGTGTTGGTTGAATAGATGAATCTGAGATTGTGTGATGCATACCGTATGATCATACCCACGGATACTTGAGGTGACATTGGAGTATCTAGGTGACATTAGGGTTTTGGTTGATTTGTGTCTTAAGGTGTTATTCTAGTACGAACTCTAGGGCTGTTTGTGACATCTATAGGAATAGCCCAACGGATTGATTTGAAAGAATAACTTTGAGGTGGTTTCGTACCCTACCATAATCTCTTCGTTTGTTCTCCGCTATTAGTGACTTTGGAGTGACTCTTTGTTGCATGTTGAGGGATAGTTATGTGATCCAATTATGTTATCATTGTTGAGGGAACTTACACTAGCGAAAGTATGAACCCTAGGCCTTGTTTCCTATCATCGCAATACCATTTACGCTCACTTTTATCATTAGTTACCTTGCTGTTTTTATATTTTGAGATTACAAAAACTATTATCTACTATCCATATTGCACTTGTATCACCATCTCTTCGCCGAACTAGTGCACCTATACAATTTACCATTGTATTGGGTGTGTTGGGGACATAAGAGACTCTTTGTTATTTGGTTGCAGGGTTGCTTCAGAGAGACCATCTTCATCCTACGCCTCCTACAGATTGATAAACCTTAGGTCATCTACTTGAGGGAAATTTGCTACTGTCCTACAAACCTCTGCACTTGGAGGCCCAACAACGTCTACAAGAAGGAGGTTGTGTAGTAGACATCACGCGTGTGCGTGCTCATCCAACGGGAGGAGCGGGAGGTTGGGGGTGACCTGGGGAGCGGGCCCCATATGGCAGCAAGTGCGAGGGGGAGCGAGCGAGCGAGAGAGGGGCGCGGGCGAGCGAGGCGTAAGGCCTAGGGTGGCCTGGGGCGCTGCTGGGCCGGCTCAGGCGCGGGAGGTCGGCCGTGGGCCAATTGCCGGCTGGGCCACTAGGCCTCCTGGCGCTTGTCTGGCTGGCTGGGCCGGTGGCCGGGCCGGCCAGAGTTTTTTTAATAAAAGGTTTTTTTAACAGTCAGAAAAACGAACAAACAGAGTAATAATAATAGAAAAATTATATAAGCATATTATATACCAAAATGCTCAGAAAAATAGCAGCAATAAGATGAACTATTTTTCAAGTTGAACTAAATTCCATAAAAATTCATAAAAGTCAAACAGAGCTACTGTTGCATTTAAAATCAGTAAAAATCATTTTTAAAATAGCAAAATGATTTCAAATTTATTTTCTCCTAATTTTCTATTGAAGGGAATCATTTTACCCTTATTTCCAAGTATTTATTTTTAGGAGAAAAATAATTTGAATATAAACCCAAATAACTCCTAATTGGATTTGAATTTGGAATTTCAAACAACTTCAAATGGAAAATGAGTTTCAAATAACTTCGAAGTGACCCCCAAATTATTCTTTTGAAACTTCCAACTCTCTTTCTTTGAATTTTGAAGAATTTATTTTATCTTCCCTCATGAACTCATTGAGTTGCTTAAAGTTTCTAAGTTTTAAATATTTCAAAATGGAGTTCACATCATTTTCAAACCCCTTTTTATTTCGTTAAATGGAAGAAGTCATATTATCTTCACTCTAGGGTTTTGTAATGAAATAAATTTGAATCCATGGTGATCAAAATGCAAGATGAAAGTTTCGGGAAAGTCCTTTTATTCCCTCTCATTCAACTTACAAAAAGTTTTCAATTTCCAATCATTTTCACACAATCAATCACACAACAATCAAATAAACAATCATAATAATTTATTTAATATAACATTGCAAAATTTAGAATTTTGGGATGTTACACAGCTCCCGCGCTTCTTCGTCGGTGAGCTGCCGACCACTGGTGCAGGTGGTCTTTGGCTGCAGGCGGACGGCTGCTGCAGCAAGGCTTCCCGGGCCGCGGTTGAGGTCTCCGCCGTGGTAACACGGTCCTGGCTCGTGGCTGGTAGACGTTCGCCCGCACGCGTGGACTGGGCAGGCGGTGTGCCCTCCACTTCAAGTATGACGGCGATGCGACCCTCTTCGTGAGGGTATTTGGGGAAGATGATCGCCGTGTTGGGTGCTGCCCTGAGGACAGCGACGGCGACGACGTGCTTGGCCTTGGCGGTGGTCGTGACGAGGAGGAAGGCGGCTTTGTCCTCGGTGCCGGTCACAACTCATCCAGCTACGGCGGCTCCCCATCCGAAGGTAGCTCCAGCAGTGGCGGCTACGACCAGTCGCCATGCTGCCGCGCCCGCTTTGAAGGTGGCAGCGGTTCGACTCACCGCCACGCTTCGGTGAAGCGCGAGGAGGGGTCCGGCTGAGCTCGAGAGAGCGCCACAAGCCCATCCTCGCGGCCTATTGTGGGAGCGTGTTCCGCTTTTGTTTCGTTCTTCCTTCCCTTCCTGCATTAGTGAGAGACAAGTATGGGGCCCTGCTAGGGCGTGCGACAATTATGGTTTCTAAGTGGCTGTGCTATGTTTATCATTCCTGTGTTGTGCTGCGGCATAATGTTTTATGTATGAGCGTAGAATGACTTAGCTTGATGCGCCTGGAGTAGATTCCACCTCGTGAGACATGCATTCCCCAATGCCTAACGAGGTCTCCTGTGCTCGAGAGGTGCCTGATAACTGCAAAAATTTGCTAGGAAATCCTTATTCCTCCGGACCCTGATCGTAGGCACTGCCGGCCGTAACCCTGTGCTTCGCGTCACGGTACCCGGGGGCACGGACTGAGAAGGGCGCGCTAGCTTGCGAGCTCGAGCGAGGGTGCCTTGCAAAAGACAAGAAAGCGAAAACATGCTCACGAGGGCACCTGCCCAGCCCCCTCGCTAGGCATGCGAGGGAGAGAACGGGTCAAAAACGAGGAACCGAGGGCAGAAAGGGAGGCAACAAGGACAAAGAAACCAGGCCAGCAAGGAACACCAGAAATCAAACTATCACTTAAAAGAAAGGCCGACCAACTGTGGAAAGCAAATGAAAAGCCGTGTATGGCACCTAGTAGCAAAAATTGGCGAAGATCTTCTAATTCCAGAAGCCACAGAAAGCCACCCCAGAGAAACCAGTACGGTATTAACAGTCTTCGAGACTTTCGCATCAAATAATATGCGAAAAAGAACACTCCGCGGCCTTGCCGAAGTCTACCAAGTAGCAACAATAAACCCATGGAGTGACACGGCTATTACTTTTAAGGCTAGTCATGAACCTAAATTCCGAACAGCCCGAGCACCAGCCGCATTGGTCATTAGTCCAATAGTGGACGGCTTTCGTCTTACCAAGGTACTCATGGATGGCGGCAGCGGATTGAACCTCATTTATGAGGAAACCCTTCAAAAAATGGAAATAGACTGGAACCGCATTGAGCGAAGCAGCACAACCTTTAGAGGAATAATCCCCAGTCGGGAAGCGCGCTGTACAGGAAAAATCACACTAGATGTGGTGTTCGGCACACCGGATAATTACAGGTCCGAAGAGGTCACATTCCAGGTGGCCCCGTTCAGTAGCGGATATCATGCTCTGCTAGGGCGGGAAGAGTTTACAGTCTTCCAAGCAATACCCCATTACGGGTACATGAAGCTCAAGATGCCCGGGCCTAACGGAATCATCACTCTCGTTAGTGATCCGGACATAGCACTCCGCGCCGAAAACAAGACAGCCGCACTGGCCCTCGAGGCGCTATATGAAGCCCTAGCGGCTGAGGAACTGACTGCGCTGCGCTCCATGGTAAATAGGGATGATGTGATACTCGATAAAAGATCCAAGTCCACCTCCTTTAAAATGCCGGACGAAATAGTCAAATTCCAGGTCCATCCAACGGACCCCAATAAAACAGCTTCAATCGGGGCACAGTTAAATCCTGATGTAGACGCCGCACTGCGAGAGTTCCTACGAGAGAACTGGGACACTTTCGCCTGGCACCCTTCAGACATGCCAGGAATCCCACGCAGGCTGGCCGAACACAGCTTAAATATCCTAAAAGGATTCAAGCCAGTCAAACAAGCTCTTCGGCGTTTTTCCGAACCTAAGAGATAGGCCATGGGAGAGGAACTAGCCAAGCTATTGGAGGCCGGATTCATCAAAGATATAAAACATCCGGACTGGCTAGCGAACCTGGTGATGGTACCAAAGAAGGACAAATCCTGGCGCCTGTGCGTTGATTTCAAAGACCTTAACAAGGCTTGCCCAAAGGATCCCTTCCCTCTCCCCCGCATCGATCAAATTATCGATGCTACAGCAGGACACGATTCGTTGTGTTTCCTCGACGCATACTCCGGCTACCATCAAATAAAGATGGCAGAGTCAGACCAAGCCGCAACGGCATTCATCACACCATATGACCCATTCTGCTTCAACACAATGCCCTTCGGGCTCAAAAACGCCGACGCAACATATCAGCGCATGATTCAGACATGTCTCGCAAACCAGATTGGCAAAACAGTGGAGGCATACGTAGATGATGTGGTCGTTAAAACAAGACATGTCGAATCTCTAGTAGACGACTTGAGGCTAACATTCTATAACCTCCGAACATACGACATCAAGCTCAACCCAGAAAAATGCGTTTTCAGCGTTCCAGCCGGAAAGCTCTTGGGCTTCATTGTATCCGGCAGAGGAATTGAAGCAAATCCAGCGAAGATCCGAGCTCTGTCACAATTGGATATCCTGAAGGACCTCAAACAAATACAAAAATTAACCGGATGCGTGGCGGCTCTAAGCCGCTTTATCTCCCGCCTAGGAGAAAAGGCCCTACCCCTTTACCACCTCCTTCGACGCACCGAACACTTCAAGTGGACGGATGCAGCCACGGCTAGACTCGATGAAATAAAAGCCATCTTGGCAACAAACCCAGTCCTGGCCGCGCCAAACATTGGCGAACCAATGCTATTGTACATTGCAGCAACCCATCAGGTCGTAAGCGGAGTGCTCGTCGTCGAACGAGAAACGGACGGACACAAATTCCCCCTTCAAAAGCCGGTCTATTACGTGTCCACTGTCCTTACTCTGTGCAAGTCACGGTACCCGCATTATCAAAATATTGCATACGCGGTATTTATGGCATCCCAGAAGCTGCAACACTACTTTCAAGAGTGTTCAATAACAGTAGCCTCGGAAGTGCCACTTAAAGATATTATAAAAAACCGCGACGCGACGGGCCGGATGGCAAAATGGGCCATTGAGATCCTCCCATTTGACATAACTTACAAGCCACGGCGAGCTATCAAGTCGCAAGTTTTGGCCGACTTCGTCGCAGAATGGACGGAGGCCGAACTCCCTAAAGAGTATGGCACATATTCAAACTGGGCCATGCACTTTGACGGTTCCAAAATGTTTGCTAGTCTAGGGGCTGGCATCGTTTTGACGTTCCCCATAGGAGACACAGTTCGATATGTACTTCAGATAATGTACACAGACTCCAACAATGCAGCCGAATATGAGGCCCTTTTACATGGTCTCCGGATGGCAGTATCCATGGGCATTCAATGCCTAGAGGTGTGCGGGGACTCGAACCTCGCAATATCCCAAATAAATGGAGACTTTGATGCCAAGGATCCAAAAATGGCAGCTTATCACAACGCCGTCCTAAAAATGTCAGCTCGGTTCGAAGGGCTCGAATTTCACCATATAGCCTGGGAAAATAATGAGGCGGCAGATTTCCTGGCACGCATCGGCGCAAAACGCGATGTAGTCCCCCCCAACATCTTCTTGGAAAGGCTGTTCAAGCCGTCCGTAGTATGGGAAGGGGAACCTGATAACAGCCTGGACCCAACCGCACTGCCCGACACCAAACACTCTGACACAATTGGAGGCTCTGGAAATGAAATAACACCTTTAGCCCACGTAATAATGGCCGTCATCGCCCCGTGGACAAAACCATTCCTGGCCTACCTTACCAGGCAGGAACTCCCTGAGGACCAAAATGAGGCACGCTACATAGTGCGGCGATCTAAAGCCTATAAAGTCCATGAGGGAGAGCTTTATAAGAAAAGCAATACCGGAGTACTTCAAAGGTGCATCTCTGAAGAGGAAGGGCGGAACCTCCTGGTGGAAATTCATGCCGGACTCGGCGGACATCACGCTGCAGCTCGGTCCCTTGTAAGCAAGGCCTTCCGTACAGGCTTTTATTGGCCGACGGCCCGGGCAGACGCCAAGGACTTAGTCCAACGATGCGTCGGTTGCCAGCTTTTTGCAAACTAAAGCCATATGCCACCCACCGCCCTCCAAACTATCCCCATCACTTGGCCCTTCGCGGTCTGGGGCCTTTACATGGTTGGACCCCTTAAAGGCGGAACCCACAAGAAAAAATACTTACTGGTCATGGTGGATAAGTTCACCAAATGGATAGAAGCCAAGCCTGTTAAGACGGCCGAATCCAGACCGGTGATAGACTTTATATCCGGGGTTGTACACCGTTATGGCGTCCCCCACAGCATCATCACTGATAACAACACGAACTTTACGGCTGATGAGGCAAAACTCTGGTGCAAAAACATGGGCATCAAGCTCGATTATGCTTCCTTCTATCACCCACAAACCAACGGCCAGGTCGAACGTGCAAATGGTCTTATCATGAGCGGCATCAAACCCAGATTAGTGCGGTCCCTTAAGGAATCTAATAGGCAATGGGTAGAGGAGCTCGACTCCATACTCTAGGGGCTGCGGACCACGCTGAATCGCACCACCGGATACACACCATTCTTCATGGTGTATGGCGCAGAGGCAGTTTTGCCCTGCGATATAATTCATGACTCACCTCAAGTGCGCATGTACGAAGAAAGAGAAGCCGAGCTCGATCGGCAGGACAGTTTGGATGCCTTGGAGGAAGAGCGTGACATGGCAAAAGCCCATTCCGCATTCTATCAATAGCAGGCTCGGAGATACCAAAGCAGAGAAGTACGGGCCAAAAATTACAACATTGGCGAATTAGTTATATGCCTGCCAGACAAGAAAAAGGACAAACTCAAGCCCAAGTGGGAAGGTCCCTTCATAATCGACCAAGTCCTAACTGGTGGAGCGTACCATCTGCGAGATGCATCGGATAACCGACTCGAGACGAACCCATGGAACGCAGCCCGTCTACGAAGATTCTATGCCTAGCGCCGGACTGTGTGTTTGTCTCCTTCCTCTGTCCATTTTTATATACTTTCTGTCTTACATTTCTCTCCTTCTCCTCTCTCTCTCTTATAGCCTTTAAAGGCTCAAAAAGTGACGCGCTATCCGCGCTCATTAAACCTGGGGCCTTCTTTAAACAGAAGCTTATTTATACAGGTGTCACAGTCCTAGCTCAGCCCCTGTTGTCCTTGCTTGATCTTGTTGCATCATGTTTAAATTTTATTGAAAGTTTAATTGGGGAAAGTGGAAAGCCTCAGAAGTCTTTTACAAAAATGATCAACATTAAAAAAATTTCAAATGAGCCCAACAAAATGTTCCTGCTAACCTCTGAAAATATTGGCAAGAGCTATAACTCAAACCAATATTTTTGGAATCACAGAAATAATTATTCTTGGGCCTTTGAATTAAATCACTAGCTATTTGATTTGGGTTTATATTTACTATAAAATAGATATAAGCCCAATAATTTTGAAAATTTGCATGTGGCTCTGAACTAGTTTCCTAAGTCCACATAATAATTTTCAGAAGCATAAAAATTGGTTTGTTTGAAAACCAAACTCAAAACAAACTTCAAAAAAATATAAAACAGAACAAACAGAAAATAGAAAAGGCAGACCACTTACCTGGCCTTACCTGCGGCCTAGCAAGCCGGCCCAGCCTAGCTGGCCCCTGCCAGTCATCCCTAACCTCTGCCAGTAGGCAGAGGCGGGACAACGTACGTGCGCGCGAGGCGCCATGCCTCCTCCTGCTTGCCGCCAAGCCCCTGGACACGTGGGTGAACGCCCCGGCGTCGTCCCGAACCGCTCGACCCCTCTCACTCTCCCTCGAGCTCTCTCCTCTCCCCTGGTGCTCCCTCTCTAGTTTGCCCGAGCGCGCCCGCCGCCGCCGCTTGCTGCCACCGCCCTCTTCGGCCACCCCTAGCTCCACTGCCATGTCCAGCAGCACCGCCATGGACCAGAGCTTCTCCAAGTCGAAGACCCCGAGCGTGGGAGCAGCCCATCGTCGCCATCGAGCTCATCTTCATCCTCTGCACAGGCAGTCATCGTCTTCGATTCGCAGCAACCCGACCGCGCCCGACCTTGCCGACGACGCCATCGGACGCGCTGTGAGCACCCGCGTCGTCTCCCCCTTCTCCCTAGTCGCGCTCGCCCTCTAGGCCGTAGCCCCGCCATGACCGAAAGCTTGCTCACCGCCATCCATGTCACTGCCGTGGCGAGAGCCCATGCACGTCGCATCCGAGGACGCTATCGTCCTCAGCACACTCCCAGGAGCCCAGAACTGCCGTCCGTTCGACCTCTCATGCACCGTAGCGTCTTAGCCATCAAGACCGTACTCCGGTCGCCGCCGCGAGCTCGTCTCCGGGGAGTATAGGCCACCCCAGCCACTGTCGCTCGCCCAGTTGGATGTGGCGCACCTTCAGCTACCCGTAGACGCAAACCACGTGCAAAACCGAGCCCCGTAGCTGTTTTCCGTCGAGTTTCCGCCGCAGTTGAGGTCGCCGCCGGCCGAACTCCGGCGGGCTGACATGGTCGCTTAGTTAGGCGCTAATCACCACTAATCCCTCTCTAACAGATACTGACAGGCGGGCCCCGCAGCGGGTCAAATCCCAGTCAACACGGGATTAACTCCCAGTTAAAAGTGAGCCAATGGCATGTGGGACCCGGTCATCAGGTTTGACCTGGTCAGCGTCAGTTGACTCGCTGATGTCATGCTTGCACAATGCTGACGCTATAAATCATTTTCTGGATTTATGTTTATTCAGGAAATTCCAGAAAATACCCAAAACTTCTAAAAATCATAGAAAATTATCTATAACTCCAAATGAAAAGATTCCTATATGAAAAATTATCAGAAAAATTCAAGGAATCCATCTGTACCATTTTCAAGCATGTTAGAACAACTTAAGGACACTGTTTAGGACAAATCAAATGAATGGTATTTAAATAACCACATGTGGAGTTTGAATTTGAACTTTGGGTTCAAATCAACTTCATTTAATTGTGTTGCTAGTTGCATTAGCTCAATCAACAACATATTGCCATGTCATTATCATGCATCATGTTGTGCATTGCATTGATTGTGTTCTTTCTCCGTTGCCGGTGATTGTCCCCTCTTGATAGACGTGCTTCCGACGATGAGTTCGATGACACCGATGAAGAGCTATAATATCTTCAGAAGTGCCAGGAAAGCAAAAACCCCTTGTTCATTCCGACACAATCCCACTCTCTCGCTCCTGCTCTCTTTTACTGCATTAGGACAACAAAGTTTGAACTCTTGCATGCTGCGGTAGTTGAACCCCTTTCCTCTGCATGACCTGTCATTGCCACAGTAAATAGATGAAACCCACTAGCATGAGTAGGAGTTGTTTGAGCCCTGATGTGCCTACTCATTCATGCTTGTTGTCATGCCTGCTACTTCTTAGAGTTGAGTCAGGTCTGATTCATCGGGGATGAATTGGAATGGTGACGAACATGTCCTAATGTGTGTGAGCTAAGTGTGTGAACACGTTTTGGTAAAGGTAGCGGTGAGAGGCCATGTAGGAGTACATGGTGGGTTGTCTCATTGCAGCCGTCCTCAGGAACTGAGTTCTGTGTTTGTGATCCATGAACAGTTACTACCACACATTGCAGCCGCTCCAAGCTCTCTCGACTTATTAATCAATTCGATCTCTGTCCAGGAGTTGCAACTAGTTTATGGTGTTTGTAGGTAGTGTTAGTAGTCTACCAAGTGGCACCCGGTACAGGTGGGCTTGGGACAGACTAGGCACAGTGGCCCGGTGTACCAAGTGGCACCCGGATGGTGGGCTTGGGAACCCTGTACACATCGTTTGGGGCCGTGAGCGACACCCCGGCCGGATCTCCTTGCGGATGGAACCCGAATAGGCGATAAACTTGGACTAGAGACTTGTTGGTTAGTCAGGTCGTGGCCGACTCCCTCGCCAGGCTTCCGCTTGAAGGTTGCCGAGATACATGACATGTACATGGTGGTAAGTGGCGAGAGCGTGTGTGAAGAAGTACACCCCTGCAGGGTTATCATTATCTATTCGAATAGCCGGATTCCCCGGATATGGAAACTTGGACCCCTTGCATAGTTCATAGACAAGTGAAAGTGGATACTCTAAAACTCGCAAGATAAGCATGAGTGCTATGGATGGCGTTCTCGCAGGGAGACGGGAGCGGATCCATAGTGGTGTATTGGTATGGTGAATTTGTGGACTCGTGTGCGCCACCTCAAAAGAGTTACTTGTAGTCGTAGTTCAGGATAGCCACCGAGTCAAAGCTGGCTTGCTGCAGTTAAACTCCACCACCCCTTTGTTGATACCGATGCACATGTAGTTAGTTCTGATGTAAGTCTTGTTGGGTACATTTTACTCATGTTTGCTTAATTTATGTTTTGCAGAGAGACTTCAGTCTCGCTAGTAGTTCCATGAGGACTTCGACGTTTAGCTTGTTACCTCAGCTACGATCTTGTGCCCTCGGCAGGATCTGGTAGATAGTCAGGCTTCTGAGCCTTTTTCATTTATAGATGTCTGTACTCAGACATGTCAAGCTTCCGCATGTGCTTTGTATGTATGCTATGATTGTTGGGTCATGAGACCCATGTTTGTAATATCTCGCTCCTCGGAGCCTAATGAATAAATTCTTTGAGTCGTAGAGTCTTGTGGTGATGCCATGTTGTATTGCACATATTGAGCATATTGTGTGTATGATTGAAATGCTTGGTATGTGTGGGATCCGACAACCTAGTTGTTTATCCTTGGTAGCCTCTCTTATGGGGAAATGTAGTCTTGTGCTTCCATGAGCCATAGTAGTCCGCTACAGCCCGGTTCACCGGAGTCCTGCTAGCCCAGCACTACTGCTCCGGAACACTTGACTGGCCGGCATGTGATTCACTTTGTTCCTGTGTCTGTCCCTTCGCGGAAATGTCACGCGGTCACTACTAGGAAAAGGCCTACTAATGGCGCACCTAATTTGGCCATTAATGGCGCATTAGTGGTGCGCCATTAGTGCCATGCCATTAGTATATTTTACTAATGGCGCACCACTGGTGCGCCATTAGTATCTGGTATACTAATGGCGCACCTCAGATGCGCCATTAGTATATACAACAGTGCATCATTAGTATGCCTCCCAGGGGGCCATGTATACCCAGGTGCTTTGGCATACTAATGGCGCACAACAACAGGATGCGCCATTAGTAACTTCGGCATACTAATGGCGCACTGTTTAATGATGCGCCATTAGTATCCTTTGGCACACTAATGGCGCACTATGATGTGATGCGCCATTAGTATGAATATTAGGTTTTTTTATTTTTTAATTTTCTGTTTTTTGCACAGGTTACAAAATGTATAATTGGACAAAATATAGACAGCACACATCAACAACAGATTCATCGAATACAATAGAAGATTAGTCTCTGAATACAATTCATCATTTTAGTCTCCGAATACAATTCATCATATTAGTCTCCGAAAAGAAAAGACCGAACAAAGATAGAACATTATATTACAAGTCTCGAGACCGCGAGTTTGTCTTCACATTACAAGTCGATATCGATCATCTAAACTACCATCACATAGAAGAAAGCTGCGGTCATCACGATGAGCATCATCATGATGAAACTCGTCTTCATCCGGTTCCTCCAACGCTCCCTCCCCTCTCCCGCTAGATAGCAGGCGTATCTAGATTCGGCCTCGGCCCTAGTGGCGTACACTTTGTAACTGTTACCGCTGAATCGGTGAACCTGTCTCCGACACTCCTCCTAGTCGTCGTAGACTCCGGGAACCTTACCCTTGTACACGACATACCACGGCATCGCTATGCAGTAGCCAAACGAAACGTTAGTACCAATTCATAGACAATACATAAGCAATATATAAGTATGCAACAGAACGATCCGAAGAGAAAAGCAAGACAATAATAGCATCGATTACATCTAAGTTGAACGACTCTCAAAACCAAAGAGACATACTACAAGTTCATTAAAGTTTAATTACAACATGAGCCAATCGATGTTTCAGAACTAGACACAGCATCACTGCTTTCGACTCGACTCAAGGGACCGGAGCATGGATGAAGCCTCCGTCTATCATGGGAGTCATGAAACAACGGGCGTTGTCAGCCTGCATTTGTAGGATTGTGTCGATGTCACTGTTGGACGGTTGATTTCTGAGGTAGAACTGCCCCGAGGTACGAAGGACATCTTGATGGATGATTTCCGCAAACTTCGACTGGATGCGAAAGAATTCTTGTCTGATGTCCGCGTCCTGGATTGCCGACATGCTCGCAGCCCAATCTTTGAGTCTACTCGGTAGCAAAAGTTGATGATGGTCCCGTACGATCGCCCGCATGTGATGGATGGCGTAGTAGGCACCCTTCTGACCGCCAGGGGGCTACTTGATGCAGCAGAACGTCGTATTGTGGGAGAACACGTGCTTGCCGTACTTACGAATAGGCCTGGTGAAGGTGCCTCCAGATTTGACGTAGCCGGGGAGAACATCATCAAGAACCTTCTTGACATTTGTGTAGTCTACGTTCGACTGACGGTCCGGGTCGAAATACGTGGCCATGGAATATTTGGGGCTTAGGAGGATGAGTGTGCAATGTGTGTCACTGCAGAAAACATGGAATCTTAAAAGAAAAACGATCGAAATCTAAGAATTCATATGTTACGGGGCGGTTGAGGGGAGGACTTACTCGGGAAAGTAAGGCACGAGGAAGTTATCCTTATCTTGGTTTGCCAGAATGACGCCTTCGAGGTAAGAACTCGCGACTTGCCGGTCCCCAGCGCTGCCCAAGATCTTGGCACGCATGTAGAAGGGGTCGACTATCACGATGTCCGGGGTCTTGTCGCGAATGATCCGCATCTCCATACTCAGCGAAAATAGCCGAACGAAGGTGTAGTGCAGCGGATGAAGGTTCAACATAGCATGGATGTCATCAAACCACAGGACGATTGTACCCCCGATGGAGTTATCCACAAAGCCCTTGCCCTCTGGCACCTTGGCCGCGAAAACCGGGTATGCCACATCCTTCTCTCCGAGACGCCGCTTCTCCAAAGAAAGAACACTGTCATGCAGACTCCGCATAGCACCGGTTGCAGCATCGAGCATATTTCTCGGTAGCATCGGCCTACCCGCCACATGCACCCTCCTCGAGATATCCTCAGGTGAAGGTGGCCCGTCCTGAGCATGGATCGTACTCGGTGCCGGCTGGCCTGCACCCTTGTTAGTCTTTCTTTTGCATGCCTTCTTCTTCTCCTGTAATGGGACCGAGTTCTGCTCACAGACCGCCTTCTTGAGTGTGTTGGGGCTGATCATATTTCGCACCTCGCCTATCTGAGGCTCGGTGAAGTCGGCAGCTGGAGGCGTCTCCTGAGAGCTGAACTGCAGACGACGCCTGTTGCAACTTGGCTTCTCCGCAGTACCAGCTAGATCGCGCACGTCTTTTGTTGGGTTGGGTTCTTGAGAAGGAGGCCCCATGAAGTCGCCACCGTACCCATGATCGGCAAAGTACTGATCGACGTTGGCAAATGTATCGTCGTCGTCGTTCTGATCCTGTGCCATATGCATGTTTGGATCCAGTGGCATAGGGATGTCCGGCACCGTTGCGACGGTCTTGCCATGGGGCCGACTTGGCGCCGGCACGACTGGCGGTGTTGTCTTTGGGGTGGTGTCCCCCGCCCCCAAACGAATCTGGCTCTTCGGCCAAAGCAGGGGCCAGCTCAGGCAGGCGCTGAGGGTCATCACGTCATCATCGTCGGCCCCGACGGGTCGAATCGGAGGTAACAACTCATCGCAGCCTGGCAGCACCCGAACCAGTTGAACCCTAAACAAGTTGGGTGGCATCTGGGTACCGTGGAACAAGGGGTTTCCCGGTTGAACGATTTTTCCCTTGGCGACATCGACCAACTCGTTGTTCACGAAGTGCAGGAGAGTGCACGGAACGTCGGCGGCGCCCTGCGAAAACATGTAGGGCGTCAGGGATGCCCAGTCAAAGGCAAGGAGATGAAGTCCTCGGCCGAGAGAGGCTTAATTAGTTACCGTGATGATGGCATCGAGCTCGGCTAATATCGAGGCACCGCCAACGGCGGGCGTGCAGTTGACGGCGGGGCCGCTTGCTGCAGAGGTGCCGGCCGACATACACCCGGGTGCATTAAGCTCCCGTGCCGGCGTCGGAGACACCAATGCCGCCTCCGCCGAAGACACCAATGGCCCCGCCATCGCATTCTGCGAGTTGCTGGCCGTGAAGCTAGGAATCGGGGGCGGCCCCTATTGGCCGCCCGCAATCCACGCACTAATCCCCTGGATCAAGGTAGGCACAATGGCGGTGATCGTCGCTCCGAGTTGTTGTTGCACTTGCTCTTGGACAATCTCCGGAATCTGCGCCACCTGTGCCCTGAGTTCTTGAACCTCACGCGCCTGGCTTTCTGAGCTGGTCTTTTTCTCCTTTCGCCCACCAGTGTTATAGTATGACGACGATTTTGTCGACAAGCCTTTGCCGGCCACACGACCAGCTGACGTCGGCTGACTGAGCTTATCCTTGTTCTTCAATACATTCAACGGCCTATTTAGAGTGGTGTCCCAAGGGTTGCTCTTAGTCGACCCCGCGCTACTGCTTTCAGTCGCCTGCGGAAGGAATGTGAACCATTTAGAAATTTGGCTTCATTAATTAGAATGCAACCATATGGAGCTAATTACGCGGGGGTGTATTCCTTACCAGAACAAGCTCAAGCGCCCTGGTCTTCGGATCCGTGGTAAGCTCCTTTGTTTTCGGGTCCTTCTTGTACCGGGCACTGACAAAGTTCCTGGTCTGCTTGTCACCGTATTTATCGAAGAGGGGCGGTAGACCTTGCTCGGCACGGTCCGCCTCCTCCTTGTCCCATATAGGCTCCGCCACTCTGTAACCGCCGGGACCGAGTGTGTGTTCCCCTAAGTTCAGCTCCCGCATTTCTTTCCCCCACTTACTTGATTCGGAGTTTGCGGTGCTCGAGCAATTGATCTTGAAGTCGTTGTAGTCATCTTCGATGATTGAAGGATTTTTCTCCTTGATCTTCTCATAACTCTCACCTTTCTCGATCATTCTCTTCACATTGCTTTTCCAAGTAGACAGGGCCTTGCTCATCTTCGTGAGGGCAGCATTGTTCACTTTATTCCCTTTGAGGCTTGTGTTTTCAAATTCAGCGGGGAATTTGTATCGTTCGTGCAGCTTCGTGAAGAGGAGGTTGCGCAAATTCCCTCGGTCAGGATGCCTCAGGTTCTCGGTGTTGATCGAGACGGTGCTCCAGAGAATGCACCCGAGCTGAAGCAAGTACCCCTTGACTATTCGTTCGGGCGCCGTTGGATTCCCGTCGGAGTCCACTTCAGTAACTTCCTCCTTGAGGGTGCGGAGCACGGTCGGGCGCCGGTCCTTCCGTTACCTCTTTGGTTGGCTGCCATCTGTGCGTGCGCCGCCATCATCACTGGTGGCATCCTCGGCGGCACCATCAGTGGTGGCATCAGTGGGGTCATCCTCGGCGGTACCATCAGTGGTCTCAAGATCGGTGGGGAAGGCGGCGTCCTCATACAAGTGAGGTTGTTCCTCCGTCTCCTGGGACAGCTCCCAGAATTTCTTGCCGCCCGAACCCCCGGCCTCATTGTTGTTGGCCATGTTTCTCTATAAATAGGAACAAAGTTTGGTCAAAAAGTTGGTTATTGTCAAGGAACAAGATCATGGTCTCATCATTTAGGGTTTGTCGACACCGAGGCATCCTAAAAGCTAAGCTTTTATCATTGAGGGTTTTTCAACGCCGAGGCACCCTAAAAGCCTAAGCTTTCATCATTTCGGTTTTTATCGACACCGAGGCACCCTAAAAGCCATGCATTAGTCACAAGTACACCGGGGCACTTGATCCTACTTAATTAACTACTAAGATACCCCGGCCCATGCATTAGTCACAAGTACCCCATATGTCCTATTTTTAGCAAAGTCATGCTAAAATTCACGGAAAATTTCAGCATGGCCTTTGCTGAAAATAGGACATATGGAGTACCCGAATTTGCGAGAACGGAAGTTAATCGACATTCCAGCAAACTCAAGGGCCTCTCGGGTGGACAAGGCAAAAAAGGCCTCCATCACAACATGGAAAATACATTGGCATGTGAAAAAAGGCCTCCATTGCTTAGGATGCACTGCCACTGAAGCATTGGGTACAAGACTGTTACATGAAAGTAAATGCAGCAGTTGAAGCAGAGATTGGTGTACAAGCAAGAACAGAGCAAGTTCTTCTTATCCTCTGCAATTATAATAGGAGCCAATCAAATGGATAAAAGGAGAATTGGTTCATTGCAGGCAAGACTGAGCTGAAACAATCAAGGGAAGTGATCAACAACAGTACGAAGGCTCTACCAGACGGTGCTCTGAGCCGGCTGGACACATACAAGAAACTAGAATGACTCAGTCAGGTCACTATGTGGCTGAGCCTCTTCAGTCCATGGTTTCGCTACTTATAATAAGGCCTGATGTATTGTAGTTTGAGTGTCAACAAGCAATGTGGTGTAAATATCCATGCCACTGCAATCTACAGCAGTGACCCTGCTTGATCTTTTGGTGCATTTGTTACCACATTCCATTTAACTTTTTACTGAAATGTGATTCAGAAACAATGCAGAGTTGCCTCTGTTTAGATGCAATGACCATCTAAGGTGTAATACGTATTTCGTGATTTACTTCATGAGTTAGACCAGAGATATGTTTTTCTTCTTCTATAAACTTGGTCAAACTTTACAGAAGCTGACTTAGAACAAAGCTAACACGTCTTGATTTCAGACATGAGGAACTAGATGATCGGGTTCACAGAAATGAAACAGGTAGACAACGCCATCATTTACGGCAAACATCACTTACACAGAAATGAACATGATAATTACTTGCACAGAAATGAACATGATAATTTTCTGGACATAATGTCAAGGCTCTGCTCTTGCTCAGGCTGCAGGAAATCCCCAGTCTACATGCTACAGTTGATTTGATGTATTGAAAAGATATGAACATCTAAAATACCTAAATAAATACTCCCTCAGTAAACTAATATAGGACGTTTTAGAGACTTGTGTAGGGAGTACATACACTAGGGAAACACAGTTGAAGATTTATCAGCTGACGTTAATTTGGTATGGTATTTTCTCGCTAAACTTTGGTTAAAGTTCACAAGGTTTGGCTCAGAAGTCAGAACAAAACTGACATGTCATGGAACGGACGGAGTAGATAGTTACATTCACAAAAATGAACCTAGTAAACAAATCATTTACGGTGAACAACGCCCCCCTCTTCACAAACTAGACAAAAAAGACATCAGTTTGAGCATGGCTACAAACTTGCAGCAGCAGCATAGAAACCCGGCGGCCAGCTGTCCACTCGGTTTGCGGTACAGATATATAGCTAAAATTTATCCACAATAAATAAAAAAACAAAATGGAGACCAGCATGCCACATGACAACGCACGACCGAAATAATGAGGGAAAAGGCTAGATGCATATCCATCTAGGGTTGCTGCAGGTATAGCAAACTAGCCATATCATATTTGTCGCAGATTTAATCAAATGCATTATTATTTAGTTCTCTTCACATGAAGAGGATGACCAAAGCCTATCAGGATACAAAACTAGGAGGATCACTATCTAGAATTTTTTTTGAAACCATAGAAACCAATGAATCTCGGCATATCAGAAGAAAAACGAGCCTCTTCTGAAGATAGACATAACAGGGGAACTCAGTTTCATTCCCGAACAAGACCATCGTGTACACTGACTCTACATATGCTTAAATTGAAAAATTGACCATTTTTTAGAACAGCGGCCACTAGCTAGCATCAGCACAACCACCCATCCATGGCACAACAGAACAGTAGCGCAAGCAGCAGCACAGCACCAGTGGCTCAAGCGGCAGCAGGTAGCACGCGCACGAGAGTAGAAGAGGAGCTCACCGTCCGGTGACGAGGCAGCGGCAGGTCGGCAGCGGTCGGCGTGGAAGAGGAGGCAGAGGCGGGGCGTCGTCGAGGAGGGCGGTGAAGAGGGGGGCGCCGGCGTCTCGCCTGGATGCTCTGCACGACGGGGGAGGGGGCGGCGTCCGGCGGCAGTGGGAGGGCAACAACTTCCGGCGGTGGCTGCTGGTGGGAGCGGGAGGAGGAGCCCAACGAGGTGGACGGGGCGGTGTGGACGGGGCGGCGTCCGGGCCGCCGGCGACGAGGGGGAGGAAGGGTAGAGGGAGGCGGCGGGGGCGCGTGGGCGGCAGCGGCGCAGTGGGTCGGGGCAGCGGCGGCGGCGCGGTGGAGGGAGGGAGAGGGAACTGGCGAGGGGGAGAGGGAAGGGGGGATCGGGCGAAGGGGGAGAGGGAAGGGGGGATCGGCCACAATACTAATGGCGCACCACCCCTCGGTGCGCCATAAGTACATCCATACTAATGGCACACCTCACTGTGGTGCGCCATTAGTAGTTTTTTTTCTTATAGCAATGGCACAATACTAATGGCGCACCACCCCTCTGTGCGCCATAAGTACATCCATACTAATGGCGCACCTCACCGTGGTGCGCCATTAGTATTTTTTTATAAGACAGTAATAATTTTTTAAAGTTGTTTAAATCATAACAGTCATATTTTTTTTATAAGACAGTAACAGTAATATTTTTTTATAAGACAGTAATATTTTTTTTTAAAAATATCATCAAACAGTAATGCCGGTGGAGCGGGGGAGGGTGCGTGGGGTGCGGGGGGTCAACGGCGGCGGTTGAGTAGGGGAGGGGTGCGGGGGGTCGGCGGCGGCGGTTGAGTAGGGGAATCGAGGGTGCGGGGTGTCGGCGGCGGCGGCCGGTGGACCGGGGGGTGCTCGGCGGCGAGGGGGACCGGATCTGGCGAGGTGGGATAGCGATCGAGATAGAGGGGGATCGAGATCGAGTGTCCATGAAATTTAAAAATATTCATGATAGTTCAAAAAGTGCCCACGAAATACAATCGAGAAATGAAGGCTACGATTTAAATACAATCGATCTTAGCTAGCTATCTGTTCACAATCTTCTTGCCCTTCTTTTTCGCAAATGGAGTTCTTCTGTGGAACGGACGTCCTTTAGGTAGGGTGGTCCTGCTTCTTCTTGTGGTGTATGCTGCTACTTCATCATCGTCGTCATGTTCGATCCTCGGGTCGCCATACTTGTCGAAGTCTTGCTCATTGGCTACTCCATCCATTCCGGTGATCTTCCTTTTGCCTCTCCTCACGACAACCCGACTGGGCTTTGACGGGTCGGTAATGAAGAAGCATTGGTCCACTTGGGAAGCCAGTACCCATGGCTCATTTTTCGCGGTGACGTTTGCGCCCGCGGTCTTGGATTTGGCTTCGGGTATAACCATGGTGGTGAAATACCGGTCTTCTTTTAGGACGCTCTTCGCCCATCTGACACGGAACATCGGGACCTTCTCTCCAGCATAGCTCAGCTCCCAGATCTCCTTGATCGTTCCGTAGTATCTGTCCTTGTCATTACCGGTGTAGGATTCCAGCGTTACCCCGGAGTTCTGATAACCATCGCTCTTCATGTCCTTGGCCTCGGTGTAGAATGTGTAGCCGTTGATATCGTACGCCTCATAGGTCATCAGGTTGTGCTCGGCGCCCTGTGACCAGGCGAATATGAGTTGTTCTTCCGCGGAAGAATCCTCATGTAAAGGGTACGACAGAAGCTTCTGCTTGAACCAACGCGTGAAACGTGAGTTGTGCTCTTTGAGTATATCTCCGTCCGTCCTCTGTTGGCCTCGGTCATTGTACGTCTTCTTAATAAAGGTTTTGTGCTCTACCACCCAAGGATCGACCACGTCTATGTGTTGTAGCGCGACTAGGTTTGCTCTTTCAAAGTCGGCGAGTCGACCCTCGAAGTCGACATGCATTTCGCGGCGACCCTCACGGTGACCCCATCCAGCGAGCCTACCGAGGTGCCTGTTGACGGGAAGACCAACGGGGTTCTCGATGCCTAGATAATTCGTGCAGTAGGAGATGCACTCTTCGGTCAGAAAGCCCCTGGCTATGCTTCCCTCTGGACGTGACATGTTGCGAACGTATCCTTTGATGACACCATTCATCCTTTCGAACGGCATCATGCTGTGCAGGAACGTCGGCCCGAGTTGGATGATAGCGTCCACGATATGGACCAGCAGATGCACCATAACGTCGAAGAATGCGGGCGGGAAGTACATCTCAAGCTCGCATAGTATCACCACGATCTCTTCCTGTAGCCTTCTGAGTTGCCTCACGCCAACAGACTTCCGAGAGATAACGTCGAAAAAGTTGCATAGGCCAAATAGGGTTTCACGGACTTGCGCGTCCATGATCCCACGGATTGCAACTGGAAGTATCTGCGTCATCAGCACGTGACAGTCATGAGACTTCATCCCGCTGAACTTCTGCTTCGCTGGGTCTAGGTATCTGCTTATCTTCCCCGAGTAACCGTAAGGAAGTTTTACTCCTACGAGGCAGGTGAAAAACTGCTCGATCTCCTCCTGACTTAGAGTGAAGCACGCGGGGGGGTAGTCATTTCCGGTCTTCTTGGCCTTTTTGCCTTTGCGATGAATTTCCGTGTCCTGCTTCGCCTCATCATCATCATCATCATATATAGCGTGAAGCTCCTGCCTGATGCCCATTGATTTCAAGTCTGCCCTTGCTTTCGGCCCATCTTTGGTCCTCTCTGGCATGTTGAGCAAGGTACCAAGCAGACTCTCGCACACGTTCTTCGTGATATGCATGACATCAAGGCTGTGAGGAACACGGTGGATCTTCCAGTACGGCAAGTCCCAGAAAACAGACCTCGTTTTCCATACCTTCAGCAGCGGCTCTGGCGCCTTTCGCTTCTTTCCCGGCTCTGGCGCCTTTTGCTTCTTTCCCGGCAGTGGGCAGTCTTTCCAATTTTTCAACAGCTCGTCTATTTCCTCGCCGCTCCTCGTACGCGGGCGTCCTCGGGGTTCGGTTTCACCATCGAATAGATCCTTGCGTTTTCTCCACAGGTCATCGTCGCGAAGCCACCTTCGATGTCCCATGAACACAGTTTTCGAAGACCCGGGATCTCTATCTAGCTGGCGATACGTTGTGTCATCCATGCACCTGACGCATCCAGAAAATCCGTGGACCACCTGCCCCGCGACATATCCATAACCGAGATAGTCGTGCACCGTCGTGAGCAGGGCGGCTCTCATAGGGAAATATTCTTTCTCTGCGGCGTCCCACATATTGGCTGGCGTTTTCCATAGCGTGTCAAGCTCCTCTTTTAGCAGCCCCAGATACAGATTGATGTCGTTCCCTGGTTGTTTCGGTCCTTCAATTAGCATACTCATGTGAATGTACTTCCTCTTCATGCACAACCAGGGGGGAAGGTTGTACATCCACACAAACACAGGCCAGGTGCTATGTGTGCTTCTCTGGCTGCCAAACGGATTGACTCCATCGGTGCTCACGCCCAGCACGATGTTCCTTGGATCGTTCCCAAATTCTAGGTCTTCGAAGTTCAACGCTTGCCACTGGCTCGCATCCTTAGGGTGACTCAGCATCTTGTCTTTTTTATCTATCTCGGGATCATTTGCGTCATCTTCTCGCTTCTTCTCCTCCCTATCCGCGTGCCAACGCAGGAGCTTTGCTACCTTAGGGTCCGCGAAATACCGCTGCAGACGAGGAGTGATTGGAAAATACCACACCACTTTTCGAGGAGCTTTCTTCCTCTTCTTGTATCGAGTGACGCCGCACACCGGACATATGGTAGACTCCGCGTGCTCGTCCCGATAAATGATGCAATTGTTCATGCACACATGGTATTTCACGTGCGGTAAATCCAGAGGACACACGATTTTCTTCGCCTCCTCCAAACTGGTCGGGCACTTGTTCCCCTTGGGAAGACGTTCGTGCCAGAATGACATGTTCTCGTCGAAGCATGCGTCGGTCATTTTGTGTTTTACCTTCATCTCCAGAGCCATGAGCGTTACTTTCAGGCGGGTATCCTCGGGCCTGCATCCTTCATACAATGGAGTAACCGCGTCTAACTCAAGTTGATCCATCTTGGCTTTCTCTCGGGCGGCAGCTCTTGCGTTATCCGTCTGCTTGAGAAGCAGCTCTTGAATATGAGGGTCCTGCACCCAGCCCATCGATGGTCCAGCGTCGTCTGCTCCTCGGCATCATCATCTTCATGACCATGCCTGTCGTCTGCTCCGGCATCTTCCTCATCATCATGTCCTGCATCTTCTACATGATGACTGTGTACAGCATCACCGTCGTGATCATCTCCTGGGGATTCTTTGTCTTCTCGCCCGCCCGAGCCGCGGTGGTTGTCTTGCTGCCCTTCCTCATTTCTTGCCCGGCCCCCATGGACGACTTCGTAGTCATCTTCATCACCTTGCCACCGATAGCCATCCATGAAACAACGCAAGAGCAGGTGGTCCCGCACCTGCCCGGATTCCGGGTCCGCAATAAGGCTCTTCAGCTTGCATCTTCGACACAGACATCTTATCTCCATCTCGTTCTTTTGAAGCATCTCAGCCTTCGCGGACCTCAAAAACCTATTCACGATGCCTTCGGTCATCATGCGGACCATGGTCGCCTGCGGGGTAGAGCAAAACGATATTTTAGAACCAAGAAAAAATTTGGCATGACTTTCCCTAAAAATAGGACCAAAAAGAATGCTTAATGCCAAAATTCTCGCTGAAACGGAAATGAATCAACATTCTGGCAAAATATTGGCAACTATTGCATTTCAAATACCGGTACACCTCCAAACACAAACACATATGCAACACCACAAACATATGCAACACCACGAACATACATAGATCTAGCTAGGCCATAAAAAGTGCATGGGCACATTGTTGTAGGGAGAACAACATAAATATAGCTTCCCCCCTTACTTACCTATCAAAACGAGGTAATTTAACGACTTAAATTGAATGAATCTATGGTGGAAATGAGGTGAAAAAGAGGAGGCACCCAAGACAAGGAGGAGGTGGAGAGAATGAAGTGGGGAGAAAGTGAGTGTGGGTAGGAGAGGCTGTCCAAAATATCTTGTTGCTGCCCACTTACTAATGGCGCACCAACTCTAAATGCGCCATTAGTAAGCCAGGTTACTAATGGCGCACCTTCTAGTGGTGTGCCATTAGTAGTTTTGCAAAAAAAACATACTAATGGCGCACTGTCCCACAGTGCGCCATTACTAGTTTAAACTAGTAATGGCGCACGGTGGAACAGTGCGCCATTAGTAGTTTTGCAAGAAAGGGAATAAAAAATATAATAAAAAAACAACATTAGTGGCGCACTTTCCGGCAGGTGCGCCATTACTAGTTACAACTAGTAATGGCGCACTGTGTCTGGATGCGCCATTAGTATGTTTGGACAGGCGCACTAGTTAAAAAAAATTGATACTAATGGCGCACCCTGGACCAGCTGTGCCATTAGTAGTTTCAACTCTAATGGCGTATTAGAAGGTGGTGCGCCATTAGTATATACTAATGGCGCACCACTTGTCTGGTGCGCCATTAGTGTCAATCCCATCTATAGCCCTTTTTCTAGTAGTGGGTGACAACCGGAGTCCTGCCTAGCCTGCTACAGCCTGGTTCACCGGAGTCCTGTTAGCCCAGTGCTAGAGCCGGATTCACACGCTGCTGACCGACATGCTCGATGTTGATTCATGTATGCCTGTCCCCGTAAGTTAGTGCCACTTTGGGTTCACGACTAGTCATGTCGGCCCGGGTTCTCTGTCATATGGATGCTAGCGACACTATCATATACGTGAGCCAAAAGGCGCAAACGGTCCCGAGCCATGGTAAGGTGACACCTGTGGGAATACCATGCGTGAGGCCGCAAAGTGATATGAGGTGTTACCGGCTAGATCGATGTGACTTGGAATCAGGGTCCTGACAGCTTTGGTATCAGAGCCTGACTGCCTGTAGGATTACCAAGCCAAGCTGGTCGAAGTTGAGTCTAGAAATGCTTTAGTTATATAAGGGAATTGATTGTGGAAGGGAACGTAAGGCTCTTTTTACTCCTTATCCTCATGACCTTCTGATCTAAGTCATCTTATCTTTTCTACGGGGTTAAGAACTAGGCTTCTCTTCTATCTCTCAGGATGACGTGTTACTAAACCGTAGTTGCCTAGGAATGTTGATTTTAAGCCTCAGTTCAGTTCCTACTACTTCCTTGTGTTCATAGTTGGCCTGAGAACCTTGATATTGTGATGTTGAGTGGTTATGCCACCATTTTTGCAGGTTGTCACAAATCTTTTTGAGCATTTACAGCCGTTATGTTGTCCGAGTCATCCCAGGTTTCTAGATAGTCTGATGCACTTGCAATCATTCCTCCATGTTCCTGATGTCCATTTGGGCCAGATTAATCACACTAATCGGTGAGTTGAGGTACTCTATTGCCTCGGTATATATGTTGGGGCTATTATTCTGACCCTAGGTGTTTTAGGGAGTCACCCAGTAATCTAGCCATGTTTTGTGTTCCCGGTGTAATGATTCTGGCCACCATCCCCGAAAGCATCTCGTGATGCCATTTAGTTAGTAGGCCTTCTATTTTTGGGTTTTGAAACCGAGATTCACCCTACTTACTTCATGTTGATAGTGTTTGCTCGTTCCTTTAGGTTATTATTAACCTTTGCATTAGTCCTCGAGGTCTGTGGTATTTCCTTCTTCCAAATAATATGAACCACTTATGGCAGAAGTTTGTTGGATCAAAAGATCACAATCAGAGTACTCTTGAGGAGTTGTCCATTCATAATTGTGATTCTGCCAGTTCTACCTTTCTGCATGGGTTATCCCGAAGAATTATGTTGAACTCGTTCGACATGCTAATCTATGCATCTACAACTCAGAAAGATATATGTTCCTTGAGTTGTCCCTCTTCATTTGTATTCCGACCATCATCTATAAATTGATAGTCAGGAGTAATTGTGCATCCGTGTTATCGATGTTTATTATTCTTATGGTCCGTTAAGCCATTCTATTTCAGAATGACTAGGAGAAACAAGTTCCAGTACCTCATCCATTTCCAGGATTGGGTCAAAGCAGTTGTATTCTGTAGATCAAATGCAATCAAGCTTTTGGTCTGGTCTACCCTGAAGTATTACCCACTTTATGTCAGGAACGTCATGAGAACTGCACCTTATCTTCTGAATTCTTGACGTAGTGATACTTCTCACCATCATTATTTATTCGTCGGTGTCGTGTTGTCGCAACCGGAATGCCGACAAGTGAATCGTTAGGTGTGAAATGAGTACTCCTAGCAACCGTGTTTCGTGGTAGTTAAGGGACAATAATATCATTCTTAGCGTGTTGGATTTTGGACCACTATTCTAAGATTGATTGTGCTATCTAGTCCATTTTCTTGGTGCACCCTTCGATCAATGAGTTATGATTGTGCCAATCCCAACATTTGCATTTTGTCCCCAGCTTGCACCCACCATTGTGCCCTTTTCACTATGATCCGCCTTCTTAGCAGTTGTTGTCCAAGATCATCTTCAAAAGCGGACCTACCATGGGTCCCATCCATTTTCGATGATAAGCAAAATCATCCATTACATTGTCTTAAACAAGGTAGTCGAGATCATCCATTCTAGCCCGAGCGTGTCCTTCTTCCATACTCCGTCAAACGATCATTCGTAAATTGCCTTAGGCTGGTATAAACAGTTTCAATGATCCTTGTATCAAAAGTAATTCTTTTTGCCACTTAAGGGGATAATTCTATGAGTCACCTTCCTTGAGGTATCACGTTACGAAATCATGGCAAATATCTCCTTGCTACTTTGAAATTCATGCTCCATCTTATTCGAGTGGGGAATTGTAGCCTGCCAAATTGAAACCTCGTCATTTGTTTCTTTCCTCCCCTCTCGATATGTGTTTTGTGTCTTAGCTCGAGAGATGTTCCCACATCTCATCCCATAAGTTGATCGTGAGTTGTTCGATCTTCGAGAAGATCGATTCCTATAGAGTTTCTTCTGTCATCATCGTCTTGGATGAAGATCCAGAAGGCAGACAAGATCAATTTGAAGCAATGAATCAACATCTTCGATGAGGGAAATCGGATCATGAAGATCGTGTTAGCTTTATGACCCCTCTATCTTCTTACCTCACATCTTGAATCTCAAGACGAGATTCTTGTTTAGTGGGGGTGAGTTGTCACAGCCCTAGCTCAGCCCCTGTTGTCCTTGCTTGATCTTGTTGCATCATGTTTAAATTTTATTGAAAGTTGAATTGGGGAAAGTGGAAAGCCTCAGAAGTCTTTTACAAAAATGATCAACATTAAAAATTGTTTCTAATGAGCCAAACAAAATGCTCCTGCTAACCTTTGAAAATATTAGCAAGAGCTATAACTCAAACCAATATTTTTGGAATCACAGAAATAATTATTCTTGGGACTTTGAATTAAATCACTAGCTATTTGATTTGTGTTTATCTTTACTATAAAATAGATATAAGCCCAATAATTTTGAAAATTTGCATGTGGCTTCGAACTAGTTTCCTAAGTCCACATAATAATTTCCAGAAGCATAAAAATTGGTTTGTTTGAAAACCATACTCAAAAAAAACTTCAAAAAAATAGAAAACAGAACAAACAGAAAATAGAAAAGGCAGAGCACTTACCTGGCCTTACCTGCGGCCCAGCAAGCCGGCCCAGCCCAGCTGGCCCCTGCCAGTCATCCCTAACCTCTGCCAGTAGGCAGAGGCGGGACAGCGCACGCGTGCGCGAGGCGCCACGCCTCCTCCTACTTGCCGCCAAGCCCCTGGACGCGTGGTTGAACGCCCCAGGGTCGTCCCCAACCGCTCGACCCCTCTCACTCTCCCTCGAGCTCTCTCCTCTCCCCTGGTGCTCCCTCTCTCATTTGCCCGAGCGCACCCGCCGCCGCCGCTTGCTGCCACCGCCCTCTTTGGCCACCCCTAGCTCCACCGCCACGTCCAGTAGCACCGCCCTGGACCAGAGCTTCTCCAAGTCGAAGACCCCGAGCGTGGGAGCAGCCCATCGTCGCCATCGAGCTCATCTTCGTCCTCTGCACCGGCAGTCGTCGTCTTCGATTCGCAGCAACCTGACCGCGCCCGACCTCGCCGACGACGCCATCGGACGCGCTGTGAGCACCCGCGTCGTCTCCCCCTTCTCCCCTGGTCGCGCTCGCCCTCTAGGCCGTAGCCCCGCCATGACCGAAAGCTTGCTCGCCGCCATCCATGTCGCTACCGTGGCGAGAGCCCACGCACATCGCATCCGAGGACGCTATCATCCTCAGCACACTCCCAGGAGCCCAGAACTGCTGTCCGTTCGACCTCGCATGCACCGTAGCATCTTAGCCGTCGAGCCCGTACTCCAGTCGCCGCCGTGAGCTCATCTCCAGCGAGTGTAGGCCACCCCAGCCACTGTCACTCGCCCAGTTGGATGCGGCGCACCTTCAGCTACCCGTAGACGCAAACCACGTGCAAAACCGAGCCCCGTAGCTGTTTTCCGTCGAGTTTCCGCCGCAGTTGAGGTCGCCGCTGGCCGAACTCCGGCGGACTGATGTGGTCGCTTAGTTAGGTGCTAATCACCACTAATCCCTCTCTAACAGACACTGACAGGCGGGCCCCGTAGTGGGTCAAATCCCAGTCAACACGGGACTTACTCCCAGTTAAAAGTGAGCCAATGACATGTGGGATACGGTCGTCAGGTTTGACCTGGTCAGCGTCAGTTGACTCGCTGACGTCACAGTGCTGATGCTATAAATCATTTTCTGGATTTAAGTTTATTCAGGAAATTCCAGAAAATGCCCAAAACTTCTAAAAATCATAGAAAATTATCTATAACTCCAAATGAAAAGATTTATATATGAAAAATTATCAGAAAAATTCAAGGAATCCGTCTGTACCATTTTCATGCATGTTAGAACAACTTAAGGCCACTATTTAGGACAAATAAAATGAATGGTATTTTAATAACCACATGTGGAGTTTGAATTTGAACTTTGGGTTCAAACCAACTTCATTTAATTGTGTTGCTAGTTGCATTAGCTCAATCAACAACATATTGCCATGTCATTATCATGCGTCATGTTGTGCATTGCATTGATTGTGTTCTTTCTCAGTTGCCGGTGATTGTCCCCTCTCGATAGACGTGCTTCCGACGATGAGTTTGATGACACCGATGAAGAGCTATAATATCTTTAGAAGTGCCAGGCAAGCAAAAACCCCTTGTTCATTCCAATACAATCCCACTCTCTCGCTCCTGCTCTCTTTTACTGCATTAGGACAACAACGTTTGAACTCTTGCATGTTGCGGTAGTTGAACCCCTTTCCTCTGCATGACCTGTCATTGCCACAGTAAATAGATGAAACCCACTAGCATGAGTAGGAGTTGTTTGAGCCCTGATGTGCCTACTCATTCATGCTTGTTGTCATGCCTGCTACTGCTTAGAGTTGAGTCAGGTCTGATTCATCGGGGATGAATTGGAATGGTGACGAACATGTCCTAATGTGTGTGAGCTAAGTGTGTGAACACGTTTTGGTAAAGGTAGCGGTGAGAGGCCATGTAGGAGTACATGGTGGGTTGTCTCATTGCAGCCGTCCTCAGGAACTGAGTTCTGTGTTTGTGATCCATGAACAGTTACTACCACACATTGGGCTCCGGGCGCTCCAAGCTCTCTCGACTTATTAATCAATTCGATCTCTGTCCAGGAGTTGCAACTAGTTTATGGTGTTTGTAGGTAGTGTTAGTAGTCTACCAAGTGGCACCTGGTACAGGTGGGCTTGGGACAGACTAGGCACAGTGGCCCAGTGTACCAAGTGGCACCCAGATGGTGGGCTTGGGAACCCTGTACACATCGTTTGGGGCCGTGAGCGACACCCCGGCCGGATCTCCTTGCGGATGGAACCCGAATAGGCGATAAACCTGGACTAGAGACTTGTTGGTTAGTCAGGCCGTGGCCGACTCCCTCGCCAGGCTTCCGCTTGAAGGTTGCCGAGATACACGACGTGTACATGGTGGTAAGTGGCGAGAGCGTGTGTGAAGAAGTACACCCCTGCAGGGTTATCATTATCTATTCAAATAGCCGGATTCCTCAGATATGGAAACTTGGACCCCTTGCATAGTTCATAGACAAGTGAAAGTGGATACTCTAAAACTCGCAAGATAAGCGTGAGTGCTATGGATGGCAGTCTCGCAGGGGGGCGGGAGCGGATCCATAGTGGTGTATTGGTATGGTGAATTTGTGGACTCATGTGCGCCACCTCAAAAGAGTTACTTGCTGTCGTAGTTCAGGATAGCCACCGAGTCAAAGCTGGCTTGCTGCAGTTAAACTCCACCATCCCTTTGTTGATACCGATGCATATGTTGCTAGTTCTGATGTAAGTCTTGCTGGGTACATTTGTACTCATGTTTGCTTAATTTATGTTTTGCAGAGAGACTTCAGTCTCGCTAGTAGTTCCACGTGGACTTCGACGTTTAGCTTGTTACCTCAGCTACGATCTTGTGCCCTCGGCAGGATCTGGTAGATAGTCAAGCTTCTCAGCCTTTTTCATTTATAGATGTCTGTACTCAAACATGTTAAGCTTCCGCATGTGCTTTGTTTGTATGCTATGATTGTTGGGTCATGAGACCCATGTTTGTAATATCTCGCTCCTCGGAGCCTAGTGAATAAATTCTTTGAGTCATAGAGTCTTGTGGTGATGCCATGTTGTATTGCACATATTGAGCATATTGTGTGTATGATTGAAATGCTTAGTATGTGTGGGATCCGACAACCTAGTTGTTTATCCTTGGTAGCCTCTCTTATGGGGAAATGTAGTCTTGTGCTTCCATGAGACATAGTAGTCCGCTATAGCCAGGTTCACCGGAGTCCAGCTAGCCCAGCACTACTGCTCCGGAAGACTTGACTGGCCGGCATGTGATTCACTTCATTCCTGTGTCTGTCCCTTCGCGGAAATGTCACGCGGTGACATCCGGAGTTCTGCCTAGCCTGCTACAGCCCGGTTCACCGGAGTCCTGTTAGCCCAGTGCTACAGCAGGATTCACACGCTACTGACCGACATGCTCGATGTTGATTCATGTATGCCTATCCCCGTAAGTTAGTGCCACTTTGGGTTCACGACTAGTCATGTCGTCCCGGGTTCTCTGACATATGGATGCTAGCGACACTATCATATACGTGAGCCAAAAGGCGCAAACGGTCCCGAGCCATGGTAAGGCGACACCCGTGGGAATACCGTGCATGAGGTCGCAAAGTGATATTAGGTGTTACCGGCTAGATCGATGTGACTTGGAATCGGGGTCCTGACAACGGGCTTCATGCCCAACACATGTGTCATACTTCCGCATGTACCTTTTATTCGCCATTATATGCATTGATATGACTTATGTTTTGGCCAAGCTGGGTTGCCTAGCTCCTGTGCTTACCCCTACGTTCCCGATTGTTCGGCTAGGTGGTAAAGGGAGCACCTCTGCGATTGTTACTGCCGGGTCCGCCGGATGTGTACCTCATACTGGGTGAAGCCGAAAGCTAGCGTTCTTAAGGGAATATTCGGTCGGTGAACTAAAGATGATCTTTTCTTTCACTTATTTATCTATATGCCCCCAGATGTTTTTCCTGCGTCTCTTTTCGCAGAATGGACTTGCACTTTAGGGCATGCCTCCCAGGGAAAGGAACCCCTAACGGAACTATTTTCCCTGGAAGATGTTTCTTACTAACCATGTAATATAACATAACTAGTTGGGCACTTGTCTGTTCAAGCCCTAATGACCCCTACGCCTGTCTCCATGCATACCCCGGTTCTTATATAACCGCGAGGGTATTCGGACACACTCCAGACCGTCAGGTCCCGAGGTTGAAGCGAAAAGGTCGGCCATGACAAACCATCTACAGTCCGGCTAGAAGGCATTACACATGTCAATTAAAATTACTAGTCAATCTGACTGATTGTATTCCTCTTCAATACCATCTAATAGGCTGTCTAGTTTACAGTCCTATTGGGAATACTTTGCGGCCAACTCTACTTGGCCATATACTAAGCTCACAGGGATCTCCTTCCCATCGGGCCTTATGGGTCTGACCTCGGCCATGTGGTGTGGGTCAGCCTTCATGTACCGCGTCTTCACCATGGCCCAGGCCTCCCTGGCGCCTTGACGGCAGGCCGACATCTTCCACAAACGGAAGCACCGCCGCGCTCCCTTCAGCTTCTCTACAAGCTCTCCAAGGCCTTCGGGCATGGAGACGGATGGCCACAAGGCCTGGGCGACGCCTTGCATCACCTGCCGAACTCGCTCGTGCAGTTGTGAGAGCTCGGGAAGAAGGTCACCCGTAGAACCGGGCATTTCCTCTGCAGGATGACCTGTCAGCATACCTACAGCCATTACTCTGTTAGTCGACTTCCTCGCCGAACTCTTTTTTCAAAGTTCATTTAAGCACTTACTATATATGCCGCGTCGAAGCCGCTGATTCTCCTTCACGGAGTCCAACAGCTAGGCACGAACGTCCTTCAGTTCAACGCCCAGCTTGGTGTTGGCATCTTGGAGATCGTTCTTATCCCGCCTCACCTTTGTCAGCATGCTCTCACCAGCCTTTAGCTGGCGTCGGAGTTGTTGCACTTCCGGATTTAATCCGGCGCCATCTGCAATTTCATTTGTCAGATTTGCACCCACGCCGCACTTCGCAAAATACTTATCTTTCAAAGCGTATATTACCAGAGGTGGTCTCCTTAGGCTCCCCTGCCGCGGCTAGTGCGGCCTCAAGTTGGGCTTTGCGCTCTTCCAGCTCCTGGGACAGTAGGGTATTCTTTTCTGTAAGAACCTGCATAACAAATGATCCTTAAAACAGTTATTCTAACTGTTTCAAGTCTCGGGGGCTACTCGTATATATATATAATTACCAAAAATTTCTTACCCGTATGTCTTTCACATACTACTCCGTGGCTCTGGCTAGACCATTTTGAGCGGCACGGAGGTACGCGTCTCCCGAATGGAAGGCATCCAATGCCTCTTGGGAGAAACAAGCGTCGCGAAGAACTGTCCGACGACTCCTGTGGTGCATGGCACTCTCCACCTCGGAATTGGTGGTAGACAGCCTATCCGCATCCTCTGTCGGAGGAGCGTCCGGTGCACACCTCTTGTTCGCCTCTGCTTCCGGACCAGGCTTTGGAGCCTGGCTGGTGGAGGCGTGATTGGCAGCCTCTCCGGGTATAGTCCGGCGAGATCTCTTCGTCCTGAAGAGAGCACGAGCGTTAATATGACTCGAAGGAATAACACCTGGGAATAAGGTGGTGTGCTATACCTTTGCGCCGGTGCCTCAGTCCGGATTGCACTTCCTTTCAGCTCGCGGGGCCTTGCCGCCCCTCGTTGGCTAGTCGCCGCAGGCTCGGTCTCCCGTCTCAAGGACCTCCCCTGCAAAACACGGTTGTCATACGGCAATCGAAAACACGCGAGGACAGATCCCTTGTCAAAGTGCTGGGACTTCGGTCTCAGTTACTTGTGAGGCTGGGAGTAGCCCTGGATAATCGGCCGTAATGGCCACCAAGGCGTTGTCCTTGCTCAATTGATGAAACACTCCATCAATTAGCTCCACAGATAAGTCCGGATCCTCTCGAGGGACCGTCCCGGATCCTCGGGTTGTGGAGGAGGGCTGTTTATTTCTTTAACAGCCTGGCACAGTTCCTCCGTTGAAGTCGTTAGACTGAAAATTTAACAATGGGAATATAAAACGGATGGGCAAGTAAAAGTTTCGACTTACCCAACTTGGGGGATTATACATAGAAAATCCACCCCGTGGGTTGACGCGGAGAAATTCCTCCTCTTCTCCCTTGTACAAAGCGGACAAGGTCTTTATTAGAGCGGCAGCCGAATCCGGCCCCTTACGGCCGTAGAGGGTCGCGTCGTCCTCCCCGCTGAAGTCCCACATGGGGCGGCCTCTATACTGAAGCGGATGCACCCCTCGCATGATGCATGCGGCCATGACCCCGATCATGGTCAGTCCGGAATGAGCTAACAATCTTATCCGGCCCATCAGGTAAATAACGTCCCTGTCACTTTCCCTCTGAGGGCTCCGTGGACGCCAGCTTAGGCGCTTCTTTAGGGGAGCACTGTCGAACTCAGGGAGGCCGATCCGGACAGGATCCGGCAGCGGGACGTCCTCTATATAAAACCATTCCGAAGGCCAGTCTTCAGACGCCTTCTTTGGGGTTCCGGATAGATATCCGGTCCCGGCGATGCGCCACACTTCGGCTCCGCCCACTTGATATATTGACCCCTCCTTAGAGCGGGGCACAAGGCAGAATAGCCTTTTCCACAGCGTGAAATGAGCCTCGCAGCCCAAGGACAGCTCACAAAGGGCTACGAAGCCTGTGATATGCAATATGGAGGCAGGCGTGAGGTTGTGCAGCTAGAGGCCATAGAACTCCAGAAGTCCCCGGAGAAACGGATGAATTGGAAATCTGAGCCCTCTTATTAAGTAAGGGGCAAGGCATACCCGCTCTCCTTTGGAGGGATTGGGGGCACTCTCCGCTTGCTCTCCGCCATTATAGGTGGCAAGTCCAGCTCAAATCGGGACCATATAGGCCAGGGGGAGAAATCCCTTGGTCTGGAGTGTCACTAGCTCGCTGTGCGGGATGGAGCACCTCTTCCAATCTCCGGGCTGAGGGCTGGAAGGGCGAGAGGAGGAGCTGCGGCAGCCGGCCATGATGGAATGGACGTCTGTCGGATACGCTCTGATGAATACTCACGGAAGGGAGAAGGTGTGGTTTGGATCTAAATCCTCGTCCCCTTAAATGGGCGGCTCATTCACGCTGCTAGGGGTGTAAATATAAAAAACACGCTGACTTTTCATATTCGTTTGACACGTGGAAAACGGCCATTATTGGGCATAGAAGCCAAGGAGCACTACATTTACAAGAAACCGGACACTATTCAACAGGTACACGGAATTTGGAGAAGAACCTGCCTTGCAATGCCGAAGACAATTTGCGCGCCGGACTCGTCGTCATTGAAGCCTGGTTCGGGGGCTACTGAGGGAGTCCTGGATTAGGGGCTGTCCGGATAGCCGGACTATACCATCGGCTGGACTCCTGGACTATGAAGATACAAGATTGAAGACTTCGTCCCGTGTCCGGAAGGGACTTTCCTTGGCGTGGAAGGCAAGCTTGGCGATACGGATATGTAGATCTCCTACCATTGTAACCGACTCTGTGTAACCCTAGCCCTCTCCGGTGTCTATATAAACCGGAGAGTTTTAGTCCGTAGGACGAACAACAATCATACCATAGGCTAGCTTCTAGGGTTTAGCCTCTCTGATCTCGTGGTAGATCTACTCTTGTACAACCCATATCATCGATATTAATCAAGCAGGACGTAGGGTTTTACATCCATCAAGAGGGCCCGAACCTAGGTAAAACATCATGTCCCCTGCCTCCTGTTACCATCCGGCCTAGACGCACAGTTCGGGACCCCCTACCCGAGATCCGCCGGTTTTGACACCGACATGTGGCGAAAATGGAGCATGACCAAACTATATGATTTTATAGGGATGAACTTTCTTTGGCCATGTTATTTTGAGAAGACATAATTGCTTAGTTAGTATGCTTGAAGTATTATTATTTTTATGTCAATATTAAACTTTTGTCTTGAATCTTATGGATCTGAACATTCATGCCACAATAAAGAAGATTACATTGATGATTATGTTAGGTAGCATTCCACATAAAAAAATTTGTTTTTATCATTTACCTACTCGAGGACGAGCAGGAATTAAGCTTGGGGATGCTTGATACGTCTCCAACGTATCTATAATTTTTGATTGTTCCATGCTATTATAATATCTGTTTTGGATGTGTATGGGCTTTATTAAACACTTTTATATTATTTTTTAGACTAACCTATTAACCCAGAGCCTAGTGCCAGTTTCTGTTTTTTCTCTTGTTTTAGTGTTTCGCAGAAAAGGAATATCAAACGGAGTCCAAACGGAATGAAACCTTCCGGAGCGTGATTTTTGGAACGAACGTGATCTAGGAGACTTGGAGTTGAAGTCAAGGAAGCTTCGAGGTGGACACGAGACAGGGAGGTGCGCCTGCCCCCCTGGGCGCGCCCCCACCCTCGTGGGCCCCTCATGGCTTCCCTGGCCGACTTCTTTCGCCTATATATATAGCCATATACCCTAAAAACATCGGGGAATAGAATAGATCGGGAGTTCCACCGCCAGAAGCCTCCGTAGCCACCGAAAACCAATCTAGACCCATTCCGGCACCCTGCCGGAGGGGGGAATCCCTCTCCGGTGGCCATCTTCATCATCCCGGTGCTCTCCATGACGAGGGTATGTACTAGTAGCTATGTGTTTGATCGCTCTCTCGTGTTCTTGAGGTAATACGATCTTGATGTATCGCGAGCTTTGCTATTATACTTGGATGTTATGATGTTTCTCCCGCTCTACTCTCTTGTGATGGATTGATTTTTCCCTTTGAAGTTATCTTATCAGATTGAGTCTTTAAGGATTTGAGAACACTTGATGTATGTCTTGCACGTGCTTATCTGTGGTGACAATGGGATATCATGTGATCCACTTGATGTATGTTTTGGTGATCAACTTGCGAGTTCCGTGACCACGTGAACTTATGCATAGGGGTTGGCACACGTTTTCGTCTTGACTCCCCGGTAGAAACTTTGGGGCACTCTTTGAAGTTCTCTGTGTTGGTTGAATATATGAATCTGAGATTGTATGATGCATATCATATAATCATACCCACGGATACTTGAGGTGACATTGGAGTATCTAGGTGACATTAGGGTTTTGGTTGATTTGTATCTTAAGGTGTTTTTCTAGTACGAACTCTATTATAGGTCAAACGGAAAGAATAGCTTCATGTTATTTTACTACGGACTCTTGAATAGATCGATCAGAAAGGATAACTTTGAGGTGTTTTCATACCCTATCATAATCTGTTTGTTTGTTCTCCGCTATTAGTGACTTTGGAGTGACTCTTTGTTGCATGTTGATGGATAGTTATATGATCCAGGTATGATATTATTGTTGAGAGGACTTGCACTAGTGAAAGTATGAACCCCAGGCCTTGTTTCAACACAGTGTAGTACCGTTTGTGCTCACTTTTATCATTAGTTACCTTGCTGTTTTTATAGTTTCAGATTACAAAAACCTTTATCTACCATCCATATTGCACATGTATCACCATCTCTTCGCCGAACTAGTGCACCTATACAATTTACCATTGTATTGGGTGTGTTGGGGACACAAGAGACTCTTTGTTATTTGGTTGCAGGGTTGTTTGAGAGAGACCATCTTCATCCTACGCCTCCCGCGGATTGATAAACCTTAGTTCATCAACTTGAGGGAAATTTGCTACTGTCCTACAAACCTCTGCACTTGGAGGCCCAATAACGTCTACAAGAAGAATCTTGTGTAGGAGACATCACCTTGCTTCACACGCACCGGGCCTTGCTTCATGGGTAGAACCTCCGGAGGTGCTGGATGTTCCAGGCATTCCGGATGGGGATCCCGTCCTGCGTCTCCAGGCGCGCAGCGCCAAGCCTAGAGACGTGGGCGACCCGAAACGGGCCCTCCCATATGGGCGAGAGCTTGTGGAGCCCTTCCCTAGAGAGCACCCGCCTCAGGACAAGATCACCCACCTCGAGTGTCCTGGAGCGGACGTTGCGGCAGTGGTACCGCCGCAGCGCCTGCTGGTACCTCGCAGCTCGGAGCGAGGCTTCTCGGCGGCGTTCCTCCCCCAGCATGAGATCCATCCCCTGCATGGCGTCCTGCCGCGTTTCATCAAATGCCAGGACCCGCGTGGAGCGACGCCTGACGTCGTGTGGGAGAATCGCTTCTGCTCCTTAGACGAGGAAGAACGGGGCCTGGTGGTGGTGGTGCGGATGGACCACAACACGGACTGGAGCTTGTTGTGCCAGCCCCTACTACAGGCCTCAAGCTTCTTCTTGAAGGTCCTTGTCTTGAGACCCCTCAGGGCCTCCGCATTGGCGCGTTCGGCTTGGCCGCTGCTCCTGGGGTGTGCCACGGAGGCATAGCAGATCTGCGTTCTAAGGTTAGCACAATGCGTTTTGAAGAGATTTCTAGTGAACTGTGAGCTGTTGTCGGTGATGATGCGGTTAGGGACCCCAAATCGGCTTACGAGGCCCTTGATGAACTTGGCTGCTGACTCGGCCGGGATGGTGCGGACAGCTTCCACTTCCGCCCACTTGGTGAATTTGTCAATGGCGACGTACAGGTAGCGGTAGCCTCCCGGCGCTCGAGGGAATGGACCCAGGATATCTAGCCCCCAGACCGCAAATGGCCATGAGAGCGGGATAGTCTGGAGGTCCTGAGAAGGATGGTGGATCTGCTTGGCGTGGAACTGGCACGCCTCACAAGATTTCACCAGCTCGACCGCGTCGTTGAGTGCCGTGGGCCAGTAGAACCCACTGCGGAAAGCCTTGCCGACCAGGGTGTGCGCGACGACGAGTGGTGCCCGTAGTCTCCGCCATGTATGTCAGCCAGCAACTCCTTCCCCTGTTCCCTAGAAATGCATCATCGAGAAACATCATTTGGCCGCTTCCTATATAGCTCACCGTCCTGAATGCAATACGCCCTAGCCTGCCGGGCCACACGTTCCGCGTCTTCCTCCTTATCCGGCAGCGTAACTTGCGTCAGGTATGCTTTGAACTCTTCGATCCAGCTCCCCTCTTGAGGTTCAAGTGCTAACAGGAGGCGCGCCCCCGAGGTTGAGACGCAGGCGGGGGCTCCCGAGGCTGGAGGCTGGGGGAGTTCCTCCTGAGATGGCACCGGCTCCGCAGGCGGAGGTGCTGCCGAGGGCTTGAAAAGCCGCTCCTCGAAGACGCAAGGCTCTTGGGGATGCCGCTTGGATGCTCTTCTGGCGATGTCATCGGCCTCTTTGTTGATGCCATGAGGTACATGCTGTAGTTCCAGACCCAGGAACTGCTTCTCCATTTTGCGCACCTCCGCGAGGTATGCCTCCATGTGCTCATCCTTTGGCTCGTACACCTTGTTGGAGAAGTTGACAAGGAGCTGTGAGTCTCCTTTGATGGTGAGGCGCTTCACTCCCAGGGCCACTGCAGCTTTAAGGCCATCGATGAGGCCCTCGTACTCTGTGATGTTGTTGGAGACCTTCTCGCCCCGCTGGAAGCAGAGTTGCACGGCGTAGTAAAGCTTGTCCCGAGTGGGCGAGATAAGCATGGCTCTAGCCCCCGCGCCCTGACGTGCAAATGTGCCGTCGAAGTACATGACCCAACCATCTGGCGCCTCACTTCCTGGCGAGAGGGATCGGTTCTTGCCTGCTTCGAGCTCCGAGGTGTCAGTCCATTCCGCCACAAAGTCGGCGAGCACAGCCCCCTTTATGACTCTGGTTGTGCTGAGCTCCAGGTCGAAAGCTTGCAGCTCGATGTTCCATTCGGCGAGCCTTCCTGCAGCATTGGGGCTTCTGAGTACTCTTTCCAATGGGTAGGCTGAAACGACCTTGATGGGGTGACCTTGGAAGTAGTGGCGCAGCTTACGCGAGGCCACCAGGAGCGCGAGCAAGAGCTTCTGAGGCATGGGGTGTCGCGCCCTCGCATCTTGCAGGACTGTGCTGACGAAGTATACAGGATGCTCGACCAGGGTGGGAGAGATGTCCGGGTTTTTAGCTCCCGGGGACTGAGGTGTTTCCTGCAGGTTTCCGGCTCCTTGGGCTTGATGACCTGTCGTGGCAGCCGCTGTCTCAGGAGCATCGTCTTGGTGTTGAGCTACCTCATCCGGCTCGGCGGATGCACTTGGTGGGTTCTCGACCTTGGGCCCTTCCCTGAGGTCCACCAGCACCGCGCTGGCGGAGTGGGGTGTGTATAAAGCCCTCGATGCGGCTATATCTCCCACGAGTTGAAGCACGACTTAGAGGCATAACCGCATTGAAAGCAATGTTGCAAGTGAGGTAATCTTCACACAACCCATGTAATACATAAGGGAAAAAGATACATAGTTGGCTTACAATCGCCACTTCACACAATTACATGAATAAAGCATTACATCAACCAGATACAATCAGGGTCCAACTATGGAACCAAAATAAAAGAAGACTACCCCACATGCTACATAGATCCCCGATCGTCCCAACTAGGCTCCACTACTGATCAACTAGAACAAAACAACACAAAGGACAAGGTCTTCATCGAGCTCCTCCTTGAGCTTGGTTGCGTCACCTACTCGGTAACATCGGCACCTGCAAACTGGTTTTGGAAGTATCTGTGAGTCACGGGGACTCAGCAATCTCACACCCTCGTGATCAAGACTATTTAAGCTTATGGGTAAGGAAAAGGTATGAGCTGGAGCTGCAGTAAGCGACTAGCATATAAGGTGGCTAACCTATTCGCAAAAGAGAGCGAGAAGAGAAGGCAAAGCACGATCGAGAAACTATGATCAAGAAGTGATCCTAGAACAACCTACGTCAAGCATTACTCCAACACCGTGTTCACTTCCTGGACTCCGCCAGAAAGAGACCATCACGGTTACACACGCGGTTGATGCATTTTAATTAAGGTTAACTTCAGGTTTTCTACAACCGGACATTAACAAATTCCCATCTTCCCATAACCGCGGGCACGACTTTCGAAAGTTCAAATCCCTCCAGGGGTGTCCCAACTTAGCCCATCACAAGCTCTCACGGTCAACGAAGGATATTCCTTCTAGCGGGAAGACCCGATCAGACTCGGAATCCCGGTTGCAAGACATTTCGACAATGGTAAAACAAGACCAGCAAAGCCGCCCGATGCGCCGACATCCTGATGGGAGCTGCACATATCTCGTTCTCAGGGCAACACCGGATGACACATCCTATGAGTAAAACCAGCGCTCAAGTTTCCCCGAGGTGGCCCCGCAGTCTACTCAGTTCGGACCAACACTTAGACAAGCACTAGCCCGGGGGGGTGGGGGGGGGGGTTAAAATAAAGATGACCCTCGGGATGCGCGACTCCCAAGGGAAAAAGGCTAGGTGGCGAATGGTAAAACCAAGGTGGGGCCTTGCTGGAGGAGTTTTATTCAAGGCGAACTGTCAAGGGGTTCCCATCATAACCCAACCGCATAAGGAATGCAAAATCCGGGAACATAACACCAATATGACGGAAACTAGGGTGGCAAGAGTGGAACAAAACACCAGGCATAAGGCCGAGCCTTCCACCCTTTACCAAGTATATAGATGCATTAATTAAATAAGAGATATTGTGATATCCCAACAAAAGTGCATGTTCCAAACATGGAACAAGCTCCAATCTTCACCTGCAACTAACAACGCTATAAGAGGGGCTGAGCAAAGCGGTAACATAGCCAAACAACGGTTTGCTAGGTCAAGGTGGGTTAGAGGCTTGGCTTAACAATATGGGAGGCATGATAAGCAAGTGGTAGGTATCGCAGCATAGGCATAGCAAAAGAGCAAGCAAATAGCAAGCAAAGATAGAAGTGATTTCGAGGGTATGGTCATCTTGCCTGAGATCCCGCAAGGAAGAAGAACGAGTCCATGAAGAAGACAAACGGACGTAGTCGAACGGATCCTCACACACACGACGTTATCGGAACCAACCCAAAGAAGCAACACCAGAAAGAAGCACACAACATAGTAAACAACCACCACATAACATGGCATGATGCACAATCAAGTATGATGCATGTCCGGTTTTAATGAGGCATGGCATGGAAAAGTGCAGAAGAAATTCTACAAATTAAGTGGGGCTCAATATGCAACGGAGTTGCATATTTAAGAAAACACCACATGACTTATTTAGTTCTCTCTTGGTTATGTACCCAACACTATTAAATTTTATTAAGCATGGCAAGAGGTGAAGCATAAAAGAAACTATCTAACTAAGCAATTTAAATGAGGCCGGAAGCAACGAACAACAATTTCGGTAACTCCTCATGTGCATATTTTGGTTATGGTACTGTTCTGCCCTAAACCATATTTTAGAGTTGTTAAACATGCAAAGTAAGGCCACCATGTTAAACTAGGCATTTTTCTACCCCATGTACATATAAAGTTTATTAGAAACCGAGCTACGGTTATTTAGTTATGAGATAAAACATTTTAACATGGCATAGGAGCAAATTTAACCAAACAGCATTTTAATCATTTAAACATGGAAGAAAATGACATATTATGGACCCTCTCGGCTTCTTATTCACCCTAGTACTCTGTCCAGGAGTTGCAATTAGTTTCTGGTGTTTGTAGGTTATGTGTTGGCGGCCGTGCGTAGCGCTGACCCTAGGGGTGGGCTATGTTGCGGTAGATACACCGTGGCACGGTGTACCGAGTCACCCGTTTGGTGTCTGGCACGGTGTACCGAGTCACCCGTTTGGTGTCTCGGGAACCTTGTTCACATCGTTCGGGGCCGTATGTGGAAACCTCGGCCGGACTCCCTGCGGATGGAACCTGGATAGGCGATAAACCTGGACTAGAGGCTTGAGTGTTTAGGTAGGCCGTGGCCGACACCCTGGTTGGGCTTCCGATTGAACGTTGCCGAGTACATGTCGTGTAAACGGCGCTAAAGTGTGAAAGCGTGTATGAAGAAGTACACCCCTGCAGGGTATAAAACTATTCGAATAGCCGCGTCCGCGGTAAAGGACTACTTGGTTGCCTATGCAGTTCATAGACAAGTTAATGGATACTACTAAAAGACTCAAGATAAGTGTGAGTACCGAGGATGGCCCTCTCGTAGGATGACGAGGGAGGATCCTCGGTGGAGTATTGTGTTGATGAGTAGTGGACTCGTGTGCGAAAACTATTTTACTAGTGGTGTTTCGTAGGATAGCTTAGCCAAGAGTCAAAGCTGGCTTGCTGCAATAACTCCACCACCTTCTGGAGAACAAGCATGTATAGTAGGTTCTGATGTAAGACTTGCTGAGTACCTTTGTACTCATGTTTGCTTAATTACTGTTTTCAGACGACAACACCGCCCCCTCCGATGGGTTTTATGTAGACCTCGACGTCGATGAGTAACTCGTCACCCAGGTGGTGACCCTGGCCATGGAGGGCCCTATGTAGATAGACAGGCTTCGAGAAGCCTTCTTGCTTTCTAGTGTCTGTACTCAGACTATTTGCTTCCGCATGTGCTTGTATGCTTGTATGACTAGAGTGTCAGGTCATGGGACCCCTACCTGTATGAACATGTTATGTATGGCTCTCTGGAGCCTTTAAATAAAGTACTTGAGTTGTAGAGTTTTGTTGTGATGCCATGTTGTATGTACTCATATCGGGCATATTGTGTGTATGATTGAAATGCTTGGTATGAGTGGGATCCGACAATGTAGTTGTTTGTCCTTGGCAGCCTTTCTTATGGGGAAATGTAGTCTAGTGTTCCTCGAGCCATAGTAGTCCGCTTCAGCCCGGTTCACCGGAGTCCTGCTAGCCCAGCACTACTGCTCAGGACACTTGACTGGCCGGCATGTGTTTCACTTCGTTCCTATGTCTGTCCCTTCAGGGAAATGTCACGCGGTGACATCCGGAGTCATGCCTAGCCTGCTACAGCTCCGGGTTCCCCGGAGTCCTGTTAGCACAATGCTACAGCCCGAATTCACTCGCTGATGACCGACATGCTCGATGTGATTCATGTATGCCTGTCTCCATAGGTCTACGCCGCTTTGGGTTCACGACTAGCCATGTCGGCCGGGGTTCTCTGTCATATGGATGCTAGCGACGCTATCATATACGTGAGCCAAAAGGCGCAAACGGTCCCGGGCCATGGTAAGGCGACACCCGTGGGGATACTGTGCGTGAGGCCGCAATGTGATATGAGGTGTTACCAGCTAGATCGATGTGAGTTGGAATCAGGGTCCTGACAGCGTTGGCATCAGAGCCGGACTTCCTGTAGGTTCGTTGAGCCAAACTGGTCGATGTCGAGTCTAGAAATGCTTTAGTTATATGTAGGGGAATTGATTGTGGGAGGGAACGTAAGGCTCTTTTACTCCTTTACCTTATGCCCTTTGATCTGAGTCATTCTGTTCTCATTCAACGTGGGTTAAGGACTAGGCTCTCTTCTTCTATCAGGTTCATGTGTTACTAATCCGTAGTAGCTTATAGGGTTGTTGTTACACGCCTCAGTACCGTTTCTACTACTTTTAGTATGTTGCCAGTTGAATCAGAACCTTGATATGATGTTGTTGAGTGGTATTGCAAACTGTTGTGGATGTCTCAATCCTTTTACTGAGCATTTACAGCTGTTATGTTGTCTAATTTTCATTAGAAATTCTAATGCCTTTGCATTGTGGTTGTGCTTTCAGATGGCCACTCGTGCTCAAAACCAAGTGGTTCGCCTGACCCGGTGCCTCGATGTGCCTGGTCATACTGCTATGTTAGTCCGGGTAATGATCGAGACAGGTTACTGTTGGTATCCCGAATACACTGTCGAAGAGCAGTTCAGAGACTTCAACCAGACCCAGTACCTCTGTACCATCAGGATATATCCCTCTTATCCTGGAGCCACTGAGCCCCTTCACTGTTCCTATGGACTCGGGGTTACTGTTGAGATGGCTGTGTAGGATGATGCCTATTCCATGCTGACCATCATGCGAGTCCGGACTGGCCTGCTTCGGAACACCGACTTCCGTTATATGCCAGCTTCACTTCCGGGAGCGCAAGGGTATCTCCAGGCTATCTATGCTGACCCCACACATGAGGAGTCACTACTCCGCACCACTGCCGAGATGCTCGAGGATAAGGACCGCGAAAATCGGGCCTTGCATATGGAGCTTTTTAACTCTCATGCTGATCACTGGGCCACTTTGACTCAGTTTGCGCCGGCGGTACAGGAAGGATACATGGATCTGAGGGATCTGTACCCTGTATGGTCCGGATTGCCAGATTGTATGGAGTGGCGCGATGTGGGAGGCATCACCCCTCCTCGTGGTCCCCGTCTGCCACCACCTGCGGGACCAAGGCCACATCCGAGTCCCTTTGGTCCGCAGGCTCCGCAGGACCATCTGTTCCCAAATGATCATGTTCCACTTCCAGGTTTTGGTGGCGACTTCTATGAGGATTACTACGGAGCCGTTTGAGCTATTATTAGTCTCACTAGTATTGTAGTAGTTGTATTCTGCACAGTCCTGTGTGACCGTGGGATACGACTTGGTGTGTATCATACTCCGGAGGTGTAGGAAAATAATGTATAGGAGCTTGGAATGCCTCTGATGAGATGTAATGTCTTTCACTGTAGTTGTACTATAGCCTGAGCTTGTACTAAACTATGTACGGTGTGTATGACCAATGGTATATATATGGCAGTTTCTATATTACCATGTCGTGCAATGAACATCTCTGCATTCCGTGTTATCCATTACATTCTGCACTTTCTTGCTAAGTTTGTGCCATCCTTATCTAAACTATTGTCTTGTTTTCTCCTAGGATGGTCAACACCCACAGCAACCCTGCTGCCCCGGAGCAGGGGGAAGCCAGTGCAGCTAGGGCTGAAAATCTGCCTCACCCGCCTTCTCTGGCCGAAGTGATGCTGGAGGCGGAAAGAAACAAGCATGAGACTAACCGCTTGCTGGAGCGGATTGAGAAGAACACTGCACGGCATCAGCGAAATGACTTGGTGTCAATCAATGACTTCAGCAAGTTGTACCCACCAAAGTTTAATCATTCCGTCGAGCCCCTCGACGCGGATGACTAGCTTCACAGCATCACCCACAAGCTACGTTCTGCCAACGTAGTCGAAGCTGATAAGGTTACTTATGCTGCCTATCACCTCGAAGGCCCTGCTAGCCTTTGGTGGGAAAATTTTGAAGCTATGCGCCCGGTCGGCCAAATCACTACTTGGGCTGAATTCAGTGAGGCTTTCCATGAGAATCACATTCCGGAAGGTCTCATGGATCGCAAGAGGGAAGAGTTCTGCAATTTCACCCAAGGAAGACTGACTGTGGATGCATATAGCTGTGAATTTGGGAATCTGGCACGATATGCTCCTGAAGAAGTATCTACCGACGCTAAGAAGCAGGCAAGGTTCCACAAGGGACTTAGACCTAAGCTTCGCCGCGATCTTCGTCTGCACGAGTGCACCTCCTTTCAGAAGTTGGTCAACAAAGCCATCAGTGCTGAGACAGGCCAATCTGATTATGACGCTTCATACAAGCACTCTCGTGATTTTGGCTCTTCATCCGGCTCTGGATCTCAGAAGCGCCGGGTGTGGATTCCAAGCACGGCACTGCCACCCAGGTTCATTCCGAGGCCATCCTTTGAGGCACCTCGTCCCAACCAGCAGTTTGCACTGCCCAAGCCCTATGGTGGCCTCGCTGCTAATGCTTCTCCACGCCCCAATGTTCTGACATGTTTCAAGTGTGGAGAGCCGGGTCACTATAGCCAAGAGTGTCCCCAGAACAACAACCCCAATCAGTCTGGAAAGTCCGTTGGCCGTGGTAAGCCAGGGGGAAAGACATTCTACGCCAAGCCGGTCACCACTGCACGTGGCCATGTCAACTATGTCTCAGTCGAGGAGGCTCATGAGGATCCTAACGTCGTCCTTGGTACGCTCCTTGTTAACTGCCATCCGGCATCTGTTCTTTTCGATACTGGAGCATCTCATTCATTCATATTCGAGAACTATGCTCGATTGCATAACACGACATTCTGTGACATGCCCACTTCCATGGTAATTCAAACTCCGGGTTCCAAATGGCAAACTTCTAGAGTAAGCCATGGGAACGAAATACTTGTCCATAGACTTGTCTTCCTTGCATCCTTAATAGCTCTCAAGTTCTCGGACATAAACATCATCTTGGGTATGGACTGGATGTCAGCTCATTATGCTAAGATTGATTGTGCCACTGGAACCGTTCAACTTACTCTCCCATCGGGCAAGACAGTCAATGTCTTAACTCGACTGGCCAAGCGCCAGCTTTACTCCCTAAATGCCAACCCCCTTCGAGACCTTGAGGATATTTCGGTAGTCCGGGACTTTTCGGATGTCTTTCCAGAAGAACTGCCAGGTGTTCCACCTGAGAGGGATGTCGAGTTTGTGATAGACCTTGTTCTAGGAACCGTTCCAATTTCTAGGAGACCCTATAAGATGGCACCCTTAGAACTAGCCGAGCTTAAGAACCAACTCGATGAGTCCTTGAAAAAGGGTTTCACCCGTCCTATTTCCTCTCCTTGGGCTTGCCCCGTCCTCTTCGTTAAAAAGAAGGATGGAACGGATCGGATGGTTGTAGATTACTGACCTGTCAACTTGGTCACTATCCAGAACAAGTATCCGCTTCCCAGGATCAATGATCTGTATGATCAGCTCGCTGGATCCTCAGTCTTTTCCAAGATGGATTTGAGGTTGGGCTACCATCAAATCAAAATCAGAAACGGGGACATTCCCAAAATGGCCTTTGTTACTCGTTATGGCCAATACGAGTACACCGTTATGTTCTTCAGTTTAACCAATGCCCCAGCCACCTTCTCTCGGTTAATGAACTCGGTCTTCATGGATTATTTGGATAAATTCGTCGTAGTTTACCTCGATGACATACTCATCTGCTCCAAGAATGAAGAGGAACATGCCGAACATCTAAGGCTGGTATTGACGAAACTTCGAGAGCATCGCCTTTATGCCAAATTCTCCAAGTGTGAATTTTGGTTGCTAGAAGTGACCTATCTAGGCCATGTAATCTCTGGTAAGGGTATTGCTGTCAATCCCGAGCGAGTTCAAGCCGTCCTTGATTGGACTCCACCTGAGACGGTCAAGCAAGTTCGGAGCTTCCTTGGCCTAGCGAGCTATTGCCGCTGCTTCGTTGAGAATTTCTCCAAGGTTGCTAAACCTCTAACTGAACTCCTCAAGAAATATAAATAGTTCGAGTGGACCCCATAGTACGAGTTCAGCTTTCAGGAACTGAAAAGACGCCTGACATCTGCTCCCGTACTGGTACCACCAGATTTCTCCAAGGACTTTATTATCTATTGCGACGCCTCGCGACAAGGACTAGGTTTCATACTCATGCAAGATCGTTAGGTAATTGCCTATGCTTCACGGCAATTACACCCACATGAGGAAAATTATCCCACACGTGATCTAGAGCTTGTAGCTATAGTCCATGCACTTAAAACTTGGCGACATTACCTCCTCGGTAATCGTTGCGAGATCTTCACCGATCACCAAAGTTTGAAATATATCTTCACCCAACCGGATTTGAATCTCAGGCAAAGACGTTGGGTCGAGTTGATCTCGTATTATGACTTAGGAATAACTTACACCCTGGGCAAAGCCAATGTCATGGCTGATGCGCTAAGTCGTAAATCTTAGTGTAACAACCTGATGTTACAACAAAGTCAACCACTTCTCCACGAGGAATTTACTAAGCTCAATCTTCACATTGTTCCTCGAGGATTCCTATCCACCCTGGTGGCGAAACCTACCCTTACGGATCAGATCATCAAGGCATAGAAGGTAGATCCGGGAATCTCCCGTATTAGGAGAAACATTAAGAAAGGAGTCGCAAATTGTTTCTCCGTTGATGATCAAGGTGTCGTATACTTTGGAAACCGTTTAGTGGTTCCCAAGGCACGAAACCTAAGGTGGCTGATCCTTAAGGAAGCTCATGAATCACCTCTCACCATTCATCCCGGTAGTACTAAGATGTATCAAGACCTACGCCAAAGGTTTTGGTGGACTAGGATGAAGAGAGAAATCACTCAATACATTGCTAATTGCAACGTTTGTCGTCGTGTTAACGCAGAGCATCAACGGCCTGCTGGCACCCTTCAACCTTTGGCTATTCCTGAGTGGAAATGGGATAAAATCAGTATGGATTTCATTACTGGGTTTCCCAGGACCAAGAGAGGGAATAATGCCATCTTCGTCGTGATCGACCGTCTGTCCAAAGTAGCCCATTTCCTACCTGTTCGTGAGAGTATCACCGCTAGCCAGCTAGCTGACTTATACATATCCTGAATAGTGTCTCTTCATGGTGTTCCATTGGAAATTAACTCAGACCGTGGGAGTCTTTTCACCTCTCGATTTTGGGAAAGTTTCCAAAATGCTATGGGAACTCGTCTCTCTTTTAGCACCGCCTTCCATCCTCAATCAAGTGGTCAAGTAGAGCAAGTCAATCAAAGTCTGGAAGATATGCTCCGAGCTTCTGTCATCTCATTCGGAATGGGTTGGGAGAAATGCCTTCCATTCGCGGGGTTTTCTTATAACAATAGTTATCAAGCTAGCTTGGGCAAATCTCCTTTCGAAGTTCTCTATGGACGAAAATGTTGAACGCCTCTTAACTGGTCAGAAACCGGGGAAAGACAACTCTTTGGCCCGGATATGATTCAGGAAGCAGAAGAGCAAGTTCGCGTTATTCGTGAGAAATTGAAAACAGCCCAATCTTGTCAAAAGAGCCAATATGATCGTAAACATAAGCTCATGACTTATGAAGTCGGCGAGAAGGCTTACCTTTGGGTTACTCCGTTAAAGGGAACCCATCGTTTCGGTATCAAAGGAAAATTGGCTCCTCGTTACATCGGACCCTTTCGCATTCTTGCCAAACGAGGAGAAGTTGCGTACCAATTGGAACTACCTTCGCATCTTTCCAGAGTTCATGATGTCTTCCACGTTTCTCAACTCAGGCGTTGCTTCGCGGATCCTATCCGCGGAGTGGACCACTAAACGCTTGATCTACAAGATAACCTCTTATATCGGGAATATCCCGCTCGTATCCTTGATCAAGCCGAGCGTACCACTCGACGCCATAATATCAAGTTTCTCAAGGTTCAATGGTCACACCATTTCGAGAAAGAAGCCACTTGGAAAAGGGAGGATCGTCTTCGACTCGAGTACCCCACCTTCTTCCCGGAGGATCCTAAATCTCGGGATGAGATTCTTTTGAGTGAGGGTGAGTTGTCACACCCTAGCTAGTTCAAGCATTAGAGTGTGCATCATGTTTAAATTTCTCTTAAATTTGAAATGGGGATGACAGAACCCCTAGCACCCCCCTGGAACAACTAGGGTTTACTAAAAACTTTTTCAATGAACCTGAAATGCCCTTCTAAAAAGCTGTGACGAACCCGATTTGAACGTACACTAATCATGCACGCAAATGTGTACGATCAAGATCAAGGACTCACGGGAAGATATCACAACACAACTCTACAATTAAAATAAGTCATACAAGCATCATATTACAAGCCAGGGGCCTCGAGGGCTCGAATACAAGAGCTCGATCATAGACGAGTCAGCGGAAGCAACAATATCTGAGTACAGACATAAGTTAAACAAGGTTGCCTTAAGAAGGCTAGCACAAACTGGGATACAGATCGAAAGAGGTGCAGGCCTCCTGCCTGGGATCCTCCTAACTACTCCTGGTCGTCGTCAGCGGGCACCACGTAGTAGTAGGCACCTCCGGTGTAGTAGGAGTCGTCGTCGACGGTGGCGTCTGGCTCCTGGGCTCCAACATCTGGTTGTGACAACCAGGAAGAAAGGAAAGGGGGGAAAAGGGGGAGAAAGCAACCGTGAGTACTCATCCAAAGTACTCGCAAGCAAGGAGCTACACTACATATGTATGCATTGGTATCAACTGGAATAAGGCTATTATATGTGGGCTGGACTGCAGAAAGCCGGAATAAGAGGGGGATAGCTAGTCCTTTCGAAGACTACGCTTCTGGCAGCATCCGTCTTGCAGCATGTAGAAGAGAGTAGACTGAAGTCCTCCAAGCAGCATCGTATAGCATAAACCTAACCGATGATCCTCCCCTCGTCGCCCTGTGAGAGAGCGACCACCGGTTGTATCTGGCACTTGGAAGGGTGTGTTTTATTAAGTATCCGGTTCTAGTTGTCATAAGGTCAAGGTACAACTCCAAGTCGTCCTGTTACCGAAGATCACGGCTATTCGAATAGATTAACTTCCCTGCAGGGGTGCACCACATACCCCAACACGCTCGATCCCATTTGGCCGGACACACTTTCCTGGGTCATGCCCGGCCTCGGAAGATCAACACGTCGCAGCCCCACCTAGACCAACAGAGAGGTCAGCACGCCGGTCTAAACCTAAGCGCCCAGGGGTCTGGGCCCATCGCCCTTAGCACACCTGCACGTTGCGTGGGCGGCCGGAAGCAGACCTAGCCTAGTGGCGTTCCGGTCCAATCCAGCGCGCGCCGCTCCGTCGCTGACGTCAAGAAGGCTTCGGCTGATACCACGACGCCGGGATACCCATAACTACTCCCGCGTAGATGGTTAGTGCGTATAGACCAAATGGCCAGACTCAGATCAAATACCCAGATCTCGTTAAGCGTGTTAAGTATCCGCGAACGCCGACCAGGGCCAGGCCCACCTCTCTCCTAGGTGGTCGGAACCTGCCCTGTCGCTCCGCCTCAAAGATCCACACAGAGGGCCGTTGGGACAAAGGTCCTTTCAGCCCCCAATCCGTGAATCACTCGCGGGTGCTCCACAAGCCGACCCGTCTTTAGTCACCACATGTATCATGTATAAAGCATATAGTATATACCCGTGATCAACTCCCGAGTGATCACGGCCCGATAGTATAGCATGGCAGACGGACAAGGATGTAGGGCCACTGATGAAAATACTAGCATCCTATGCTAAGCATTAGGATTGCAGGTAAAGGTAACAACAGTAGTAGCAAGGACAGGCTATGCATCAGTATAGGATTAACGGGAAGCAGTAACATGCTACACTACTCTAATGCAAGCAGTATAGAGAAGAGTAGGCGATATCTGGTGATCAAAGGGGGGGGGCTTGCCTGGTTGCTCTGGCAAGAGAGAGGGGTCGTCAACTCCGTAGTCGTACGGGGTAGCAGCGGCGTCGGTCTCGGTGTCTAGAGAGACAAGAGGGGGAAGAAACAATAAATACAATGCAAGCATATGCATAGTGATGCATGACAAGACAAGTTACGGCGTTAGAGGTGCCCTAACGCGGTAGTAGGTGATACCGGTGAAGGGGGATAACATCCGGGAAAATATCCCCGGTGTTTCGCGTTTTCGGACAGAGGAGCCGGAGGGGGGAAAGTTGCGAGTTCGATAGGTTAGAGGGGTGTGGCGGACGAACGGGTTGCGTATCCGGATTCGTCTCGTCGTTCTGAGCAACTTTCATGTTGAAAATATTTTAATCCGAGTTACGGATTCAAAGATATGATTTTCTAAAGATTTTAATAATTTCTGGAATTTAATTAATTATTTAAATCTAACATTATCCAAAACAGTGTTTGCTGACGTCATCATGACGTCAGCAGTCAACAGGGGCGTTGACTGGTCAAACTGACGTGTGGGTCCAGCGGGGCCCACCTGTCATACCCTGTTTAGCGCTAATCAGGTTTTAGTTAAACTAATCACAGTTTAATTAGACTAATTAGTTAATTTGATTAATCTAATTATGATTAATTACTTAATTAATTCCTTAATTAATTAATTAATTAATTAATTTTATTATTATTATTAATTTTAATTCCTCTTTTTTTTAATCGTTCTGGGGCGGGGCCCCCTTGTCATAGGGCCAAGGCCCTTAACGGGCATACGGGTAGTGGTTCTCAGCGTCGGGCGCCGGGTGCGGGCGCACCCGAGCGGGCGTTCGCCCGCAGGGCGGGACGAGGCCGCCGGGGCACCGACGGCGGGGCACGCCGGCGCGGCCAGCCGGGCCACGGCGGGCGGAGGCGAGGGGTGGCGCTGGTGCGGCCAGTGGCGCGGTGGCGTGGCCGTGGGAGGAGGAGAGGGCGGAGACTAGGCGTGGCGAGGCACGGTGCCATGGGGCGCCGGCCGGAGCAGCAGGGGGGCAGGCGGTGAGGGGAGGCGGCGCAGAGGGGCGAGGTCACCGGCGACGGGGCGCTGCAGTGGTGGTGGCCGCACCGCCGCAGCACAGCAGCTGCTGCTGCACCTCGTGGCGGGGCACGGCCAAGAACGGCAAGGGGCGACGGTGTGGCCGACGCGGTGGTGCGCGTGCGCACGGTCGGCCTCGAGCAGAGGCAGGGAAGGAGGAGGACGAAGCCGTGGCCTCACCGGGATTCGTAGGGACGGGACAGCGGGGGTTGAGGAGGAGGACGGTGACGAGCGGCGTAGGGGATGCAGGCGGCGGGGAGGAGGATGCAGTCCGGTGGGGGGGGGGGGGGGTCCGGCGATGGTGATGAGGTGGCGGGGCTGCGCCGGAATGGCGTCAGGGGCACGGGGCCGGGCCCTTGAGCGAGGGCAGGCGGCGACGGCGGGGGTTGGCGTGGCGGCGACGGAAGGGGGGGGCCCCTTCCGGTCCAGGAAAGGGGGAGGGGGTGAGGACGACGGCGAGCGACGGGCGGGGCGGCGCCGGTGATGCGTCGGGGAGGCGGCGATGGGTTCGGGCCCGATCCCGATTGGATCGGGGGGGGAGTGGGGGCGAGAGGAGAGGTGGGGAGTGGGGGGTGAGTGGGGCGACGGGGTGGGGTTAGGGTTTCGGGGGTGTGGGTTATGGGGGGGGTGGCCGGCTGGGCCTTTGCCCAGTTGGGCCGGTGGTGGCCTGGCCGGCTGGGCCGTCTGGCCCAGTGGGGGGGTCCTTTTATATTTTTTTTTGTTTGTTCTCTGTTTTTTTTTATCTTTTCTGTTTTTATTTATTTATAAACACTTAGGCATTTTATAAAATGGTGAACCTTACACCATAATTATCTTTGTAATATTTGGCAACCACCGAACATTTTTGTTTTAATTTTTGAAAACTTTTATTGTTTTCTTTTATTTGAATTTTGAACTTGTTTCGGTTCTAAACTATCGAGAGTTTACCACAGTAACCGTGGTGACGTGGCATCATTAGCGGGGAATCACTGTAGCTTAATTATCCGGGCGTTACAAAACTCCTCCACTACAAGAAATCTCGTCCCGAGATTTTAGGAGGTAGAAGGAAACAGTGCGGGGTATTCATCACGCAGGCGATCCTCGCGTTCCCAGGTGGCTTCGTCTTCAGAGTGATTCGACCACTGGACCTTGAGGAACTTGATCGCCTTCTGGCGTGTGCGGCGTTCAGCTTGGTCGAGGATGCGGACCGGATGCTCTTTATAGGAGAGGTCCTGTTGCAATTCGAGCACTTCATGATCCACCGCTCGGATTGGATCCTTGAAGCAACGGCGGAGTTGTGACACGTGGAACACATCGTGAACCTGAGAAAGGTTCGGTGGAAGCTCCAGTTGATATGCCACCTTTCCACGCCTTTCGAGAATAGTGAAGGGACCGATATAGCGAGGAGCTAGCTTGCCCTTGATCCCGAAGCGGTGAGCACCCTTCATTGGTGTAACTCGAAGATAAGCCTTTTCGCCAGGTTGATAGACCATGTCTTGGTGATGACGGTCATACTGACTTTTCTGACGTGACTGAGCAGTCTTGAGATTCTCGCGAATAATGCGAACTTGTTCTTCGGCCTGTTGTATAATATCCGGACCAAAGAGTGGACGTTCCCCAGTTTCTGACCAGTTCAGAGGGGTTCGACACTTTCGTCCATATAGCACTTCGAAGGGGGACATCTTTAGACTAGCTTGATAGCTATTATTATAAGAGAACTCGGCATATGGAAGAGATTCCTCCCATTTCTTGCCGAATGAGATTACACAGGCTCGAAGCATGTCTTCGAGAACTTGGTTGACACGTTCAACTTGCCCTTGCGATTGAGGATGGAACGCAGTACTGAACGACAGATGAGTCCCCATAGCTTCTTGGAAACTCGCCCAAAACCTTGAAGTGAATAACTGATAACCAGTGGAATACCGTGAAGTGAAACAATTCTGGCCATGTAGAGAGTAGCAAGCTGACTAGCAGTGATTGTCTCTTTGACCGCCAGAAAATGGGCAACTTTGGAAAGCCGGTCAATGACGACAAGAATAGCATCATTACCTTTCTGCGATTTGGGAAATCCAGTGACGAAGTCCATTTCAACATGGTCCCATTTCCATTCAGGAATAGAGATAGGTTGCAGAGTCCCAGCAGGCCTTTGATGCTCTGCTTTGATTCGGCGACAAATGTCACACTCAGCAACATAACGAGCAATGTCCTGCTTCATATTAGACCACCAGAATCTTTGACGAATATCCTGATACATCTTTGTACTACCAGGATGGATGGACAGAGGCGTATCATGAGCTTCTTGCATAACCCTTTTAGTCTTATCTAGGTTTTTCTTCGAACATGGTACCACTAAGCGGCCTTTGAAATACAAGGCGCCATCGTCGGCGATCGTGAAGAATGAGGGCTTTCCCCTTTTGAGGTCGCGCTTAATCTTGAGGACTTCATCGTCACATTTCTGTATCCATTTGATGGTGTCCACAAGATCTGGTTTCGCAACCAGGGTATTGAGAGAACCCTTGGAAACAACATGGAGGTTCTGTTTGGGGAAACCTTCGGGAGGGGGAGCGAGTGATCCCGGAGGAACAATATGGAGGTTCAGCCTTCTAAATTCTTCGGTAAGCGAGGGCTGAACTTTGTGGACCTGGAGGTGGTTGCAGTAAGACTTGCGGCTCAGGGCATCAGCCATTACATTAGCCTTGCCGGGGGTATATGATATATCCACGTCAAAGTCTGCAACAGTCTCCATCCATCTTTGCTGACGGAGGTTCAGGTCTGGCTGAGTAAACAGATACTTCAGACTTTGATGGTCGGTGAAGATCTCGCAACGATTACCGAGAAGGTAATGTCGCCACTGCTTCAGTGCATGAATGACAGCAGCAAGCTCGAGGTCATGAACCGGGTAGTTTTCTTCGTGAGGGCGCAGTTGACGAGAGGCATAAGCAATCACTCTGCGCTCCTGCATTAGGACACAGCCTAATCCTTGGCGGGAAGCGTCACAGTAAATGACGAAGTCCTTCTTAGTATCAGGTGGTGCAAGCACGGGGGCAGAAGTCAACTTGTCTTTGAGTGCCTGGAAACTTTCCTGACACTTGTCTGTCCAGTCGAACTTGACACCCTTATGCAACAGATTAGTCAGGGGCCTGGCAATCTTGGAGAAGTTCTCGACGAATCGACGGCAGTAGCTGGCGAGACCGAGGAAACTTCGGACTTGCTTGACGTTCTTCGGAGGAGTCCAATCGAGAATAGCTTGAACTCGTTCAGGGTTGACGGCAATACCATCCTTGGAGATGACATGCCCAAGATAGGTTACTTCGGGGAGCCAGAATTCACACTTGGAATACTTAGCATACAGTTGATGTTCTCGAAGCTTCTCTAGCACAAGACGCAGATGTCCAGCATGTTCTTCCTCGTTCTTGGAAAATACAAGGATATCGTCCAGATAAACCACGACGAACTTGTCGAGGTAATCCATGAATATATAATTCATCAGACGAGAGAAGGTGGCGGGAGCATTCGTTAAGCCGAATGACATGACTGTGTACTCATATGATCCATACCGAGTCACGAAGGCGGTTTTTGGGATGTCCTCTTCACGAACACGGATCTGGTGGTAACCCAACCTCAAGTCGAGTTTGGAGAACACTGATGAACCAGCCAGTTGATCATAAAGATCATTGATCCGAGGAAGAGGGTATTTATTCTGAATGGTAGCTTGGTTTATAGGACGGTAGTCTTGGACCAATCGGTTTGTTCCATCCTTCTTCCTAACAAAGAGAGAAGGTGCTCCCCAAGGAGAGCAACTTGGGCGAATGAAACCTTTGACAAGAGATTTGTCGATTTCCTCCTTAAGCTCAAGGAGTTCATGCGGCGGCATCTTGTAGGGTCGCTTAGCTATAGGGGTAGTGCCGGGTTTCAAGTCGATGATGAATTCGACAGCTCTAGCAGGGGGAATCCCTGGAAGTTCTTCAGGGAATACATCTTGGAATTCACGAACGACGGGAACGTTTTCAATGCCCTCGAGTGGTGCAGCGTTCAACGCGTTCAAGGCATAAAGTCGTGCATCGGCGTTCTGAACTAGATGAGCTTGATAAGCTATTATTTCATCAGAAGGGTGTAGCAAATGGACGACCTTAGTGGCGCAAACTATAGAAGCAGTATGCGCTTTTAACCAATTCATTCCCAGAATGAGATCAATGCTACAGGACTTCAGTACGATGGGAGAGACAAGGAATTCCAGTCCTTCGATTTCTACAGGGACGTCGTTGCAAATCATGGAGGTTCGACATTGGCCCGCAGGGGTGTGTGCTAATAGTGAAGCATCCATGTTCTCACATTTAATGTCGTGCAAGCATGCAAAACCTTCTGACATGAATGAATGCGATGCACCTGTATCAAATAAAACGGATGCTGGTACTGAATTTACGAGGAGGGTACCCATCACAGTAGCAGGCTGGTCTTGAGCTTCGCTCAGATCAACGTGGTTGGCATGAACACGACCATAAGACTTGGCATTGTTGCTGCGGAGCTGGTTGCTTCCACGGCCAGTTGCTGGAAGGGCCAGTTGATTCGGGTTCTGGTTGCATTCCCTAGCACGATGCCCTGGTTGCCCACACCTAAAGCACAATCCATTATTGGGAGTGGGAACAGGAGCTTGTGGTGGTGGAGCTGGGAGTCTTGGCCGCCTAGTCGGAGGAGTAGGCAGACGAGGTGCAGCGTAGGTCTGCCTTGGGGTAGGTGCATCCGGCTGGTACAAGCTATTGGGAATCCATATCTTGCGCTTCTGCGAGGACGGGCCCGAAGATGAGCCCGTGTCACGGTTGCGCCTGTGAGAGCTCTGGTATTCCTGCAGACCAGTTTCGACATTGATGGCTTTGTTCACCAGAGTGGCGAAATCAGCAAAATCATGCACTAGAAGTGCGAGTTTGATGTCAGCTTGAAGTCCATCCCGGAACTTCTCCTGTCTGCGTGCATCAGTTGCAATGTCCTCTTCAGCATAGCGGGACAAGTCCAGAAACTCCCGCTGATAAGCTTCCACAGTCTTGTTGCCTTGGGTGAGGTTGCGGAACTCACGCTTCTTCCGGTCCATAACTCCCTGAGGAATGAAGCAAGCACGGAAGGCAGCTTGGAAGTCTGGCCAGGTGATGATTGTTCCAGCTGGCAGTGTACGCCTGTGGCTGTCCCACCATTGAGCTGCGGGTCCCTTCAGGAAGAAGGAAGCAAAGGTGACATAGCTGGCAGGGGCTACATCAGCAGACTCCATCTCATAGTTGATGTCACGGAGCCAGTCATCAGCATCCAGAGGCTGAGTGGAGCTGCGGTACACAGTTGGGTTCAGGCGCATGAAATCCTGCAGAGTTACTGGGGTTGGCTGCGGGTTCATATTGGGGCGAGGAAACTGAGCCATCATATTCTCCATGAACTGGCGATTCATCTCAAGCTGTTGGATCATACCAGCCATGTACTCAGGCGGTGGTGGGGCGTTGCCACCACGACCACGACCACCTGGTCTAACCATCCTGCTAATATTTAACAGGGGTAGTTCAGCATTGAGGAATTGTAAAAACAAGAATCATTCATGATGAAACATGCACAACGAAAGCAGCACGATAGATACCACATAGTAGTCGGCATATCTTACAAAAGAGATCATGCATAGAGTTCGTTACACAGTGTTCAGTACATAGACTAAGACATCATAGGCGGCACGCAGGCTCGCGGCGAATGCATCTAACACTAATAAGCAAGTCTACGTCAGTCCCATGCGGTACTGCGGAGGTAGGTGTAGCCCGACAGCTGGTAGTGACGCGAATGGAAGACCTCCACGCGAGTAGCCTGGGGTCCACGGATACTCTGGTGCGGAACCCGTTGCGCAGGTGGCAGGAGAGGGCCCAATGCAGGAGAGTAGCCTCCCACATCTGGCCAGCCGACGCCCTGGGGCATCACGGTCCTGGCTGGGTAGATAGCAGAACGCGACAGCTCCCCAGATCCGACGAAGGGGTGCAACATCGTCAGAGCACGGTAGAGGTGCTGACGGGTGGTGTACAACTCGTGGCGAAGAGCTCGGTTAGCTCGATCCAGCCCATCAGCATGCAGAACCAGGTTCTGATGGTAGAATGGCTCTCGGGTGACAGTGGAGTAGGCAGCAGTGTAGTAACCCTCTGCACCAACATCGGATGCGATAGCAATGTGCCTGAAGGGGGAGGTGTCCAACTCCTGATACTCTCCACGAAGACGTGTCAGAGCAGCATAAGCAGCATCGTGGACCGCCATATCGATAGTCACTCCAACACCATGAGCAGTGTGCAGCACGGTAGTGGAGTCATACTCCCGGGAGTAGAGGTGGACGATGGCACGGTACTGCTCCTGGTTGAAGTCCTGATACTCCTCATAGACGGTGTACTCAGGGTGCCAGCGATAACCCAGATAGGTCATCATCTCAGCCAACACAGCAGGTGATCCTGGGGCACCAATGGCCGTCGTGTGGCGCACGACCTGCCTCGTGGGTTCCATCTGAAAACACAGATGTTTTCACTGGAGTCAAATGACAATGTGGATAATGTTCAAATACATTCTTAAAGAATAACTAGGGCTTATCCAACTTTGGGGTGAATGTCGTAACGGGATCCTAGTGTCAGAGTTAGTAAATTCGTTTAACCCGAGTAGAAGAGAGTTCAGAGTCCCAGAGTAAAGGTCGAGGAGTAAAAGATACTAGTACCACCCGATGGCGACGTGTGCCCGTAAGGCACACAGCCAAGTTAGTAAAAGTTTATACAATGTCTAGACTCGACTTCGGCCAAGGAGTGTGGAAGGGGGATTCCTACAGGCAGTCGGCTCTGATACCAACTTGTGACGAACCCGATTTGAACGTACACTAATCATGCACGCAAATGTGTACGATCAAGATCAAGGACTCACGGGAAGATATCACAACACAACTCTACAATTAAAATAAGTCATACAAGCATCATATTACAAGCCAGGGGCCTCGAGGGCTCGAATACAAGAGCTCGATCATAGACGAGTCAGCGGAAGCAACAATATCTGAGTACAGACATAAGTTAAACAAGGTTGCCTTAAGAAGGCTAGCACAAACTGGGATACAGATCGAAAGAGGTGCAGGCCTCCTGCCTGGGATCCTCCTAACTACTCCTGGTCGTCGTCAGCGGGCACCACGTAGTAGTAGGCACCTCCGGTGTAGTAGGAGTCGTCGTCGACGGTGGCGTCTGGCTCCTGGGCTCCAACATCTGGTTGCGACAACCAGGAAGAAAGGAAAGGGGGAAAAAGGGGGAGAAAGCAACCGTGAGTACTCATCCAAAGTACTCGCAAGCAAGGAGCTACACTACATATGTATGCATTGGTATCAACTGGAATAAGGCTATTATATGTGGGCTGGACTGCAGAAAGCCGGAATAAGAGGGGGATAGCTAGTCCTTTCGAAGACTACGCTTCTGGCAGCCTCCGTCTTGCAGCATGTAGAAGAGAGTAGACTGAAGTCCTCCAAGCAGCATCGTATAGCATAAACCTAACCGATGATCCTCCCCTCGTCGCCCTGTGAGAGAGCGACCACCGGTTGTATCTGGCACTTGGAAGGGTGTGTTTTATTAAGTATCCGGTTCTAGTTGTCATAAGGTCAAGGTACAACTCCAAGTCGTCCTGTTACCGAAGATCACGGCTATTCGAATAGATTAACTTCCCTGCAGGGGTGCACCACATACCCCAACACGCTCGATCCCATTTGGCCGGACACACTTTCCTGGGTCATGCCCGGCCTCGGAAGATCAACACGTCGCAGCCCCACCTAGACCAACAGAGAGGTCAGCACGCCGGTCTAAACCTAAGCGCCCAGGGGTCTGGGCCCATCGCCCTTAGCACACCTGCACGTTGCGTGGGCGGCCGGAAGCAGACCTAGCCTAGTGGCGTTCCGGTCCAATCCAGCGCGCGCCGCTCCGTCGCTGACGTCAAGAAGGCTTCGGCTGATACCACGACGCCGGGATACCCATAACTACTCCCGCGTAGATGGTTAGTGCGTATAGACCAAATGGCCAGACTCAGATCAAATACCCAGATCTCGTTAAGCGTGTTAAGTATCCGCGAACGCCGACCAGGGCCAGGCCCACCTCTCTCCTAGGTGGTCGGAACCTGCCCTGTCGCTCCGCCTCAAAGATCCACACAGAGGGCCGTTGGGACAAAGGTCCTTTCAGCCCCCAATCCGTGAATCACTCGCGGGTGCTCCACAAGCCGACCCGTCTTTAGTCACCACATGTATCATGTATAAAGCATATAGTATATACCCGTGATCAACTCCCGAGTGATCACGGCCCGATAGTATAGCATGGCAGACGGACAAGGATGTAGGGCCACTGATGAAAATACTAGCATCCTATGCTAAGCATTAGGATTGCAGGTAAAGGTAACAACAGTAGTAGCAAGGACAGGCTATGCATCAGTATAGGATTAACGGGAAGCAGTAACATGCTACACTACTCTAATGCAAGCAGTATAGAGAAGAGTAGGCGATATCTGGTGATCAAAGGGGGGGGGCTTGCCTGGTTGCTCTGGCAAGAGAGAGGGGTCGTCAACTCCGTAGTCGTACGGGGTAGCAGCGGCGTCGGTCTCGGTGTCTAGAGAGACAAGAGGGGGAAGAAACAATAAATACAATGCAAGCATATGCATAGTGATGCATGACAAGACAAGTTACGGCGTTAGAGGTGCCCTAACGCGGTAGTAGGTGATACCGGTGAAGGGGGATAACATCCGGGAAAATATCCCCGGTGTTTCGCGTTTTCGGACAGAGGAGCCGGAGGGGGGAAAGTTGCGAGTTCGATAGGTTAGAGGGGTGTGGCGGACGAACGGGTTGCGTATCCGGATTCGTCTCGTCGTTCTGAGCAACTTTCATGTTGAAAATATTTTAATCCGAGTTACGGATTCAAAGATATGATTTTCTAAAGATTTTAATAATTTCTGGAATTTAATTAATTATTTAAATCTAACATTATCCAAAACAGTGTTTGCTGACGTCATCATGACGTCAGCATGACGTCAGCAGTCAACAGGGGCGTTGACTGGTCAAACTGACGTGTGGGTCCAGCGGGGCCCACCTGTCATACCCTGTTTAGGCTAATCAGGTTTTAGTTAAACTAATCACAGTTTAATTAGACTAATTAGTTAATTTGATTAATCTAATTATGATTAATTACTTAATTAATTCCTTAATTAATTAATTAATTAATTAATTTTATTATTATTATTAATTTTAATTCCTCTTTTTTTTAATCGTTCTGGGGCGGGGCCCCCTTGTCATAGGGCCAAGGCCCTTAACGGGCATACGGGTAGTGGTTCTCAGCGTCGGGCGCCGGGTGCGGGCGCACCCGAGCGGGCGTTCGCCCGCAGGGCGGGACGAGGCCGCCGGGGCACCGACGGCGGGGCACGCCGGCGCGGCCAGCCGGGCCACGGCGGGCGGAGGCGAGGGGTGGCGCTGGTGCGGCCAGTGGCGCGGTGGCGTGGCCGTGGGAGGAGGAGAGGGCGGAGACTAGGCGTGGCGAGGCACGGTGCCATGGGGCGCCGGCCGGAGCAGCAGGGGGGCAGGCGGTGAGGGGAGGCGGCGCAGAGGGGCGAGGTCACAGGCGACGGGGCGCTGCAGTGGTGGTGGCCGCACCGCCGCAGCACAGCAGCTGCTGCTGCACCTCGTGGCGGGGCACGGCCAAGAACGGCAAGGGGCGACGGTGTGGCCAACGCGGTGGTGCGCGTGCGCACGGTCGGCCTCGAGCAGAGGCAGGGAAGGAGGAGGACGAAGCCGTGGCCTCACCGGGATTCGTAGGGACGGGACAGCGGGGGTTGAGGAGGAGGACGGTGACGAGCGGCGTAGGGGATGCAGGCCGGCGGGGAGGAGGATGCAGTCCGGTGGGGGGGGGGGTCCGGCGATGGTGATGAGGTGGCGGGGCTGTGCCGGAATGGCGTCAGGGGCACGGGGCCGGGCCCTTGAGCGAGGGCAGGCGGCGACGGCGGGGGTTGGCGTGGCGGCGACGGAAGGGGGGGGCCCCTTCCGGTCCAGGAAAGGGGGAGGGGGTGAGGACGACGGCGAGCGACGGGCGGGGCGGCGCCGGTGATGCGTCGGGGAGGCGGCGATGGGTTCGGGCCCGATCCCGATTGGATCGGGGGGGGAGTGGGGGCGAGAGGAGAGGTGGGGAGTGGGGGGTGAGTGGGGCGACGGGGTGGGGTTAGGGTTTCGGGGGTGTGGGTTATGGGGGGGGTGGCCGGCTGGGCCTTTGCCCAGTTGGGCCGGTGGTGGCCTGGCCGGCTGGGCCGTCTGGCCCAGTGGGGGGGGGGGTCCTTTTATATTTTTTTTTTTGTTCTCTGTTTTTTTTATCTTTTCTGTTTTTATTTATTTATAAACACTTAGGCATTTTATAAAATGGTGAACCTTACACCATAATTATCTTTGTAATATTTGGCAACCACCGAACATTTTTGTTTTAATTTTTGAAAACTTTTATTGTTTTCTTTTATTTGAATTTTGAACTTGTTTCGGTTCTGAACTATCGAGAGTTTACCACAGTAACCGTGGTGACGTGGCATCATTAGCGGGGAATCACTGTAGCTTAATTATCCGGGCGTTACAAAAGCCCACCCTTTTTGTTTTGGGTTAAAACCTTTGACAAAAATGGTGCACATTTTTCTAGGACATCTTAAGGTCATTGGATTAATTCTTATAGTATTTGCATTTGGGCATTTAAATGCTATAAAATATTTTAAATGCTCAAATAATCATAAACTAAAATGTTTGCTGTTGGATATATTCTAAGCAGTAGCCATGATTAATTTTATGATTTTTGGAAATGCCCTGGCATTTTTAATAAAGCCCTGAAGTTACAGAAATAATAAAATAAATGAAAAACAGAAAAAGAGAGAGAGAACAGGGACTTACCTGGCGCAGCCCACCTAGCCCACCAGCTCGGCCCAGTCCACTGGCTCCTGCCAGTCGTCCTCCTCCTCTCGCCAGGAGGACGAGAGGCGCGTGGCCGGCGCCCGCGGCCACACGCCGGCCACCTCCTGCTTCCGCCGACGCCCCGGACGCGTCTATGAATGCCACGCCAACCCCCTGGACCCCTCGACCGCTCCACTCTTCCCCCTGTCTCGCCTCTCTCACTCTCTCCCCCGAAGCAGGGCGCAGCCGTCGCCGCCGACAAGCACCACCGCAGCCACCACCGTCCACTCGTTGCCTCGCCGTGCCAAGATGTTCCGCCGTCGTCCACTGTTTCGCCTCGACCCATCCCCAAGCGCTCGCTCGCCCCGAAGACGCTGCACCGAGCTCGTCTTCAACATCGGTCGCCGGAGATCCCCCTCGCCGTCCCGCTCGCTCCAGCCCATCCCCGAGCTCGCCGTTCGCTCCCCTGCAACCGCGGTGAGCTACTGACCCTTCTCCCCCTCTCCGTTCTAGCTCTCGTGCACCGTACGCGCCGCCTCGAGTTCGCCCGCACGCACCGCCGCCTGTGCTCGCCGCCGACGAGTCTCCGACCATCTAATGGTCCGGCCGTCGTGCCCAGCTTCCTCCCCGCGTCGCGTAGAGCACGTACGTGCCTCGCTTGAGCCTCCACGACCATCACAAGGACGACCCCGACCTCACCCGAGCCCCAGCGACCGCCAAGGTCAACGCCGGCGACGACTCCGGCCACCCCAGGCCCAACCACACATACCACTCGACGCGGATGAGTGCCCGCGTCAGTTAGATGCCCTCCGCCGGCCATTTGGTCGCCAGAGGAAGAAACCCGCACCCCTCCGCCGTCCCTGGCCTTGCCGGCGACGAGCCCCAGGTCAACTCCGGCGAGTTTAACCCGGGTTGACCCCAGTTTGATTTTCCCTGACTCACTGACATGTGGGCCCGAGGCCACTAATTAAACTAGATTAGTATTAGTTTAACACTAACTAAATTTAGTTAGTTAGTTGACACTGACAGATGGGACCCACTGGTCAGGTTTTACCTGGACCGTCTCAGTTGACTGCTGACGTCACACTGACGTCAGGCTGATGCAGTAAATCCTTTTCTGGACTTATTCTTTAATAGGAAATTCCAGAAAATAGCCAAAACTTCTAAAAATCATAGAAAATCAACCATAGCTCCAAATCAAACAAGTTATATATGAAAAATGATCAAAAAAATTCAATCTATCCATCTGTAATGGTTTCATTCATGACAAAACAAGTTAACCTTGCTGTTTAAGCAAAATAAGATAATGCATTAATAAGGCTATGTTAAATGAACTAACATTTGAATCTTTGATTCAAATGAGTTCATTCCTTTCTGTTTTAGCTTGCATTAGGCCAAGACACATTCATTTTGCCATGTCATAGCATGCATCATATAGTTGCATATTGTCATGTGTTGATTATGTTTCGGTGTGTCCTTCGTGGTAGGTTCTGCCTCTGAGGATAACCCCGAGTATCCGTCTGAAGGGCAGTACCCTACTACCATTACATCAGGCAAGCAACCATTGATCATTCCGATACAAACACATGTTCTCTCTTCTGCTCTTGTTTACTGCATTAAGACAACGCGATTCAAACTGATGTGTGCTACGGTAGTTGAACCCTTATCCTCTGCATGACCTGTCATTGCCATAGTAACTAGATGAAACCCACTAGCATGTGTAGGAGTTGACTGAGCCATGTATGTGTTTCCTACCTTGCTATGCCTACTATGCTTAGAGTTGTGTCAGGTCTGGTTCATCTAGGTGATGGGCTAGAGTGAAATGATTATGTCGGTAATGTGAGGGATGTGTTGAACATGATTTGGTAAAGGTATCGATGAGAGGCCATGTAGGAGTACATGGTGGGTTGTTTCATTGAGGCCGTCCATAAGAACTGAGATCTGTATGTGTGATTTAAGATTTAGTTACTACCATACATTGGGCCCGAAACCAATGGACCGTCTCGGCTTCTTATTCACCCTAGTACTCTGTCCGGGAGTTGCAATTAGTTTCTGGTGTTTGTAGGTTATGTGTTGGCGGCCGTGCATAGCGCTGACCCTAGGGGTGGCCTATGTTGCGGTAGATACACCGTGGCATGGTGTACCGAGTCACCCATTTGGTGTCTTGGGAACCCTGGTCACATCGTTCGAGGCCGTATGTGGAAACCTCAGCCGGACTCCCTGCGGATGGAACCTGGATAGGCGATAAACTTGGACTAGAGGCTTGAGTGTTTAGGTAGGCCGTGGCCGACACCCTCGTTGTGCTTCCGATTGAAGGTTGCCGAGTAAATGTCGTGTAAACGGCGGTAAGTGGTGAAAGCATGTATGAAGAAGTACACCCCTGCAGGGTATAAAACTATTCGAATAGACGCATCCGCGGTAAAGGACTACTTGGTTGCCTATACAGTTCATAGACAAGTTAATGGATACTACTAAAAGACTCAAGATAAGTGTGAGTACCGAGGATGTCCCTCTCGTAGGATGACGAGGGAGGATCCTCGGTGGAGTATTGTGTTGATGAGTAGTGGACTCGTGTGCAAAAACTATTTTATTAGTGGTGTTTCGTAGGATAGCTTAGCCAAGAGTCAAAGCTGGCTTGCTGCAATAACTCCACCACCTTCTTGAGAACAAGCATGTATAGTAGGTTCTGATGTAAGACTTGCTGAGTACCTTTGTACTCATGTTTGCTTAATTACTGTTTTCAGACGACAACACCACCCCCTCCGATGGGTTTTATGTAGACCTCGACGTCGATGAGTAACTCCACCCAGGTGGTGACCCTGGCCATGGAGGGCCCTATGTAGATAGACAGGCTTCGAGAAGCCTTCTTTCTTTCTAGTGTCTTTACTCAGACTATTTGCTTCCGCATGTGCTTGTATGCTTGTATGACTTGAGTGTCGGGTCATGTGACCCCTACCTGTATGAACATGTTATGTATGGCTCTCTGGAGCCTTTAAATAAAGTACTTGAGTTGTAGAGTTTTGTTGTGATGCCATGTTGTATGTACTCATGTCGGGCATATTGTGTGTATGATTGAAATGCTTGGTATGAGTGGGATCCGACAATCTAGTTATTTATCCTTGGTAGCCTTTCTTATGGGGAAATGTAGTCTAGTGTTCCTCGAGCCATAGTAGTCCGCTACAGCCCGGTTCACCGGAGTCCTGCTAGCCCAGCACTACTGCTCAGGACACATGACTGGCCGGCATGTGTTTCACTTCGTTCCTATGTCTGTCCCTTCGGGGAAATGTCACGCTGTGACATCCGGAGTCCTGCCTAGCCTGCTACAGCTCCGGGTTCCCCGGAGTCCTATTAGCACAGTGCTACAGCCCGGATTCACTCGTTGATGACCGACATGCTCGATGTGATTCATGTATGCCTGTCTCCATAGGTCTGCGTTGCTTTGGGTTCTCGACTAGCCATGTCGGCCCGGGTTCTCTGTCATATGGATGCTAGCGACGCTATCATATACTTGAGCCAAAAGGCGCAAACAGTCCCGGGCCATGGTAAGGCGACACCCGTGGGGATACCGTGCGTGAGGCCCCAATGTGATATGAGGTGTTACCGGCTAGATCGATGTGACTCGGAATCGGGGTCCTGACACTATTATTGGATATAGTGCAATCTATGATGTTTCTTGCCGATTAACCACTATAGTTTTGAGGTTATGCATTAGAGGCAGCTACATTCACGTTAAATAGGGCACCATCTAAATCCGTTGAGACGACACTGTATGAATTATCGTTTGGCAAGAAACCTAAGCTGTCGTTTCTTAAAGTTTGAGGTTGCAATGCTTATGTGAAAAAGTTTCAACCTGATAAGCTCAAACCCAAATCGGAGAAGTGCGTCTTCATAGGATACCCAAAAGAAAATGTTGGGTACACCTTCTATGACATATTTGAAGGCAAGATATTCATTGCTGCGAATGGATGCTTTCTAGAGAAGGAGTTTCTCTCGAAAGAAGTGAGTGGGAGAAAAGTAGAACTTGATGAGGTAACTGTACCTGCTCCCTTATTGGAAAGTAGTTCATCACAGAAATCTGTTCCTGTGACTACTACACCAATTAGTGAGGAAGCTAATGATGATGATCATGTAACTTCAAATCAAGTTACTACCGAACCTTGTAGGTAAACAGAGTGAGATCCGCACTAGAGTGGTACGCTAATCCTATTCTGGAGGTCATGTTACTTGACCATGACGAACCTACGAACTATGAAGAAGCGATGATGAGCCTAGATTCCGCGAAATGGCTTGAGGCCATGAAATCTGAGATGAGATCCATGTATAAGAACAAAGTATGGACTTTGATTGACTTGCCCAAAGATCGGCGAGCCATTGAGATTAAATGGATCTTCAAGAGGAAGACGGATGCTGATAGTAGTGTTACTATATACAAAGCTAGAATTTTCGCAAAAAGGTTTTCGACAAGTTCAAGGTGTTGACCACGATGAGAATTTCTCACTCGTATCTATGCTTAAGTCTGTCCGAATCATGTTAGCTATTGCCGCATTTTATGAAATCTGGCAAATGGATAAACAAAACTGCATTCCTTAATAGGATTTATTAAAGAAGAGTTGTATATGATGCAACCACAAGGTTTTGTCGATCCTAAAGGTACTAACAAAATATGCAAGCTCCAGCGATCCATCTATGGACTGGTGCAAGCATCTCGGAGTTGGAATATACGCTTTGATAAGTTGATCAAAGCATATAGTTTTATACAGACTTGCGGTGAAGCCTGTATTTACAAGAAAGTTAGTGGGAGCACTACATCATTTCTGATAAGTATATGTATGACATATTGTTGATCGGAGATGATGTAGAATTATTCTGCAAAGCATAAAGGAATGTTTGAAAGGAGTTTTTTTTCAAAGAAAGACCTCGGTGAAGCTGCTTACATATTGAGCATCAAGATCTATAGAGATAGATCAAGACGCTTGATAAGTTTTTCAATGAGTACATACCTTGACAAGATTTTGAAGTAGTTCAAAATGGAACAGTCAAAGAAGGAGTTCTTGCCTGTGTTACAAGGTGTGAAGTTGAGTAAGACTCAAAACCCGACCACGACAGAAGATAGAGAGAGAATGAAAGTCATTCCCTATGCCTCGGCCATAGGTTCTATAAAGTATGCCATGCCCTGCCCTGAGTTTGGCAAAGGAGTACAATAGTGATCTATGAGTAGATCACTAGACACTGGTCAAAATTATCCTTAGTGGAATAAGGATATGTTTCTCGATTATGAAAGTGACAAAAGGTTCGTCGTAAAGGGTTACGTCGATGCAAATTTTGACATTGATCCAGATGACTCTAAATCTCAATCTGGATACATATTGAAAGTGGGAGCAATTAGCTAGAGTAGCTCTGTGCAGAGCATTGTTGACATAGAAATTTGCAAAATACTTACGGATCTGAATGTGGCAGACCAGTTGACTAAACTTCTCTCACAAGCAAAACATGATCACAGCTCATTACTCTTTGGGTGTTAATTACATAGCGATGTGAACTAGATTATTGACTCTAGTAAACCCTTTGGGTGTTGGTCACATGTCGATGTGAACTATGGGTGTTAATCACATGGTGACGTGAACTATTGGTATTAAATCACATGGCGATGTGAACTAGATTATTGACTCTAGTGCAAGTGGGAGACTGAAGGAAATATGCCCTAGAGGCAATAATAAAGTTATTGTTTATGTCCTTATATCATGATAAATGTTTATTATTCATGCTAGAATTTTATTAACCGGAAACATAATACATGTGTGAATACATAGACAAACAGAGTGTCACTAGTATGCCTCTACTTGACTAGCTCGTTGATCAAAGATGGTTATGTTTCCTAACCATAGACATGAGTTGTCATTTGATTAATGGGATCACATCATTAGGAGAATGATGTGATTAACTTGACCCATTCCGTTAGCATAGCACTTGATCGTTTAGTTTGTTACTATTGCTTTCTTCATGACTTATACATGTTCGTATGACTATGAGATTATGCAACTCCCATTTACCAAAGGAACACTTTATGTGCTACCAAACGTCACAACGTAACTGGGTGATTATAAAGGTGCTCTACAGGTGTCTCCGAAGGTACTTGCTGGGTTGGCTTATTTCGAGATTAGGATTTGTCACTCCGATTTTCGGAGAGGTATCTCTGGGCCCTCTCGGTAATGCACATCACTTAAGTCTTGCAAGCATTGCAACTAATAAATTAGTTGCGGGATGATGTATTACGGAACGAGTAAAGAGACTTGTCGGTAACGAGATTGAACTAGGTGTTGAGATACCAATGATCGAATCTCGGGCAAGTAACATACCGATGACAAAGGGAACAACGTATGTTGTTATGCGTTCTGACCGATAAAGATCTTCGTAGAATATGTGGGAGGAGCCAATATGAGCATCCAGGTTCCGCTATTGGTTATTGAACGGAGACGTGTCTCGGTCATGTCTACATAGTTCTCGAACCCGTAGGGTCCGCACGCTTAAAGTTTCGATGACAATTATATTATGAGTTTATGAGTTTTGATGTACCGAAGGAGTTCGGAGTCCCGAATGAGATCAGGGACATGACGAGGAGTCTCGAAATGGTCGAGACGTAAAGATCAATATATTGGACGACTATATTCCGACATCGGAAAGGTTCCGAGTGATTCGAGTATTTTTCGGAGTACCGGAGAGTTATGGGAATACGTATTGGGCCTTATTGGGCCATACGGGAAAGAAGGAAAAAGGCCTCCAGGGTGGCCGCACCCCTCCCCTTGGTCTGGTCCGAATTGGACTAGGGAAGGGGGGCGTCCCCTTCCTTCCTTCTCCTTTTCCCTTCCTCTTTTCCTATTCCATATGGGAGGTGGAATCCTACTAGGACTAGGGAGTCCTAGTAGGACTCCACACATGGCGCGCCCCCTCCTAGGGCCGGCCTCCTCCTCCCTTGCTCCTTTATATACGGGGGCGGGGGGGGGCACCCCAAAGACACAACAATTGATCTCTTAGCCGTGTGCGGTGCCCCCTCCACCATAATCCACCTCGATAATATCATAGTGGTGCTTAGCGAAGCCCTGCGTCGGTAGAACATCATTATCGTCACCATTCCGTCGTGCTAACGGAAGTCTCCCTCAAAGCTCGGCTGGATCGGAGTTCGAGGGATGTCATCGGGTTGCACGTGTGCAGAACTCAGAGGTGCCGTACGTTCGGTACTTGGATCGGTCGGATCATGAAGACGTACGACTACATCAACCGCATTGTGCTAACGCTTCCGCTTTCGGTCTACGAGGGTACGTGGAAAACACTCTCCCCTCTCGTTGCTATGCATCACAATGATCTTGCGTGTGCGTAGGGAAATTTTGAAATTACTACGTTCCCCAACAAGGCCCACGTCCTTGGAGGTGTCCGGACACTCTATTTGGGGTCCGAAGAACGACTTGTACATCTCCTCGTGCGTCAGGCCGAGGAAATTCTGAATAGCGCGCGATCCTTCTGGGTTGAATTCCCACAAGCAGAGGGGCCGGCGTTTGCAAGGCTGGACTTGACGAATCAGCATGACTTGCACTACCATAACCAAACTAAAATCTCCCTCGAAGAGATCCCGGATGCGGCTCTGCAGTATGGGCACATCCTTGGCTGGACCCCAGCTCAGCCCCCTGCTGATCCATGACATCAGTTGTGGTGGAGGGCCCGAGCGAAAGGCGGGGGAAGCTACCCACTTGTCACTTCTGGGAGCGGTGACGTAGAACCACTCCCGTTGCCATATTCCGGACATCTCTGAAAAGGAACCCTTTGGCCATGGAGCTCCAATGATCTTGCTTATTAATGCCCCTCCGCACGCTGCATGCTGCCCCTCAACCGTCTTCGGCTTCACATCAAAGGTCTTGAGCCACAGGCTGAAGTGAGGGGTAATGCGGAGGACCCCTAGCTTAGGACCCCTACTATGAGATATGCCGGATTTGACACCGAGATTGGTGCTTTCATTGAGAGCCTGCTGGGTGATCGTCACGGATCGATGGAATGATCAGGTGATATTTTTTCAGCTAGATCTGTTCAAACGTAAATTATCTACTTTGCAAAATCGTTGCTTCCGCATCGTACAACTTTGTTTTCATATGGAGAAATTCTTAACAGCGCCGCCAACTAGTACATCTAATCCGGGCTGTGCGGCGGCCACCGGCAACCTACGGCTGGAGGATCTACTACAGACAGCCAACACAAAAAAACAGCCGAGCTTCATATGGCGGCAGCCTAGGGCAGAAGGATGTATAGCACTCAAGTACTCGCGCGAAGTAGTGCACGCAGAGCCGAGGAGATTCCCACTCGGCGTCATCCACCAGGGAGATCCTCTTTGTTTCATTGCTTTAAATTAAATTATATAAGTATCAAGGTTGTTGGCTACTGCCAAGACATACTATTCATCAAACAATTAGTACACGCACACTTTGAATTCTAATCTACATAAAGCTCTATGTCAGCTTTTTGGCTTCTCAGGTACTTTGTACGCAACTGGGCTGTCTTCATATCCATGATACGGCGCACTGTTTGTCTATGACTCGGACGCGATGCCTTGGCGCTCCATCGCCTCGACCTGGCAGGCATCTCGCTAGCGCTCCAGGCCAAACTCCTTGTAGCTTCATTGTGTCCTGTCAGTATTGTCGCCCTACAAGTCCGGAGCGCACCACAACAGCACCGCCATCACGCAAATTCGGACCGAGCTGCGTTTGCACCGTCGCGTCATCGCTGTCACAAGCGGACCTCGGCGCCCAGACTATATTTCTCAAATTATTTATTTTGCATAAATAAATTATACAAAGGAATTTTTTATTTTTTTATTTATTTTTGTCATGCACATCATTATGTATGCATGAAAGTTAATGGTGGACAGGATATGTTCATTGAATATTGATTCTTCTGCCCGCACACGGCTCAAGGGAAAAATTCTGTCCGAGCTCTATCCTCCTCGGCACATAAGCCATCAACAATTGTTGCTGCAACTCCCTGTGGAGATCAATCCGGCCAGCGGGATCCGAGGTAAATGATTCGGGTCGGGCGGCGCTGTCACTTCGGCGTACAGACATGCTGACGTGCGGTTTCCATCGTCGCCTTACCGACCTACCACGTCACCTCGGCTGGACCGGAGGCCTTGCCATTGATAACCCACAAGTATAGGGGATCGCAACAGTTTTCGATAAGTAAGAGTGTCAAAACCAACGAGGAGCTAAAGGAAGAATAAATATTCCCTCAAGTTCTATCGACCACCGATACAACTCTACGCACGCTTGACGTTCTCTTTACCTAGAACAAGTATGAAACTAGAAGTACTTTGTAAGTGTTGTTGGATAAGTTTGCAAGGTAATACAGATTACGTAAATAAAAAGTAGGGGCTATTGTAAGTAAAGAAGCAATGAAGTAAATATAGCGAGTATGGAAAAGTGATGGTAGGAGTTGCGAAATTGCCCCTAAGCAATTGACTACTTTACTAGACTAATAGCAAGTATTATGTGGGAGAGGCCACTGCTAGCATGTCATCCCTGACTTGGAATTCTATGCACTTATGATTGGAACTATTAGCAAGTGTCCGCAACTACTAACGTTCATTAAGGTAAAACCCAACCATAGCATTATGATATATTGGTCCCCTTCAATCCCGTATGCATCAATTTCTATGCTAGGTTCAAGCTTCTCTCACTCTTGCCCTCCAATACATAGTCCTACCAACATACAACTAACCCTAGGGTGTGATCCACGTGCGCACTCATATGATGGGCACCAAAGGACAGCAACATAACCACAACCAAATTAAATCAATTATAGTAATTCATCAACCACCGATAGGACAACGAAAATCTACTCAGACATCATAGGATGGCAACACATCATTGGATAATAATATGAAGCATAAATTACCATGTTCAAGTAGAGGGTACAGCGGGTTGTGGGAGAGTGGACCGTTGTAAATAGAGGGGGGAAGGTGATGGAGATGTTGGTGAAGATGACGGAGGTGTTGATGTAGATCGTGGTGATGATGATGATGGCCACGGCAGCGTTCCGGTGCCACCGGAAGAGAAGGGGAGAGGGGGACCCTTCGTCTTCTTCTTCCTTGACATCCTCCCTAGATGGGAGAAGGGTTTCCCCTCTGGTCCTTGGCCTCCATGGCATGGGAGGGGCGAGAGCCCCTCCGAGATTGGATCTGTCTCTCTGTCTCTCTCTGGTTCTGTGTTCTCATCTGCTGCCCTTTCACCGTTTCGTATATATATGGACATCCGTAAGTCCGATTGGACTGAATCCTTCACCGTGATTTTTTTACCAAAAAGTAGCTTTCTTGCGGCCGAAGAAGGGCATCAACCGCCTTACGGGTGGCCCACAAGGGTCAAGGGCGCGCCCCTGCCTCGTGGCCACCTCGGGCACCGTCTCGCGTAGATTTTTCTTCCGGAATTCTCCAAATATTCCAAAAATATTCTCCGTCCGTTTTTATCCCATTTGAATTCCGTTTGATATGGATATTCTACGAAACATAAAACATGCAACAAACAGGAACTGGCACTGGGCACTGGATCAATATGTTAGTTCCAAAAATAATATAAAAAGTTGCCAAAAGTATATGAAAGTTGTAGAATATTGGCATGGAACAATCAAAAATTATAGATACGACGGAGACGTATCAGCATCCCCAAGCTTAATTCCTGCTCGTCCTCGAGTAGGTAAATGATAAAAAATATATTTTTTGATGTGGGATGCTACCTAGCATAATCTTGATCACATATCTAATCATGGCATGAATATTAAGACATGAGTGATTCAAAGCAATAGTCTATCATTTGACATAAAAACAATAATATTTCAAGCCCACTAATAAAGCAATCATGTCTTTTCAAAATAACAAGGCCAAAGAAAGTTATCCCTACAAAATCATATAGTCTGGCTATGCTCCATTTTCACCACAAAAAACATTCACATCATGCACAACCCCGATGACAAGCCGAACAATTTATTATATACTTAAGATAAAAGGCAAACGAGGCATCACGTTTGTCCACATATACTAATATTATTAGCACCGTTTGATCAGAATAATAATGGTTGAGATTTAAAGATATTACGTAACATGTGAACGTGTAATATGTACCTAGGTATTGGACTGTCACGTGTATACATATATAAGGCATACGTGATCATATAGAAAAACATGTGTGTTGAATAGGAAATATATAGAGCCGTAATCCGTCAAGCTGCCTACATGCAACAAACGTATACTGGATGGATCCCTAATAATATATTACTGTATTGAGATCTACATAAATTAGGAAACCTCAATAACCCACGCCAGGTATATAGAATACATAAGAAAATACATGTGATCCATAAAGCCTCGGCTCATCTCCAACTCTGTCACGCACGCCTGAAATCCCACCAGAGCCCGTGACGACATGTGATCCATAAAGCCTCGGCTCATCTCCAACTCTGTCACGCCCGCCTGAAATCTCATCGGAGCCCGTGACGCTATCAAGGAAAGGACAATGACGCTTCGATGGAACTATTATGAAAGAAGGCCATGATCCTGCCCAGAGTGTGCAAGATCTCATGCGAGAGGGACGGAGACCCCGACAAGCTTAATGCACGTTCCTCCGGGCGACAATACCCTCTCAGAGGGTGACATGGGTGCGATAACTTCGCAGCTTGCCGTGGAATGCCTCCCCATGTGCTCCTTCTGCCACGTCAACACCCACACGAAATAGACTCGCATGGGGCTCGAACGCCGGACAGACTAAGGCAAATTCTTTGGCATGGTCGAAGCTCCTTTAGTCCTACCACAGCGCCACCTCTCGAACAATAATCGCTTCAACAAACACATCATCAGATACCACACACACTGTCGGCGAGAGCAGCATGATATCATAGCGGCTAGGGACATGATTGGAACAAGCACTTTTGTCGGAGGCCGCCGATGAGCAAGGAGGGGCCATCCGACCTGCAGCTACTACAGAACAAGCTGGCATCGACCTTGAACCGCAGCTGGTGTGCCAGCTGATGTGCTGGTCCATAAGTGGTGAAACTACATTAGACCAGCAGGCGGCGTACGATCACCGCGAGTCCCAGCTGCACGGTTGCCTAGAAGTCAGAGCGGTTCAACGCAAGAAGGAACGCCTGCGTTGAGATGGAAGGTGGAAAGCACCAACATGGAAATCATCCACCGTGATGCTGACTCCAACAGACCACCGGCTCCGCTGGAACGGTGTGTGAGCTTACTGGAAGTTTGGAACTGCAGCCGAGAAGAGAATGAGCAAAGTGATTGAGTAATATTGATGCATCATGCAGGCATGCATAACGTGCGGCGCGTCGGATGTGATAAACGTTTTCTTAGAGTAGTATTAATAGTGAGGAAATGTCAAACAAGTGGACGAGCCGTCAGGTAAATAATACTATATTATCAAATGTAATTTTTATGATTTTATTTGTCATGCACATTTGTCTTTGTGTGCGGGTAAAAATTTCCATGAAAATTCAAAGAGAATTGCATGACGTTTTTTAATGTTTATAAGATTATTTTCTCTAGAGCATTCATTTTCTGGGCAAACAAATACTATGTTAATCTTTGTTTTTGCAAGGGAAATACTATGTTAATCTTCACTTCTATATAAATTAACACTTGCTTAAAGTACAAATGGGAACACTTGAAATCCAGCCATTTGGTACTATTAACCATTTGGTACTATTAATCATCGGGTAAAGCTATATGTTGGTGATGAGTTAAACGAATTGGACGTAATGATAGAAGAGAAACTATGCAAGAAATAGAAGCAATGACTTGAGAGTTAAGGTGCGAAGGATGTCCAACAAAAGCGATGACACATGAATATATACCAGGAGTCACTCGATCAACAAAATATGTTCCCAAGCAATATTTTTGTAGACCACCATATATACATCCTTAATGGTACATGCGCTATCATAAATACATAACTACATACAAACACGAGTTGGGAAATGCCCTGACAGAACGACAACATGAAATCATATGGCAAAAAAGAGGCAACACAAATTTGTATGCCAAAAAAGCTAGAAGATCAGCGAGTGCTCGCTGTGACAAAAAAACATCACAGTTAGACAACCATGCTTCTTTTCAGTGTTACACTTCCGTGCAATCATAACAATTACAGGTGGCTTGCACATAATTGAATAATAAGTTTGTGAACGAATTTATATGTGTTATAAAACTAACGACATAGTGGCATAAAGCATAGTATGATACCCCAACCAAGTTTTAAATAAGACTAGGTTATTAGAGAGCTCCACATTGCTATCAGTGTAACTAAGTTAAACTGGACACCTGAATTATATATGAGTTGGGTTTTGTAGAATCAAACAAAGTAAAAAAAATCAGGATTGATATACTGATTGAAGGAAAAAATTGACAACCATAAGACAAGCAAATGAGATGAGACTACAACTACAGTTGTTTCACACTGACGATTACTGATGAAACATGCCACTAGAAAAATAGCATAGCTTCATGGATAAAGAAGATAGGTGAAAGAGAGGAAAAAGGCAAAAAAATGATGTACATACATTTTAAATAAAGTAACCATATCAGGAATCACGACAAAATTTAAATCGTTAGCTATAAATGTGTCTATTGAACATCTGATTTAAATTGATCATATAATAATCTAGGACACATTACTGTCAAACCAAATTTTAGTGCCATTTAACAAATAAACATTTAATGTTAGACTATGTTGGTTTCACCACACAGAAAAAAAATACAAAAATGATAACAAATGGTTTTCTAAAATACATAAATAGTATATTATAAAGATCTAGCCGCGCAAATGCGCGGGTGAATCCGCTAGTTGGTTCATACTTTTTAACGCGCTTCAGCATTTTCAACCCTCACGCAATACATGAGAGTGAGCCATGGATATAGCACTATAGGTGGAATAGAATGATGGTTGTGGGGAAGACAAAAAGGAGAAGATAGTCTCACATCAACTAGGCGTATCAACGGGCTATGGAGATGTCCATCAATAGATATCAATGCGAGTGAGAAGGAATTTCCATTCAACAGATGCACTAAGAGCTATAAGTGTATGAATGCTCAGACTGAAAACTAAGTGGGTGTGCATCCAACTTGCTAGCTCATGAAGACCTCGGCGTTTGAGGAAGCCCATCATCGGAATATACAAGCCAAGTTCTATAATGAAAAATTTCCACTAGTATATGAAAGTGATAATTCAAGAGACTCTCTATATGAAGAACATGGTGCTACTCTGAAACACAAGTGTGGTAAAAGGATAGTAACATTGCCCCTTCTCTCTTTTTCTCTCATTTTTTCATTTTTTTATTTTTTTTATTTTTTTGGTGGGCTTCTTTGGCTTTTTTTTATTTGGGCTTCTTTGGCCTCTTTTATTTTTTTGTACAGTCCGGAGTCTCATCCCGACATGGGGGAGTCATAGTCTCCATCATCCTTTCCTCACTGGGGCAATGCTCTAATAATGATGGTTATCACACTTTTATTTACTTACAACTCAATATTACAACTCAATGTCTAGAACAAAGTATGACTCTATCTCCGACGGTGTACCGGGATCTGCATTGATCTAGAGTAGCAAAGATATCAACAAACGGACAAGCCATAAAAATATCATGCTAGCTATCTTACGATCATGCAAAGCAATATGACAATGAATGCTCAAGTCATGTATAAGATGATGATGGAAGTTGCATGGCAATATATCTTGGAATGGATATGGAAATGCCATGATATGTAGGTATGGTGGTTGTTTTGAGAAAGATATATGGTGGGTTTATGGTACCGGCGAAAGTTGCGCGGTACTAGAGAGGCTAGCAATGGTGGAAGGGTGAGAGTGCGTAAGATCCATGAACTCAACATTAGTCATAAAGAACTCACATACTTATTGCAAAAGTTTATTAGCCCTCGAAGCAAAGTACTACTACACATGCCCCTAGGGGGTTAGATTGGTAGGAAAAGACCATCGCTCGTCTCCGACCGCCACTCATAAGGAAGACAATCAATAAATACATCATGCTCCGACTTCGTTACATAACGGTTCACCATATGTGCATGCTATGGGAATCACAAACTTCAACACAAGTATTTCTACTAATCCACAACTACCCACTAGCATGACTCTAATATCACCATCTTTTTATCGCAAAACTATTGCAAGGAATCAAACATATCATATTCAGTGATCTACAAGTTTTATGTAGGATTTTATGACTAACCATGTGAATGACCAGTTCCTGTCATCTCTCTAAATAGATATAAGTGAAGCAAGAGAGTTTAATTCTTTCTACAAAAGATATGCCCACACTCTAACAAATATAAGTGAAGCAAAAGAGCATTCTACAAATGGCGGTTTTCTATGTAAAGAGAAACAGGCAATCCAAACTTCAAATGATATAAGTGAAGCACATGAAGCATTCTATAAAGCCATACTCAAAAGATATAAGTGAAGTGCAAAGAGCGTTCTATAAATCAACCAAGGACTACCTCATACCAGCATGGTGCATAAAAGAAAAATGAAAACCAAATGCAAAATGATGCTCCAGGATTGCACATATCGCATGAACGAAACGAATCCGAAAACATACCGATACTTGTTGAAGAAAGAGGGTATGCCTTCCGGGGCATCCCCAAGATTAGACGCTTGAGTATCCATGAATGTTTACTTGGGGTGCCTCGGGCATCCCCAAGATTGAGCTCTTGCCTCGATTCCTTCTTCTCACATCGAGACCTTCTCGATCATCGAACACTTCATCCACAGAAAACTTCAACAGAAAACTCGGTAAGATCCGTTAGTATAATAAAGCAAATCACTACTCTAAGTACTGTTGAAAACCAATTCATATTTTGTTTTTGCATTATAGCTACTGTAATAAAACTTTTTCATGGCGTAATCCACTGATATTAATCGATAGTTTCATCAAAACTAGCAAACTATGCATCAAAAATAGAATCTGTCTAAAACAGAACAGTGTGTAACAATCTGAACATTCACCATACTTCTGATACTTGAAAAATTCTACCAAAATTCGGAAAAATAAACAATTTGTATAGAAAGACACTGCAGAAAGAATCAGAACCATTTGACATTCCAGCTAAAAACGTAAAATCGCGCGCTACAGCCAAAGTTTCTGTCCTGCACCGTACAAACCAACAAGTGAAGTAAACATCCTAAAGGCAAACCTTGGCATATTATTTTCATAATACAATGGAATTGTACAAGGGGATAATTATTTTTGTTGAAAAGTTTCTATAATCAAGATTCACAAAGTTGCCGTGAGCATGAACAAAGTTCAAGGAGCTCTCCCACTTCAACAATGCTTGTCTTTCTCACTTTCACTTTCCTTTTTGAAAAAGTTTTGGGTTCCCCTCTTTATTTTTGTTGTTTTTAAACTATATGAAAGCACTCAATAGAAATAAATGACTCTCTAAAACTTCCGGGTTGTCTCCCTGGCAGCGCTTTCTTTAAAGCCATTAAGCTAGGCATATAGTGCTCAAGTAATGGATCCACCCGGATCCCAAGGTATATCAAAGCCAATTTTAATTAACAATGATTTGTAATTTAGTAGTGAGCACAAAGTAACATATATCATGCAATGACGAAGTCTAGCTCTCTTTCTATGCATCGGCATGTCATAAAGGAACAATTCATGCACACATGGTAAAGGCCAATGCATAGTATAAACAGTTTCTTGCAATTTTGTTTTATTGGAAACATAGAGAGGTGGAGATATAGTTCCTCTCTCATAATAATTGCAAGTAGGGGCAGCAAGCTCATGCATATTATATCTATCAAAATCATCACGTGTAGTAGTAAAAGACAACCCATCAATATGATCCTTAATAAGCACAAACTTCTCCGATATAGTGTAGTTTGGAGAATTCAAAAAGATAATAGGACTATCATGTGTGGGTGCAATAGCAATAATTTAATTTTTAACATAAGGAACTATAGCAAGTTCATCTCCATAAGCATAATTCATACTGGTATCTTGGCCACAAGCATAGCAAGCATCATCAAAAAGGGATATTTCAAGAGAATCAACGGGATCATAACAATCATCATAGCAATCATCCTTCGGTAAGCACGAAGGGAAATTAAACAATGTATGAGTTGAAGAGTTACTCTAATTAGAAGGTGGGCATGAGTAGCTAATCCGCTTTTCCTCCTTTTGTTCTTCGCTCTCCTCCTCATCTTTTTCATCCAATGAGCTCATAGTTTCATCAATTTCTTCTTCCATAGACTCCTGCAAAATATTAGTATCTTCATGGACAGCGGGGTAGTCCTCAATATATGGTTCAACATAGGCATTAGAAGCATAATTATCATAGCAATATTTAAGTATGTCAAAATTTTCAGATTTGTAAAGAGTAGCATCATATGTTTCAATCAAAGAAGCAATTTCATAAGCACCCTTAAATGCAACAAATTCTTCAATTTGTTGAACATCATAGTAACTATAAACACCCTTAGCATACGAAGATACGATTCCATTATCACTAAACTCACATTGATAGGGAAGGTGTTTCTTAGGGTTTTCAGAACAACAAGTAATATCATATATTTCACATAAATTCCAAGCATAGCATTGCAAACGATGAATTTAACCCAGTAAAATTTTCCCTTTTCAGATATTTGGTGTCGCACATAACAAGCATGCTCATCTAAAGATTTTCCCTCAACTAAGCTAGTTGGGGTTTCAGCATGAGCACATAGGTATCGAAGATGATCCAAGTAATAATCTTGATTAGCAGTGTGATAGATTTTGAGTGGTTCTTCAACCATTGGTTTAGTAGGTACAACTAATTTTTTTTGGTATTTTGTGTTTCCTACCCATGAATAAAGATAGAAAACAACTAAGAAAAGAAAATAAAAATTACTTAGTGATAAAGCAAACAAGCACACACGAGAATATTCACCCCACGCTATTGCTCCCCGGCAACGGTGCCAGAAAGAGGTCTTGATAACCCACAAGTATAGGGGATCACAACAGTTTTCGATAAGTAAGAGTGTCGAACACAACGAGGAGCTAAAGGCAGAACACATATTCCCTCAAGTTCTATCGACCACCAATACAACTCTTCGCACGCTTGACGTTCGCTTTACCTAGAACAAGTATGAAACTAGAAGTACTTTGTAGGTGTTGTTGGATAGGTTTGCAAGGTAATAAAGATTACGTAAATAAAAAGTAGGGGTTGTTGTAAGTAAAGAAGCAATAAATTAAATATAGCGAGTGTGGAAAAGTGGTGGTAGAAGTTGCGAAATTGCCCCTAAGCAATTGACTATTTACTAGACCGATAGCAAGTATTATGTGGGAGATGCCACTGCTAGCATGTCATCCCTAACTTGGAATTCTATGCACTTATGATTGGAACTATTAGCAAGTGTCCGCAACTAATAACGTTCATTAAGGTAAAACCCAACCATAGCATTAAGATATATTGGTCCCCTTCAATCCCGTATGCATCAATTTCTATGCTAGGTTCAAGCTTCTCTCACTCTTGCCCTCCAATACATAGTCCTATCAACATACAACTAACCCTAGGGTGTGATCCACGTGCGCACTCATATGATGGGCACCAAAGAACAGCAACATAACCACAAGAAAATTAAATCAATCATAGAAATTCATCAACCACCGATAGGACAACGAAAATCTACTCAGACATCATAGGATGGCAACACATCATTGGATAATAATATGAAGCATAAACCACCATGTTCAAGTAGAGGTTACAACGTGTTGCGAGAGAGTGGAACTATGTAGATAGAGGGGGAAGGTGATGGAGATGTTGGTGAAGATGGCAGAGGTGTTGGTGTAGATCGCGGTGATGATGATGATGGTCACGACAGCTTTCCGGCGCCACCGGAAGAGAAGGGGAGAGGGGGCCCCTTCGTCTTCTTCTTCCTTGACCTCCTCCCTAGATAGGAGAAGGGTTTCCCGTATGGTCCTTGGCCTCCATGGCATGGGAGCGGCAAGAGCCCCTCCGAGATTGGATCTGTCTCTCTGTCTCTCTCTGATTCTGCGTTCTCGTTTGCTGCTCTTTCATCGTTTCGTATATATATGGAGATCCGTAACTCCGATTGGACTGAAACCTTCGCCGTGATTTTTTTGACCAAAAAATAGCTTTCTTGCGGCCGAAGAAGGGCATCAACCGCCTTACGGGTGGCCCATGAGGGCCAGGGGCACGCCCAGGGGGCAGGCGCGCCCCCTGCCTCGTGGCCACCTCGGGCACCGTCTCGCGTGGATTTTTCTTCCGGAATTCTCCAAATATTCCAAAAATATTCTCCGTCCATTTTTATCCCGTTTGGATTTCGTTTGGTATGGATATTCTGCGAAACATAAAACATGCAACAAACATGAACTGGCACTGGATCAATATGTTAGTACCAAAAATAATATAAAAAGTTGCCAAAAGTATATGAAAGTTGTAGAATATTGGCATGTAACAATCAATAATTATAGATACGACGGAGACGTATCAGCCATCTCTTCATCAAACCTACTCCGGAGACTCCGGCATCATCAGTCGACCAGCTTCGTCAGCTCAGCTGGACCGGGGGCTGCTCCTCAACATGCCAACCGTGCTATGTCGCCACTTCGTCAAGCCGTGCTCTTTTGTCGGACACTCTGGAACCGGCTTGGGGGTTGGCACCTCGGCCAGGCCGAGGTCTATGTCTTCGTCCAGCCATAAGTCCGGACCTCGTCATCAATACCGAGCACATTAACCAGCTAAGTCGCTTTCATGCTCAAAGACTTTCGGTTTTAAATTTTGTTCGGTTCGACCAAGCATTTTACTTTTTTGGCAAAAAGTTGTTTGTGAAAAACTTCCTTGTCCAAACTTTGTTTGTGACACACAAATTCAAATACCCCATTTATTTAGGGGCTTCCTTTATGAAGCCTTTCCCCTTGCATATGATTATACTTGTATGGCTTTGTTCCTTGTTCGTGTATTACGCCACAATATGCACCATATTGACTTAAGTATTTCGCAAGCTGGGTTGCCTTGTTCCTGTGTTTACCCCTACGTTCCCGATTGTTCGGCTAGGTTGTAAAAGGAGCATCTCTGCGATCGTTACTGTCGGGTCATCCGGATGTGTACCTCTGACTGGGTGAAGCCGAAAGCTAGCGCTCTTATTGTTTTCAATCATGGTCGGCACACAACGGAACTCATGAATACAAAAAATCTATTGCACAAGTCTCATAATAACAATGAGCAACCGAAGAAAGGTATCGGTGGAGCTTCTATTTTCTTCGAATATGTTTCTTACACTTCGTCAGTAATATACCATAAGTTCCCTGAGCGTGCTTTGTCTATTACAGCCTTATGGCCTGATTGCCTGGTTATGGGAAACACCGCCGATATTCTCGACAGGTGGAGTACATAACACTTTTCGGCCCTTGGCCGAAGAGGGAAAAGCCGACGGTCGGTTAAGACGCGTTTAAAGTTCGGGTGAACACATATATGATATAAGTACTTCGGTACATACACTCGTTATAGATAAAATTCTTTTACCCAAGTACTTGGGGGCTCTTAAATTAATATGATCAGTTTTATAATAGGTGTTTTTTTCTTAGTCGTTGCAAAATCTTTTTCTACCACTCCTTTATCGACTCAGGTGTATGATCAATAGCCGGGTAGCCTGGTTTCTCTCTCAAACCGCTCGCGTTTAGTTCGCTAAACTGGCCTGAGAAACACTCCACCTTCGGGATAGGGAGGTTGAAGCCGAAGGCTGACCCACTTGAAGTCTAGAGATCGGATTTGTCATGTCAAAGCACGACAGAAGTACATTTTTAAGACCAATTTCTTATTGGCACCAAAACAACTTGATTCAATATATTATATAATTAAGACAAGAGACAAACAAGCCATGACGTTTGTCCACATGCGGTAATATTATTAACACCGTCCGATCAAAGAATTAATGGCTAAGATTTATAGTTTTTACGTAACATATTGAACCATCAACTGTCACGTGTATATGCATAATAAAAAAATTGAGGCTAGCCTAGCAATTGTCTTTACATGGAATCTTCCACCGATTTAGGGACTCACGGCTTTACAAGAAAAAAATACTTTCTCTTGCGCTATGTTTTCTCTTCCTCTAATAAACATGGAATCTTCCACCGATTGAATTAGGAAAGAGAGAGCGTAATCCAAGCAACCAGAAATCATCCACGGATTGAATTAGGAAACTAGGATACGTAAAAAAAATCTGGACGTGTTGGAAAAGGAAAGTGAAAACGTAATCAAACATCCATGATCTTTTCTTACCTTATACCGTTATATGGTCAATAACTCACGGAAGATTCCCCACAAAAGCTAACGCACGAGAGATAATACATGCATCCTTTTCACACGTACACCGCGCGTCGCCGCATCGCGAGCAGTAGCAGGATCACCGTTTCTCTCTCAAAATCTTGAGCAGAATTGCTTCAGTCCAAGTATCTCTCCGCTCCATGCGAGGAGGTGGTGCTATGGCGTCTTACCTCTCGACTCTTAGTGGGAACCAGCTAGCCTGAATGGTCGCCATGAAAACATGGATGCTAAAGCAATGAAAGATAAGGATTTTTGTATTACGCATTGCAACAGATTTTGGATAATGATGTTTGTACAATACATTACAACATATTTTGCAGGGTATTTTGCAGGCGTCAGATCCTTTCATATAATGGCTTTTGTAAAATACATTACAATAGATTTCCAAGAAAATATTTTCTGCATATGCCTCAGGTAGCTTTTACTGTCTTTCCTTTTCAAACAAGTATATAGGTATTTTGGTACTGAGCTCTGCCATCAACAGGGATGAGAGGATAAGGGGAGAAAATATTGAGATATTTCATACCCCCTCCGTCCGAAAATAGATGACGTGGTTTTAGTTCAAATTTGAACTAAAATCACATCACTTATTTGGGACCGAGGGAGTAATAAAATAAGTAGGAAAAGTGCACTATTTCAAAATATAATCGCATTTCTATAATGTTATCTTCTAAAAAAATATGGTGTATAATGGAGTGGTTCCAATACGCACAAAGTGTATATACTCATTTTATCTTAAAAATACCCTATTAAGAGGGACTGCATGTGTGTATCAATTGTACACACAATTTTCCAGAAAAGAAAGGTACATGAACTGTGTACGAGCTGCCTCCATAAAAAAAATGCCCAAGCGATCGACCTTAACACAAAGACCAGGGATTGCAATATATATACTGCATGCATGTCCTGATCGGAAAGCAAAAGAGAAAAAAAAAAAAGGAGCAGTAGTAGGCCATTAGTAGTAATGCGTGAGACATCTTTCCTATAAAAAAGATGCGTGAGACTCTTTTTTTAATAGAGATCAAATGCTTGAGTCATGAAACATCTGTTTTTTGTATGTGCAGAGATATAGCAGCTGCACGTGCAATTAGTGGAGATTGGAAACTGAGTCAGGCAATGGCCTATTTGTGAAATCTTTTCGATGTTAAGAATTTAATGTAAAACCTTATAGGGCTTAATATAAAAGTATTCAACTCCCACCAGGCGGCAAGCTTGGTAATTAATAAGTTATAAAAACCAAATAACAAACAGCTAATAATTGGTGTATAGGCATAGAAGACTCTCAGGTCTGAACGCCATCGTTCCTATAGGATTTGAGTCAGTAACATATATGTTTCCTGAATATACTAATTTTGCATGATGTCCCACAGTATATGGTGACGGTCTTTCAAAACTATACTCATTATATATGCTCTCTATGCAAATTGACTATATATAAATACTCATTTATAGAATGTATAGATGTGCAAGTACATAGATGCACATCATCATATATAATAATGCAAAAGAAATGATCGACCGATATAGGTGCTAAGAGAGAACACACAATTGAAATGGGACAAAGCTAACTAAGATCGCACAATTGAAGTAGGCAAAGTAGAATGAAAAAGAATGGGTGAGACAGTCAACAAATAAAGACTTCAACACTGGTAGGTAAAGTTGACATGTCTACTTCCAATTGATAGTAGATATAATTGTCTTTTGAGAAACACCAAATTCAATATAGACACGTAGAGTACGGATGACACCACATGGGCAAAATCACACATAGCTTTTCTAATTACTGGAATCATGGAGCTAACGACCATTGACGTGAAAAAACTCTCATTAGGCTGGAAAAAAGAATAAACTATATTTTTACATGAAATAAAATCAAAGAGAGGAAAATTAGCAATTTGATTTCCATTCACTTCAGAAACAAGTATATATGGAGCTACAATTCAAAATATACTTTATATACAATCAGGCAGTTAGATTTGGCATCCACTCCACCCAAATAAACTAGGACCATGTATGTGCTGATAGGTAATATGCAAGTGTAACTAAACATTCATGTCAAATCCAATCCTTGAAATAAGTTGATCCAAGGAATGGAATGGCACTGTTGTGGCGAAGGTCATAAAAACAAAGGACTCATTACTGAAGGAAAAGAGGGGGATGTCATAAGCACCTTCTATGCATGGTAAGTGAAATAGGGATAAATGCGAACATGACCCTAATGAGAAGCTAGGAAAAGTAATATGTTGAGACATAAAGATGGTGAGAAGGGAGAGATAATATTTATATTTTCACAAACCCAATTAGAATAAGATAAGCTTTCTTGCAATGGCCAAGAACACCATCAATACATAGTAAATGAGAAGGCGGATGGTAATCCATCAACTAACCTCGAGTACGAGCTTTCACTTTTTAGTTTGATCCTTACTAAATGATCCATCTAAAGTTTATTAGAGGGAATATAGACATAAAAAGCGCTATATTAGTCCAAAACTCCATGAGTCACACCATGCACCAAAGCCTCCAATTATGTCGGTCTTTTACTGATGATTTTATAATAACAACATAATAGAATCAGTATAGAGTCATGCTTGCCAAAGTGCAGTTATGTTTCCGCAAAGCATATATCTTACTCATATTATATGTCATACTTTACTACATATACTATAGAGAAATACAAATAAATATAAGAAATGTGCTAAATCTAGCCACGCAAATGCACGGGTCACACTGCTAGTTTAGACGTAAAGTTTTTACGCATGTTTTTGGCCTTTGAGCTTATAACATCTTTTCACCTAATTTATGTTTTGCTTTCAGGAAGCAGGACATTCTCTTGGTTGAGGTGTTCGGCGTGAAACTCTTTTACAAAACTACAGTTCGGCATCTTTTCTGCCGAACCCCACCTCTGTATTGTCAAAACATACATGACAGTTGAACTAGTTCCCGAGGAGGTACGGTCCTAGGGTCGGTCATGTTGCCCAACCCAATTCTCGGGGGGCTACTGCATTGGCAATCAAATGCATAAAATTTAAGTGCAATATAGTTTTCGAGGAGATTATGATCCTCGGGTTGGTCGGCCCGCACCCAACCTGAGTCTCGATGACTTTGCACACCGCTTTTTGTGTTCCGAAGTATTCTGCCGAGCTAGGAGTTGATCCTCGGGCTGATTTTGCGAATCAACCTGAGTCTCAGGGGCTACTGGGATCAGCGGTCTTATGTCATCCTTCAGGTGCATCTCGGGTTTTAGACCGATACACACATTGAGGGCTACTGGCTATATATCTCGGTAGAGAATAAATTGCACCAATCAAAAATATTGACAAAAATCGGCCCGCAGTCGGGGTGGTGCACCACCTCGGAAGCAGTCCGGCATAAACTTGGGCGCCAGTGGGTAGCTCCATAGAGGGCATTTCCGGCATTAAGCTCGGCTAAACTCTTTCAACTTTCTTGAACCAAGGTGATCTATGACACCTCGGACATAGTCCGGAGTAGGAGCTCGGATACAGTCCGGCATTGGAGCTTGGACATAGTCCGGCGTTGGAGCTCGGATACAGTCCGGCGTTGGAGCTCGGATACGGTCCGGCGTTGGAGCTTGGACACAATCCGGCGTTGGAGCTCGAAATGCAAGAGGACACTGCCGCCGGGGAACAACTTCAAACCCGAGGTGTGGCATAAAAAGAACAAGGCATTTATAAAGGCCGGAAACTTAAAGGGGCTCCTCGGATACCCGAGGCGTAAACTCTTTGGATTCACTTTGGCGATCCTCAAGATCGAAGATGGAAAGATTTGTTGAACCAGTTTTCAAGACCGACGACCAAAGATGACGAACAGTTCGGAAGAATCGAGGAGCATCCCCAACTTGAAGACCCGTTCAGGGGGCTACTGACGGTGTCCTGGACTAGTACTCACCACATCATCTCCCGACCAGCTGGATCGGGCCGAGGACCCCCATGGCGGTTCACTATCGGGTCGGTTCGGACAGCCCATGCCGCATACAAGGAAGACTCCACAAGACTTGATGCTCAAGCCAAGGACTCTCCTAAAACCCTAGTCCTCCGGTGTCTTATATAAGCCGAGGCCAGGCTAGTCAATGGACAATCTCATATTCATTACTACAATCTCGTGGTAGATACATGTACTCTGTACTACACCCCATATGAATACAATCAAAAGCGGGATGTAGGGTTTTACCTCCATCAAGAGGGCCCGAACCTGGGTAAAATCATGTGTCCCTATTACCATCGCTCCAAGACGCCTAGCTTAGGACCCCTACTATGAGATATGCCGGATTTGACACCGACACCGAGATTTCATCACAATATCGTCGACGTAGGCCTCAGCGTTTCTTCTGAGCTACTGCCCAAGGCGATGTGCATCAGTCGCTGGAAGGTGGCTCCCGCGTTGGGCAGTCCGAACGGCATGCAGGTGCAGCAGTACACCCCGCACGGGGTTAGGAAAGCTGTCTTCTCCTCATCTTCCACCGCCATCTAGATCTGGTGGTAGCCTGAGAACGCATCCAGGAAACATAGCAGGTCACACTCAGTAGTGGAGTCGACAATCTAGGCAATACACTGCAGCTGGAACGGGTCTTGAGGGCGAGCCTTGTTGAGGTTGGTGAAGTCGACACACATGTGCTCCTTCCCTCCTTTCTTTGGCACGACAACCGGGTTCGCCAGCCACTCTGGGTACCGGACTTCGCAAATGACACCTGCTGCCTCCAGCTTGCGGGTTTCCTGAACAATAAAAGACTACTTCTCCGTGGATTGCCACCTGGCCCTCTGCCTCACAGGTCGCACATTGGGGCATACCCTCAGATGGTGCTTGATCACTTTCCTCGGGACCCCAGCCAGCTGCTTGGGTTCCCAGGCAAATACTTCCCTGTTCACCCGCAAGAAGCCCACCAACTCTTTTTCTTGATCTGGGGCGAGGTCGGCGCCTATGGTAAAGGTGGCGCCAGAGGCCCCGTCTTTGTCGACCGGTATCTGCTTCGTCCTGGCTTGGCCCTGAGTGAACAGCTACTTCTTCTTGGTCGGTGCAGCCCCATTGGCTATGGGCCCTGCCTTGTTGGTCGGGCAAGCTGCCACCGTGGCCCTGAAGGCAAGCTTGAGCGCCACCACGTCTTCCTTGGTGTCTCCGACCACGGTGAGGACGTCCTTGCTTCCTGGCATCTTCATGAGGTTGTAGGCTGGATGAGTGGCTGCCATGAACTGGGCCAGCGCCGGGTAACCAAGGATGGCATTGTATGGCAAGCCGATGCAGGCGATGTCAAAGTCGATCAGGTCGGTGCAGTAGTTGTCGCGTGTGCCAAAAGTCATGGGGAGGCGGATCTGCCCCAGGGGGTCGGAGGAGCCGCCACCGACCCCGGAAAAAGGCTTGCTACGGCGGAGCCACTCGGGTGGTACGTGAAGGAGGCTGAAATCCTCCACGGAGAGCACGTTGAGGCCAGCGCCGCCGTCAATGAGGGTCTTGGTAACGGCCACGCCGCAGATGGTGGGCGTGCAAAGCATCGGAAGCACGCTCGAGCCGACAGTGTTGACCGGGTGATCCCCCGAGTTGAAGATCAGGTCGGCCTTGGGCGCCGCCCAACCCGGGGAAGCCCCCCTGCCGCGTGGAGATGACGCTAATCTGGTGAAAGAACGGCTTGGTGTGACGATCCGAGGGTGGCGCCAGCGAGCCACCGAGGAGGGACGCAACGACAGGGGGTGCCGGTCCTCCAAAGCGTGCGATGAAGAGGTCACGCAACTCCTCCTAGGAGGCCACGGAAGATTCCGGCAGATGGAGGAGCCAGGCACACGGCACGCCAGCCAGGGCCATTGGGAGCCAATTGGCCATGACCTTACCGTCACTGCCGGCCTCCAAGACGGCCTCTTCGTATGCCAGCAGGAAGGCTGCCGGATCCGCCTCACCATCGCAATGGGGCGGCATCTCCGGCTTGAACTTGTGCAGCCACTGCACCCGCCACAAGGCGGGGGTGAAGGCCCGGATCCCTCCAGCGCCGCGGAGGGCGCCCGTTGATCCATTCAGAGAAGAGGCGGCGTCCATGAGAGTCACTTGGAGAGGCGAGGCCGTCGGGGGGTTAAAGGCTCCGGTGCACCCCTGCCTGGCGCGCCAAATGTCGGATTTCGGGTTCCAACAAAACCCTTGAGGTTCGAATACTGGGGTGCGCATGAAGATCTCTCCCCCTCTCTAGCTCACGCACTCTACGATCTCACAGCCTAGCTCGACGAGCCCAAAGAACACGAGACACAAGATTTATACTAGTTCGGGCCACCGTTGTGGTTTAATACCCTAGTCCAGTGTGGTGTGGTGGATTGCCTCTTGGGCTGATGACGAACAATTACAAGGGAAGAACAACCTCGCAAGGAGAGGTGTTCTTGTACTTGGCGTGCTTGTGTGGTTGAAGATCGGGATCTCCTCTCCATGGTGATGGCTAGTCCTATTTATAGAGGCCCTGGTCCTCTTCCCAAATATTGAGCGGGGAGGGATCACACAACGGCCAAATTTGAAGGGAGACAACAAGTACACGCTATCCTAACAAAAGTGGTCTTCGCCTACCAAAGGCTCTGGTGGTGACGCCGTCTTAGGCTCCACGATGACCTCTGTCCTGCCATCCTGCTGGTCTTGGTCTTGTTGCACCGATATGGAAACCTTTTCCTAATGCCTCGGGACTCCTTGCCTGCGCTTCCCCTTTAGCACCAAAGAGGAAACGAGGACACTGCACGCTGGCGCCCGCCTGGTTACGGTCGTCATGGCTTGTGTCACAGGATCCTCGCGAGGTGACCCTCGCCTTGATCTCTCCGCCCCTCGCAAGCCAGCCTGGTGAGGCCGCCCCTAAGGAGGTCTTGCATCGTCCGCCTCGTGGGGCTTGGCCCCTCGTGAGGGTCTTGAATGTTAGCTGATGAAGATGGGTCGTACGGGGCCGCTGGTGGAGCCACGCTGCGGGCCGCAGGCAGGCAAGTTCGGGGACCCCCATTCCTAGAACGCCGACACCATTACTTCATCAGTGAGGCAGAGGGGGTGTACGACGCCTCTATAGCGGGCCACATCACGACGTAGTTCGGATGGAGTCCGTCTGCGGTTTTCGGCCCGGGCATGGTTATGTTTGTCATGCCTGGCTAGATAGCCGTCTTTGTGCGTCGGAGCATGCCCCCGCGATCCGTAGATTGATCTAGTCTAGCCCGCTTTGTTTTCCAAATCATGCCGCAGGTTGTAAGTATATTTCCGAGCTATTTTGTCTCTACTTTTACGGAGAGGTGGAGTGGGCTGGTGTTCGGCCTCAGTTGCCGTTCTACCCTGGCCACGTGGTGGTTGTTAGGTCCGTCAGCCGCGTTATGTGCGAGCGGTATGGGCTTCGGCGCCTCATTGTCGAATTGGGGTAGCAGTTTACGCTTCGGGTAAGTCTTTGTTGGGCATTCGAGGCCGTACTCTTTGGCTGCCAAGACATTAGTCCATCCGTCGTTGAGCAGATCCTGGTCAGCTTGCAGTTGTTGCTGTTTCTTTTTCAGGATTCTAGCTGTGGCTATTAGCTGGCGCTTGAAGCGCTCTTGCTCCAGGGGTTCCTCTGGCACAATAAAATCTTCATCGCCAAGGCTTACGTCGTCTTTGGAGAGTGGTAGGTAGTTGCTGTCCTCTGAGTCTTCGTTCCCTGTTTGTTTGTCGGGATCAATTTGCCCGTCCTCCCGATTGTCTTGTTCGGATGTTGGCCCGATGGGGGCTTCTTGGTCTTCGGCGTTCTCCGGAGTATCATTGTCTCTGGTGCCAGTATTGCTGTTATTGCCGCGATGCGATTTAGGGCGGCGTCGCCGACGTTGATGTTTCAGCGGTATCTCAGGAGGTTCGCCCTTCACTAGGTTTTTATCGCCGTTTTTAGGTTTTTCCATCATGTATACGTTGTACGAGGAGGTGGCCGTCCAACGTCCAGTCACTGGCGGGTGTTGGGCCTGCTCCTCTCTGGCATCGTCATCCATACCGTCGATGTCTCTAGAGGCATAATCGAGCATGTTGGTTAAGTCCTCAATAGTGGCTATGAAGTGGGTGGTGGGTGGGATGTAAAATTCCCTACTCTCAGCCCCTAGTCCGGGCAGGGCGTAGTTCAGATGTCTCTCCTCTGTAATGATGAGGGATCGCATTAAGTCTAGAGTCTCGCTTAAAGGCGAGGTTCGGCCAGGGAGAAGAGAGTTCATGGAGTACGGCGGGAGGGAAATTCCTTGGCCGAGCTCACACGCTACTGACTCCGAGAACTCGGAGCCAGTGTTCAGAGAAGAGTCCGGCTTCATGATGATTGCTGGAGACGCTATTCTTTCAGTGTTGGGCTCTAAGGCCATTGAGAGTCTGGCGGGTTCTAAACTCCCGTCTTCGGACCTGAAGACACGCTTAAGATCTATGGCCAAAGTGGAGGTTGGGGTTGTGAACCCTTGGAAAATCAAATCTCGTCGGATATCAGCGATGTAATCCAGATTTCCAAATCTAATCTGGTGACCTGGGGCGTAGCTGTCGATCTGCTCTAGATGGCCAATCGAGTTGGCCCGGAGGGCGAAGCCGCCGAACATGAAGATCTGGCCGGGGAGAAAGACCACCCTTAGGGCAGCATTGTTGTGGATGATTGATGGGGCTATCCAACCTACTGGCGACGACACAGTGGAACTCTCAATGAAAGCACCACTGTCAGTGTCAAAACCTGCAGATCTCGGGTAGGGGGTCTCGAACTGTGCGTCTAAGGATTGATGGTAACAGGAGACAAGGGACACGATGTTTTACCCAGGTTCGGGTCCTCTCGATGGAGGTAATACCCTACGTCCTGCTTGATTGACTTTGATGAGTATAGGGGGTACAAGAGTTGATCTACCACGAGATCGTAATGGCTAAACCCTAATTGTCTAGCCTGTATGATTAAGATTGTCTCTACGGACTAAACCCTCCGGTTTATATAGACACCAGAGGGGGATAGGGTTGTAGAAAGTTAGTTTACAGAGAAAGGAATATTCATATCCGCATGCTAAGCTTGCCTTCCATGCCAAGGTGAGTCCCATCCGGACACGGGAGGAAGTCTTCTGTCTTGCATCTTCACGGCCCATTTGTCCGGCCCATGTCATATAGTCCGGACGCCCGAGGAACCCTTAATCCAGGACTCCCTCAGGGGCTTAGCCGCGAACCTAACTCGCCTAAGTTTCTAAAATCCTACCGAGTGGGGAGCAATCCTCCCACTCGGGGGCTTAGCTGCAGTCCTGTACTCGCCTAAGTTTCTAAAAATCCTACCGAGTGGAGAGAAATCCTCCCACTCGGGGCTTAGCTGCAGTCAGTACTCACCTAAGTTTCTAAAATCCTACCGAGTGGAGAGCAATCCTCCCACTCGGAGGCTTAGCTGCAGTCCCGTACTTGCCTAAGTTTCTAAAATCCTACCGAGTGGAGAGCAATCCTCCCACTCGAAGGCTTAGCTGCAGTCCCGTACTCGCCTAAGTTTCTAAAATCCTACAGAGTGGAGAGCAATCCTCCCACTCGGAGGCTTAGCTGCAGTCCAGTACTCGCCTAAGTTTCTAAAATCTTACCGAGTGGAGAGCAATCCTCCCACTCAGAGGCTTAGCTCCAGTCCCGTACTCGCCTAAGTTTCTAAAATCCTACCGAGTGGAGAGCAATCCTCCCACTCGGAGGCTTAGATGCAGTACCGTACTTGCCTAAGTTTCTAAAATCCTACCGAGTGGAGAGCAATCCTCCCACTCGGAGGCATAGCTGCAGTCTCGTACTCGCCTAAGTTAAAAACCATCCTGATACGCAAGGACGACGAAGTGCAGGTTAGGCACAACACCTAGTGTTCTTGTCCATGACCCACTCGACGGAGCTGCGTCACAAGTATAAGGTATGCTCCATCCCGATCTGTAGGGATGACGAAGTGCAGGTTGTGCAGAGCACCTAGTGCTCTTGTCCATGACCCACTCGACGGAGTTGCGTCACAAGTACAACATACACTCCATCCTGATCGGCAAGGGCGACGAAGTGTAGGTCGTGCACAACACCTTGTGCCCTTGTCCATGACCCACTCGACGGAACTGTGCCACAAGTACAACATCCGCTTCATCCCGATCCGCAAGGGCGACGAAGTGCAGGTCATGCGCAGCGCCTAGTGCCCTTGTCCATGACCCACTCGACAGAGCTGCATCACAAAGTTAATGACAGTTCCGACTGAAGAATCAAGTTTCACTCGGAGTCAAGAGATTCAAAAGCATCAAAGATGAAGACAAACATATCCAAAGAAAAACCAAGTTCAGATAAATCCCGCAGGGTTCAGAACCGTAGATAAAAGTGCTCGGGCATCAGGAATGAAGGAGTTTTGACAATTACAAAATCACTCGGCATTCCGAAGCAAATTTAATTAAGGCATAAAGTTTGTTCACTCCTCTGGAGGACTAGCTGGCTCGACAAATTCGTCCAGGTTAATTCCGTCCGCGATGCGAGTGGCTGCTTCAATTAAGGTCTCCATGAAGGACTAGAACTGGCAATGCTTGTTGTTGGCGACCTTGATCACTGCTAACTTCTCCTCCTTGGCCTCTTGGCAATGGACATGAACCAGAGACAGAGCCACATCAGCACCACATCAGGCGGATGACTTCTTCCATGCCCGCACTTGTCCGAGGTTCCCACTGAGTCGAGTCATCAGAGACTTGAGGTCATCCTGGAACCTCTCCTTCGGCCAGAGCTCCGTGTTGACTCAGGAAACCACCACCTTCAGTCGAGCCAGATAATCCACGACGCTGTCAAGACGAGATTCCAGTCGGAGTACATTCTTGGTAGCTTCATCCTTAATAGCAGAGTTGATGGGGTCCAAGTTCGTTTTAATCTGCCCAGTCTCTTCTTTGAAGTTTTGGCAAAATTCTGCACAGCACATCAAAATAATGAGTCGAAGAGCCGTCTGAAGAATCAACAACTGTCAAGAGAAACCAGACGAGCAGGAGAAAATACCTTCAAGCATGAGGAATAACTTCTTGGCAAGGCCCCCCAGATAAGCCTCCAGCTCATTCCTCTTCTGGGAGAGATCTTCGATCTTGTTGTTCAGGGCTACCTTGTCCTTCTTCAGACGCGTCACTACCTTGTTAGCTTCGACAAGAGAAGTCTTCAGCTTGGCGTTGTCTTCCTCTAACGTCCCGACTGAAGCCAACTTCTCGTCGGCGAGTGCTGTTTTCTCTTGGGCCTCTTTCTGTGCCGCTGTGAGATCAAGGTCCTTCTGTGCCAGAGCCTGCCTCATTTTCTCTTAAAAATAATAAAGATGACACAGGAGATAGTCCAATCTCACAGTCGGCAAGCTTTTACCTTCCATACCAGTTGTTTCGTCCTTAGCCTTCTTCAAGTTCTGCTTGGCCAAGTCTGGGTCAGGATTGAGCTGGATCTGCTTCCTCTCGAATTCAGCATATTGGGATATGATCTCACATGATTTCTGAAGTCCGCAAATAAGATATGTCAGTCGATGGAAATGAAGGTACAAGTTCAGGATATTACGACAAAACGAGTTCTAAGACTACTGCAGAATCAAACATCCAACAGTAGTATCGGGGACTACACCCAGTGGGTGCACTTGGCGTGCCCCCAATGGTTCGGTTCAGTACCCGACTTGGTCAGCCTAGTCGCCAAAAAAAAGAGAAGGAAGAGAAAAGCAACTGCAACATTGATTCTCAGACCACCGCCGACTGCCCGCAGTCCACCGCGGTCTCGGGGACTACACCCAATGGGTGCACTTGGCGTGCCCCCACTGGTTCAAGAATTCACTCGACGGGGTCCGTTCAAGACCGAGTGGATATATTATAAACAAGATCTAAGACCCTCGCCGAATCAAACATTCGACGTCGGTCTCGGGGACAACACCCAATGGGTGCACTCTGCGTGCCCCCACAAATCTGAAAGTTCATTCAACGAGACAGAGTTGACTTAAGAGAACAAGATTACAAAATAAAAGAAAACACCCAGTGGGTGAATAGATGCACATAAAGTTTGAAAAGGTTTGAAAACGCTCATCCACGGACTTCTTACGGATAATAAGGCAACCGTTTTCAAGTGTCAAGCTAGAAGAGTAGTCAGAAATCAACTAACCTAGACGTTGGCTCGGGGAGCTGCATTGGCGTCATAGGCGGCTTGACTGGTCTCACGCATTGTCTTCATCCATTCCATCATAAGGCCTGCTTGGAGTATCGCTTCTTTAGCAACACTCGCCTGATCCTCCGGGATATGATGGGTGATGAACAGCGGAGATGGTGGAACAGTCGCAGCAATCTGAGGATCTAAAGTATGGAGTTGTATAGATGAAGCAGGATCTTGAGCAGTTGACGCTGAAGGACGTTCAGTCGACACAGGATCGGCAAAAGTGACAAAGGCCCGATTGAGGTCTCCAGTCTGCTGGATCACCGGTGATGTCTACTACAAAACCTTCTTCTTGTAGACGTTGTTGGGCCTCCAAGTGCAGAGGTTTGTAGGGTAGTAGCAAATTTCCCTCACGTGGATTACCTAAGGTTTATCAATCCGTAGGAGGCGTAGGATGAAGATGGTCTCTCTCAAGCAACCCTGCAACCAAATAACAAAGAGTCTCCTGTGTCCCCAACACACCCAATACAATGGTAAATTGTATAGGTGCACTAGTTCGGCGAAGAGATGGTGATACAAGTGCAATATGGATAGTAGATAATAGTTTTTGTAATCTGAAATAATAAAAACAGCAAGGTAGCAAGTGATAAAAGTGAGCGTAAATGGTATTGCAATGATGGTAAACAAGGCCTAGGGTTCATACTTTCACTAGTGTAAGTCCTCTCAACAATAATAACATAATTGGATCATATAACTATCCCTCAACATGCAACAAAGAGTCACTACAAAGTCACTAATACAAAAGAACGAACGAACAGATTATGGTAGGGTACGAAACCACCTCAAAGTTATTCTTTCCAATCAATCCGTTGGGCTATTCCTATAGGTGTCACAAACAGCCCTAGAGTTCGTACTAGAATAACACCTTAAGATACAAATCAACCAAAACCCTAACGTCACCTAGATACTCCAATGTCACCTCAAGTATCCGTGGGCATGATTATACGATATGCATCACACAATCTCAGATTCATCTATTCAACCAACACAAAGGACCTCAAAGAGTGCCCCAAAGTTCTACCAGAGAATCACGACGAAAACGTGTGCCAACCCCTAGGCATAGGTTCCCAATGTCACGAAACCCGCAAGTTGGTCACCAAAACATACATCAAGTGACATGTGGTATCCCATTGTCACCACAGATATCCACGGCAAGACATACATCAAGTGTTCTCAAGTCTTTAAAGACTCAATCCGATAAGATTACTTCAAAGGGGAAACCCGATTCATTACAAGAGAGAAGAGGGGGAGGAGAAACATAAGATCCAACTATAATAGCAAAGCTCGCGATACATCAAGATCGTATCATCTCAAGAACAAGAGAGAGAGATCAAACACATAGCTACTAGTACATACCCTCAGCCCCGAGGGAGAACTACTCCCTCCTCGTCATGGAGAGCTCCGGGATGATGAAGATGGCCACCGGTGAGGGATTGCCCCCTCCGGCAGGGTGCCGCAACGGGTCTAGATTGGTTTTCAGTGGCTACGGAGGCTTCTGGCGGCGGAACTCCCGATCTATGTTGCGTTGTGGAAGTTTTAGGGTGCGTGGATATATATGGGTGCAGGAGGTACGTCAGGGGAGCCATGAGGGCCCCACGAGACAGGGGGGCGCGCCCTAGGGGGGGGGGCGCCCCCTACCCTTGTGAGCACCTAGTTCCTTCCTTGACGTGGGGTCCAAGTCCATCAGGTGTGTTTCCTTCCAAAAATAACTTCTCCTGTTGATTTCGATCCGTTTCGACTCCGTCTGATATTCCTTTTCTTCAAAACACTGAAATAGGCATAAAACAACAAATCTGGGATGGGCCTCCGGTTAATAGGTTAGTCCCAAAAATAATATAAAAGTGGATAATAAAGCCCAATATTGCCCAAAACAGTAGATAATATAGCATGGAGCAATCAAAAATTATAGATACGTTGGAGACGTATCAAGCATCCCCAAGCTTAATTCCTGCTCGTCCTTGAGTAGGTAAATGATAAAAACAGAATTTTTGATGCGGAGTGCTACTTGGCATAATTTCAATGTAATTCTTATTAATTGTGGCGTGAATATTCAGATCCATAAGATTCAAGACAAAAGTTCATATTGACATAGAAATAATAATACTTCAAGCATACTAACAAAGCAATCATGTCTTCTCAAAATAACATGGCCAAAGAAAGCTATCCCTACAAAATCATATAGTCTGGCTATGCTCCATCTTCACCACACAACATATTTAAATCATGCAAAACCCTGATGACAAGCCAAGCAATTGTTTCATACTTTTGGTGTTCTCAAACTTTTTCAATCTTCACGCAATACATGAGCATGAGCCATGGATATAGCACTATAGGTGGAATAGAATGGTGGTTGTGGAGAAGACAAAAGTGAGAAGATAGTCTCACATCGACTAGGGGTATCAACGGGCTATGGAGATGCCCATCAATAGATATCAATGTGAGTTAGTAGGGATTGCCATGCAACGGATGCACTAGAGCTATAAATATATGAAAGCTCAACAAAAGAAACTAAGTGGGTGTGCATCCAACTTGCTTGCTCACGAAAACCTAGGGCATTTTGAGGACGCCCATCATTGGAATATACAAGCCAAGTTCTATAATGAAAGATTCCCACTAGTATATGAAAGTGACAACATATGAGACTCTCTATATGAAGAACATGGTGCTACTTTGAAGCACACTATATGAGACTCGCTATATCATGGTGCTACTTTGAAGCACAAGTGTGGAAAAAAGGATAGTAGCATTGCCCCTTTTTATTTATTTTCTTTTTTTGGGCCTTCCTTTTTTTATTTGGCCTTTCTTTTTTTATTTGGCCTTTCTTTCTTTTTTTGGGACAATGCTCTATTGAATGATGATCATCACACTTCTATTTATTTACAACTCAATGATACAACTCGATACTAGAACAAAGTATGACTCTATATGAATGCCTCTGGCGGTGTACCGGGATATGCAATGAATCAAGAGTGACAAGTATGAAAGAATTATGAACAGTGGCTTTGCCACAAATACTATGTCAACTACATGATCATGCTAAGCAATATGACAATGATGAATGTGTCATGATGAACGGAATGGTGGAAAGTTGCATGGCAATATATCTCGGAATGGCTATGGAAATGCCAAAATAGGTAGGTATGGTGGCTGTTTTGAGGAAGGTATATGGTGGGTTTATGGTACCGGCGAAAGTTGCGCGGTACTAGAGACGCTAGCAATGGTGGAAGGGTGAGAGTGCGTATAATCCATGGACTCAACATTAGTCATAAAGAACTCACATACTTATTGCAAAAATCTATTAGTTATCAAAACAAAGTACTACGCGCATGCTCCCAGGGGGATGGATTGGTAGGAAAAGACCATCGCTCGTCCCCGACCGCTACTCATAAGGAAGACAATCAATAAATAAATCATGCTCCGACTTAATCACATAATGGTTCACCATACGTGCATGCTACAGGAATCACAAACTTCAACACAAGTATTTCTCAAATTCACAACTACTCAACTAGCATGACTCTAATATCACCATCTCCATATCTCAAAACAATCATCAAGCATCAAACTTCTCTTAGTATTAAACACACTCATAAGAGAATTTTATTATTCTTGAATACCTAGCATATTAGGATTTTAAGCAAATTACCATGCTATTTAAGACTCTCAAAATAATCTAAGTGAAGCATGAGAGTTCATCTATTTCTTCAAAATAAAACTACGACCATGCTCTAAAAGGATATAAGTGAAGCACTAGAGCAAACAACAAACTACTCCGAAAGATATAAGTGAAGATCAATGAGTAGTCGAATAATTATGCAACTATGTGAAGACTCTCTAACATTTAATAATTTCAGATCTTGGTACTCTATTCAAGCATCAAGAAAAACAAAATAAAATGACATCTAAGAATAGCAAACATCATGTGAAGAAGCAAAAACTTAGGATCAACCGATACTAACCGATAATTGTTGAAGAAGAAAGGTGGGATGCCAACCGGGGCATCCCCAAGCTTAGATGCTTGAGAATTCTTGAAATATTATCTTGGGGTGCCTTGGGCATCCCCAAGCTTGAGCTTTTTTGTCTCCTTAATTCCTCTCATATCACGGTCTCCCTAAATCTCAAAAGCTTCATCCACACAAAACTCAACAAGGACTCGTGAGATAAGTTAGTATAAACCATTGCAAAACCTTCTCATACTCTACTGTAGCAAATCACTAAAATTATTATTCAACATTGCATACTAAATGCCTCTGCATATTTAATAGTCCTATCCTCAAATAGAATCATTAAAGAAGCAAACATATGCAAACAATGCAAACATAACAGCAATCTGGCTAAACAGGATAGTCTATAAAGAATGCTGCAACATCCATACTTGCTTAGCTCCAAAAATTATGAAAGAAAATTCCCACTGTAGTAAATTTATCAGAGCTTAATATGCAAAATGTTTCAACATTTTATCACATTCTGACTTTTCTAGGGAATTATTGCAACAGCGGTAAACTTTCTGTTTTCAAACAGCAACATGTATACTTGTAACATAGGCATAGTGAAGGCTATCAATGCCACTTTTATTGAAATAAAAGATGCAAAACATTGTTATAAATAACAGCAAGAAAATCCTAACAAAATAAATTGACGCTCCAAGAAAAACACATATCATGTGGCGAATAAAAATGTAGCTCCAAGTAAAGTTACCGATGAACGAAGACGAAAGAGGGGATGCCTTCCGGGGCATCCCCAAGCTTAGGCTCTTGGCTATCCTTGAATATTACCTTGGGTTTCCTTGGGCATCCCCAATCTTAGGCTCTTGCCACTCCTTATTCCATAGTCCATTGAATCTTTACCCAAAACATGAAAACTTCACAACACAAAACTTAACAGAAAACTCGTAAGCTCCGTTAGTATAAGAAAGCAAATCACCATCATAAGGTACTGTAATGAACTCATTCTAAATTCATATTGGTGTAATATCTACTGTATTCCAACTTCTCTATGGTTCATACCCTCCGATACTACTCATAGATTCATCAAAATAAGCAAACAACACATCGAAAACAGAATCTGTCAAAAACAGAACAGTCTGTAGTAATCTGGATCAAACGTATACTTCTGGAACTCATAAAATTCTAAAATAAATTGCTGGACCTGAGGAATTTATATATTAATCATATGCAAAAATAATTAACTAAATAGCACTATCCAAATAAAAATGACAGCAGTTCTCGTGAGCGCTAAAGTTTCTGTTTTTGACAGCATGATCAACAAGACTTTCCTCAAGTCTTCCCAACAGTTCTACTTGGCACAAACACTAATTAAAAGCATAAAACCAAATCTAAACAGAGGCTAGATGAATTATTTATTACTAAACAGGAACAAAAAGCAAGTAACAAAAGTAAAGTTGGGTTGCCTCCCAACAAGTGCTATCGTTTAATGCCCCTAGCTAGGCATGATGATTTCAATGATGCTCACATAAAGGATAAGAATTGAAACATAAAGAGTGCATCATGAAGAATATGACTAGCACACTTAAGCCTCACCCACTTCCTATGTATAGGGATTTTGTGAGCAAACAATTTATGGGAACAATAATCAACTAGCATAGGATGGCAAAACAAGCATAACTTCAAAACTTTAAGCACATAGAGAGGAAACTTGATATTATTGCAATTCCTACAAGCATATATTCCTCCCTCATAATAATTTTCAGTAGCATCATGAATGAATTCAACAATATAACCAACACCTAAAGCATTCTTTTCATGATCTACAAGCATAGAATTTTTACTACTCTCAACACAAGCAAAATTCTTCTCATTAATAGTAGTGGGAGCAAGCTCGACAAAATAATTATCATGTGAGGCATAATCCAATTGAAAACTAAAATCATGATGACAAGTTTCATGGATATCATTATTTTTTATAGCATACAAGTCATCACAATAATCATCATAGATAGCAACCTTGTTCTCATAATCAATTGGAACCTCTTCCAGAATAGTGGATTCATCACAAAATAAAGTCATGACCTCTCCAAATCCTCTTTCATCAATATAATCATCATAAATAGGAGGCATGATTTCATCATAATAAATTTGCTCATCAAAACTTGGGGGACAAAAAATATCATCTTCATCAAACATAGCTTCCCCAAGCTTGTGGCTTTGCATATCATTAGCATCATGGATATTCAAGGAATTCATACTAACAACATTGCAATCATGCTCATCATGAAAATATTCAGTGCCAAACATTTTATAGATTTCTTCTTCTAGCACTTGAGCACATTTATCCTTTCCATCATACTCATGAAAGATATTAAAAAAGGTGAAGCGTATGAGCCAAACTCAATTCCATTTTTCTATAGTTTTCTTTTATAAACTAAACTAGTGATAAAACAAGAAACTAAAAGACTCGATTGCAAGATCTAAAGATATACCTTCAAGCGCTAACCTCCCCGGCAACGGCGCCAGAAAAGAGCTTGATGTCTACTACACAACCTTCTTCTTGTAGACGTTGTTGGGCCTCCAAGTGCAGAGGTTTGTAGGGCAGTAGCAAATTTCCCTCAAGTGGATGACCTAAGGTTTATCAATCCGTAGGAGGCGTAGGATGAAGATGGTCTCTCTCAAGCAGCCCTGCAACCAAACAACAGCGAGTCTCTTGTGTCCCCAACACACCCAATACAATGGTAAATTGTATAGGTGCACTAGTTCGGCGAAGAGATGGTGATACAAGTGCAATATGGATAGTAGATAATAGTTTTTGTAATCTGAAATAATAAAAACAGCAAGGTAGCAAGTGATAAAAGTGAGCGTAAACGGTATTGCAATGATGGTAAACAAGGCCTAGGGTTCATACTTTCACTAGTGTAAGTCCTCTCAACAATAATAACATAATTGGATCATATAACTATCCCTCAACATGTAACAAAGAGTCACTCCAAAGTCACTAATAGCGGAGAACGAACGAAGAGATTATGGTAGGGTACGAAACCACCTCAAGGTTATTCTTTCCAATCAATCCATTGGGGTATTCCTATAGGTGTCACAAACAGCCCTAGAGTTCGTACTAGAATAACACCTTAATATACAAATCAACCAAAACCCTAGTGTCACCTAGATACTCCAATGTCACCTCAAGTATCCGTGGGCATGATTATACGATATGCATCACACAATCTCAGATTCATCTATTCAACCAACACAAAGGACCTCAAAGAGTGCCCCAAAGTTCTACCAGAGAATCACGACGAAAACATGTGCCAACCCCTATGCATAGGTTCCCAATGTCACGAAACCCGCAAGTTGGTCACCAAAATATACATCAAGTGGCACGTGGTAACCCATTGTCACCACAGATATCCACGGCAAGACATACATCAAGTGTTCTCAAGTCTTTAAAGACTCAATCCGATAATATTACTTCAAAGGGGAAACCCGATTCATTACAAGAGAGAAGAGGGGGAGGAGAAACATAAGATCCAACTATAATAGCAAAGCTCGCGATACATCAAGATCGTATCATCTCAAGAACACGCGAGAGAGAGAGATCAAACACATAGCTACTGGTATATACCCTCAGCCCCGAGGGAGAACTACTCCCTCCTCGTCATGGAGAGCTCCAGGATGATGAAGATGGCCACCGGTGAGGGATTGCCCGCTCCGGCAGGGTGCCGGAACGGGTCTAGATTGGTTTTCGGTGGCTACGGAGGCCTCTGGCGGCGGAACTCCCGATCTATTTTGCGTTCTGGAAGTTTTAGGGTACGTGGATATATATGGGTGCAGGAGGTACGTCAGGGGAGCCATGAGGGCCCCATGAGACAGGGGGCGCGCCCTAGGGGGGGGAGCCCCCTACCCTCGTGAGCACCTCGTTCCTTCCTTGACGTGGGGTCCAAGTCCATCAGGTGTGTTTCCTTCCAAAAATAACTTCTCCAGTTGATTTCGTTCCGTTTCGACTCCGTCTGATATTCCTTTTCTTCAAAACACTGAAATAGGCATAAAACAACAAATCTGGGCTGGGCCTCCGGTTAATAGATTAGTCCCAAAAATAATATAAAAGTAGATAATAAAGCCCAATATTGCCCAAAACAGTAGATAATATAGCATGGAGCAATCAAAAATTATAGATACGTTGGAGACGCATCAACCGGTTCGAGCACTGATGTCGTGTGAGCTATCTTGCCGGCCGACGCCTTCCTGCCCGAGCTCCTACCTCTCCTCCCCGTAGGCCTTTGGGGATCATATTCATCGTCATCTGGAAGGTCAATCACATGTTGCAGCGCTGCAAAAGATTCGACCATAAGATATCAGTCGACCTGCAAATTAATTGACAAAGTGGAGGCAATATGGCAGAATCACACCTGCTTTGGAGGTGGTCGCATCTTCCATTTCCGCATCATCTTCATCCCTGTAAATACCCATGTAGGTCCCAGAAGTAGCAACACTGCAAGTTCCCGAACTCACTCTGTCATGCAAGAAAACGAGTCGACAGCTACTTAAGAAGTTCTTGAATAAAAAGAGAAAACAAGACACTTACCCGGAGGCGATGGGAACATCAACCTTGATCTTAGGCAGGGTCTTCCGAGGCTTGGGGGCTGCAATATTGGGTTGCTTTAGGGCCTTCTCAGTTGTCACAGGGGAGGAAGTCCGAGTGCGCTTTGAGGTCTGCGCGACTGCCTTGCGACAGATACTCGCTGGGTCATTGGTCTGCTTGGAGCGCCTTTCAGTATGGGGCGGGGACTCGACCTCCTCGCCGTTTCTTGAGTCCTCACTCTCCTCCCCGTCTTTGTCATTGGATTTCCAGTGGCCACTTTCGCCTCCACTCGCCTCTCTTTCCTAGTCCTGCTCTCCATTAGGCATCGAGTACATCTCAGTGTAAACCTGGAAGGCAAATAATAGCATAGAAATCAGTCGGACACAAAGAGAGTTGCAAATCAGAATGAAGAAACACTCGATAGTAAAAGACAGACCTTTTCAGGTTCATGGTCAGCGCCGAATGGTTGGATTCTTCTGTAGCCCCTGGGGTTATCTTTGTTTCCAGTGATGCCCTACAACCACTGCTCCACCATTTCTTCGTTGACCTCCTCCGGTTGGATCCGAGTGGTGTCTTCAATACCCGAGTACATCCACATAGGATGATCGCAGGCCTGGAGTGGTTGGATGCGTCGACTGAGAAACACCTCCAGCAAGTCCATACTAGTCACACTGTCACAGACTAATTGGACTACTCGTTCCATCAACATGTTCACCTCTGCTTTCTCTGCCGGAGTTACTTTCAAAGAAGTGGGCTGCTAGACTCGCTCCATGGAGAAGGGAGGAAGACCGGTTGACTGGCCAGGAGTCGGTTGGTCCTTGATGTAAAACCAGGTCGACTGCCACCCTCTAACCGACCCGGGAAGAATCACAACTAGAAAAGTACTTTTGCCTCTCATCTGAATACCTGGACCTCCACACATCTGGATCACATGCGTCCTCTCATCAGACAGATTAGCCTTTTTCATAGACTCAGAGCGACAGGTAAAGATGTGTTTGAAGAGACCCAAGTGCGGTCGACAACCCAGAAAATTTTCACACATGGAAACAAATGCAGCAAGGTACGAGATGGTGTTGGGGTTAAAGTGGTGAAGTTGGGCTCCAGAAAAGTTCAGAAAACCCCGAAAGAAAGGATGAGGGGGCAGACAGAAACCACATTCAACATGAGTCGCGAGGAGGACGCACTCACCCTCCTGCAGCTGCGGCTCGGTCTCGTTGCCAAGTAGCCTCCAAGATCCGTGGGCAATCAAGACCCCTTCGGCCAGATCCTCCACATCCTCCTACTGAATCGTGGACCGAATCCAGTCACCCTGGATCTAGCCGGGTGGCAGGCCGGACCTCGAAGAAGACCCCCCCGACTCGTCTTCTTGCCCTTCGGCTTCCCCGTCGCCTTCGCCGTCGCCGTCGCCTTCTTGTCACGCTCCAGAGCCGCCATCTTGTCCTTCCCCATTGCCGCAGGCTGCTCACGGGTGGTGTGGTGGTGTCGAGAGCGACGGAGGATGAGGTGGAGAAACAGAGGAAGGAGAAGGAGAATGGGATGCGCTGTGCAGACGGACCGGCCGCGGAGCCTTTTATTTGCCCGCTTCCGAGTGGCTGACATGCGGGCTCGAGAGATCTTGTCAAATCCCGCAACAGCCGTGCCCTCGATACATGGCGAAAAATGTGGCGCGGAGATCGAAGCGCCCCTTCCTAATCCGTCCCGTTTACTGCGTGTCGGATTTCGGGTTCCGGCAAAACCCTTGAGGTTCGAACACTGGGGTGCGCACGAAGATCTCCCCCCTCCCTAGCTCACACGCTCTGCGATCTTACGACCTAGCTCGACGAACCCAAAGAACATGAGACACAAGATTTATACTGGTTCGGGCCATCGTTGTGGTGTAATACCCTACTCCAGTGTGGTGTGGTGGATTGCCTCTTGGGCTGAGGATGAACAGTACAAGGGAAGAGCAGCCTCGCGAGGAGAGGTGTTCTTGTGCTTGGTGTGCTTGTGTGGTTGAATATCGGGCTCTCGGGGCCGCTGGTGGAGCCACGCTGTGGGCCGCAGGCAGGCAAGTCTGGGGACCCCCGTTCCTAGAATGCCGACAATAGCCCCTGGGCCCAAGGCACGCCCGGGATTGGCTTCGAGGCGAAGCCAAAGGATAAGTGCGGAGCGTCGCGGGCCCTAACAGCATGTGGCTGCGGTTGCCGCGTGGCGATTGATTGGACCTGGGCGTCTCCGCTTCCCCACGTAGCCTCGGCAACTGCCCGACTTGACGGGTCCTTGCTGCATGCAGAAAAAGATCATTATTACCTTGGATTGTGTACGCCGGCGGTTGGCCTTCTCTTGGCTATAAATGGGAAGTGGGGGCGGAGCCCCCATCACCCGTCTCTTCCTTGCTTCTCCTGCCTCTGCTCCTTCCTTGCTTCACTGCTCGCTGGTGTAGTCATGGCGCCGACACGGAGGTTCTCGGCCGCGGAGAAGGGAAAGACTTCCCTCAGCGAACCCGAGCTACTTCTGCCGAAGAAGAGGAGGTCCCATCATCGCGAGATGGTCATGAGGCCGGTAGTGTCGCGACCATGGTACGAGAGGCCACCTCCTGGGTACCCATTGCCCTTGTGCGCTCACATCGAGGTTTCTGGAGGGAGGGCGACGAGCACCGCTGCCCGCGCCGGGGCCGTGGCCGCCGTGCCGCGGAGGCGCACGTCGTCGCCCCAGGGGTCCATGCTGCGGACTCCTCACGCGAGTTCGTGCTATGGGCGGCGATGCCCCCAAGCACTTGGATTTTCCTTCCATAGTTCTTCACCGTCGAGCTGCTGCCGAGGGGCCCTCTCGAGCTTTGGATGCAACACGCCGACTGCGACGCCCCGGCGACTGGAGCGGAGGTTGAAGCCATCGCCTCCGGGAGGATCTTCATGACTCGAGCGAGGTTGCCTGAGTCTGCTGCGCTGAAGGCGCCCTCGCCATCCACTTTGAGTATGATGGCGCCTGCACACTATTCTTCAAGGTCTTCGACATGGAAGGCCGCCGCTTGGAGTGCTGCCCTGAAGGGGGTCGCCAGGACAACAGTGACTCCTGGTGGTCCAGTGACTCTCCCGAGCTTGCCGAGTCTCCGGAGACGAGCGATGATAGCTACATGCCCCCGAGCTCTCGTCGGGCCAGGAGCAAAGCCGTCGCGTCTGGCCACCACCGTCGTTGATCTGGATGGGGTTGGCACCGGCCTCCTGATGTCTACTACACAATCTTATTCTTGTAGACGTTATTGGGCCTCCAAGTGCAGAGGTTTGCAGGACAGTAGCAAATTTCCCTCAAGTGGATGACCTAAGGTTTATCAATCCGTGGGAGGCGTAGGATGGAGATGGTCTATCTCAAGCAACCCTGCAACCAAATAACAAAGAGTCTCTTGTGTCCCCAACACACCCAATGCAATGGTAAATTGTATAGGTGCACTAGTTCGGGAAGAGATGGTGATACAAGTGGTATATGGATAGTAGATAATGGTTTTTGTAATCTGAAAATATAAAAACAACAAGGTAACTAATGATAAAAGTGAGCACAAACGGTATTGCAATGTGTTGAAACAAGGCCTAGGGTTCATACTTTCACTAGTGTAAGTCCTCTCAACAATAATAACATAATTGGATCATATAACTATCCCTCAACATGCAACAAAGAGTCACTACAAAGTCACTAATAGCGGAGAACGAACGAAGAGATTATGGTAGGGTACGAAACCACCTCAAAGTTATTCTTTCCAATCAATCCGTTGGGCTATTCCTATAGGTTTCACAAACAGCCCTAGAGTTCGTACTAGAATAACACCTTAAGATACAAATCAACCAAAACCCTAATGTCACCTAGATACTCCAATGTCACCTCAAGTGTCCGTGGGCATGATTATACGATATGCATCACACAATCTCAGATTCATCTATTCAACCAACACAAAGGACCTCAAAGAGTGCCCCAAAGTTCTACCAGAGAATCACGACGAAAACGTGTGCCAACCCCTATGCATAGGTTCCCAATGTCACGAAACCCGCAAGTTGGTCACCAAAACATACATCAAGTGGCACGTGGTATCCCATTGTCACCACAGATATCCACGGCAAGACATACATTAAGTGTTCTCAAGTCTTTAAAGACTCAATCCGATAAGATTACTTCAAAGGGGAAACCCGATTCATTACAAGAGAGAAGAGGGGGAGGAGAAACATAAGATCCAACTATAATAGCAAAGCTCACGATACATCAAGATCGTGCCAAATCAAAAACACGAGAGAGAGAGAGAGATCAAACACATAGCTACTGGTACATACCCTCAGCCCTGAGGGAGGACTACTCCCTCCTCGTCATGGAGAGCACCGGGATGATGAAGATGTCCACGGGAGAGGGATTCCCCCTCCGGCAGGGTGCTGGAGCGGGTCTAGATTGGTTTTCGGTGGCTATGGAGGCTTCTAGCGGCGGAACTCCCGATCTATTGTGCTCTTCGAGAGTTTTAGGGTATATGGATATATATAGGCGGAAGAAATACATCAGGGGAGCCACGAGGGGCCCACGAGGGTGGAGGGCACCCCCCTGCCTCGTGGTTTCCTCGTTGATCCCCTGACGGCACTCCAAGTCTCATGTATTGCTTTCTTTCCAAAAATAACTTTTCCGAAGGTTTCATTCCGTTTGGACTCCGTTTGATATTCCTTTTCTGTGAAACACTGAAACAAGGGAAAAACAAAAACTGGCACTGGGCTCTGGGTTAATAGGTTAGTCCCAAAAATCATATAAAATAGCATATAAATGTAGATAAAACATCCAAGGTTGATAATATAATAGCATGGAACAATCAAAAATTATAGATACGTTGGAGACGTATCACCTCCCGTGGCCCACCATTGATGATGGCGTCGGCGATGTCTGGCGCGTGTAGATAGAGCTCCTAGGAATTCCCTTCCTTTTGTTCCCTACGAGGAATCGAAACGGACCCCGTTGGGGTGTGTAAAGCGTCTGTAATGCCTTTTGTTGATATTATCCTTTATTGTGAAAGTTTGCGAGCACATGTTCTGCTGAGGCTCAGTCCCCCCTTTCCAATCTCGAGGTAGCTTGGTGCTCTGCGCTGACTGGTCTCGATCCCCAGGCAGGCTGCAGCCGTCGCTGGTATGCCAGGTCGCCAAGCCGTGGTCAAGGCCAGGAGGTGAGCAGCCCGAGGTCCAGTAAGAGCTCCTGAGGCGCGATGCTCAAGAGGCCCCCTTTAGCATGCAAGCAGCTACCCGAGGATGGGAAAGGGTGGCGACATTGCCACAGTAGGGCAGCGACAAGGAGAGAATATTATCCTGTAGCTCTGGGTCGGTCCGGGTACGGGACTTATCTTTGGCGTTCTGGAGCTGGTTTCTCGTCTTGTGCCAGACTTGGGTGTCGGCCGCTGCCGGGTTAGGCCCGTGCGGGCCTCCCCCTCTTCTCCATGCTCTTCCTAGTGCTCTACGTCTCAGGTGCTGACCCTCGAGCGAGCTCAGCCGTCGCTGGTATGCTAGGTCGTGACGCCGTGGTCAAGGCCAGGGGGTGAGGGCTGGAGAGCCAGTAAGCGCTCCTGAGTCCATGTTGTAGTTTTCGAAAGCATTGCACCATCTTTCCAAGGATGGAAGTTCATTTTCCTGGAGGAGCTCAAACATTTAAGGTTCAGAATGAAGAAAAAACATGAGAGACAATTCTCTCTTTGGCTTGAGGCCATGTTGTAATTTTCTTTTCTTTTTCATAGCCTAGTTCTTTCTTTCTTTCTCTTTTATTCTCCTCTCTCTTTCTTTCCTTTTATTTTCCTTTCTTTCTCTCTTTCTGTAGGCTTATCTCAAGCCTTTAAGACTACTTGTTACTTTTCTCTTTAATTATAAAAATTGCAGTGGGGTTTTACCCTACTGTTTATAGTAAAAAAAGAGCTCCTGAGTCGCGATGCTCAGGAGCCCCCATTTTAACGCGCAAGCAAATTGCATGGGAGAATAGAGAGATTCCGCGGTACCGTCTGCTATAGTCCTCAGGAAGTTCTTGCAGGTTAGCGCGAGGAGGGGCACAAACCGCCGTGGTGATCGCCGGTCCGCCACTGGCACGTGGGAAGGGACTCCCTACTATGGAGAGCCCCCGGGGCGTGTACAGCCCCGCCCTAACACATGGCTTGCACGACAGGGCTAGACGAGGTGTATCTAGGCACTCGTGAGCCTGCAGGGGACTCATGAGGCCCTACCTCAAGGCGGGTTGCGCCTGGTCTTGGTTCTTGATGGCTGCTGCGTTCCTGCGAGATGGTTAGACAACCTACGCCGAGTGGATTTCCTAAGGCTATCGCACGAGAAGGCCAAGCACCAACGATCCCAGGAGGTGACGTGAATGGGGCCGGCTCGCCAGACAGAGCTCAGCCGTGGGATTTATCGACGCAGCAGGGACGAGCCCGAGAACAGACGCCGTGCCTAGCCTTCTTATGCGAAGGATCCTGAAGAAAGACCATTGGTGCGCAGCTCCCTTGGTGGGTGACAATCAAGCAGGTGATAACCATAGATAGATTATGCATGAAAAGCAACTAGCTCAGGTAAATGCGAGGACGATACATGCCACCGGGTTGGACCCGAGCGACCTGGGGTCAATGCAGCCCGAGGGGCGCTCCCAATAGAGTGAACTAAAGATGCAAGCAGATACAGGCCGCAGGGACGGACCCACACGGCCTGGGGATGATGCAGCCCAGGGGGCGCTCCCAGTTAAATGAACTTGGAAAGATATCACCTGGTTTGTGTGCCGAAGGAGTGTTGGGGCAGCTGAAGACACGTAGCGAAGAAGTTGCTCCTCACGAGCCGCCGAGACCCTGAGCCTCGGGAGGCTCTGGAGGCTCAGGTGGCCTCTGGAGGACCGTCTCCATCTCCGCCAGGGCCGCGTGGTGCCCGGCCTTCTGACCTGCCAGGATGCTTCGCAGATTGCACTGGAAGGCGGTGGCCACGCTCAGTAGGCCGAACGGCATGCGAACGTAGCTGTGAGGCGGATCCTCAAACCGGCCAGCGCATGAAGGCCAGAAGCGCTCCTGAGATGCGGCCCTGTTGAGCCCTGGGATGTCGATGCAGACACGCAACTCACCACCCTCGCCTGGGTGGGGAGCAACGATAGGTGGGCGGTGGTCGCCGCATATTGCTCTTACTTCCTGAAGCTCTTGAGATGCCTCGGTGATGAACTCCTAGGCGTCGGGCACTCCTCGCCCGGTGTTCTCCTGAGGGAAACGTGCCGCGAAGCACGCCTCCACGTGGTGCCCGAGCGCCTCCCTCATGATGTTGGCCAGGTCCGAGGCCCTCCAGAAGAGAGCCCCCAAGCCCTGCCCGAGGAGGGCGCCGGGCGCGCCTCCCTATGCGAAGGAAGGAGGCACCCCAGGCACTGGCGCGGATCCTGAAGTGGCGCCGCTGCAGGTGCCTCTCCCTTGAGGCCTAGTGCGGAGTAGCTGCTTCTTCTTCTTGGGGTTGGCCTCAGGAGGGTACTACGCACCCGCGCTGTCAGGGTCTTAGATTGATGCAGCTTGGAAGGCGCACTCGAGGGAGCACACCACATCTCTTTCTTCACAGGGGACCGTGATAATTCCACCGGTTCCCGGCATCTTGAGAATGTTGAAGACATGGTGGGTGACTGCCATGAATTTGGCCAGTGCTGGGTACCCGAGAATGGCGTTGTACGGTAGACGGATGTGGGCGACATCAAAGTCGATGAGCTCGGTTTGGTAGATGTCGCGCTGACCGAAGGTGACAGGGAGGCGAACTTGCCCTATCGGGGTGGTGGAGCCATCTATTACTCCTGAGAAAGGGTTGGTGGGCTGGAGCTGATCGTATGGCACTTGAAGGCTGTTGAACATTTTGACAGACAGGACGCTGAGTCCTGCACCACCGTCAATGAGGGTCTTGGTGACTTGGACATTGCTGATGACGGGTGAACAGAGCATCGGGAGGACGCTAGCGGTTGCCGCGCATTTGAGCTTGTCCACCGAGCTAAAGGTGATGGTGTACTTGGACCACCTGAGCGGGCGCGTAGCCTCGAGCTTGGGGACGGCTTCATTCACTTCGTGGGAGAACTTCTTGAAGATGCGCTGGGAGGCTGGGGCCTGAGCGCCACCCAAGATGCAGGCGATGGCGCGCGGCTCCTGGAAGCCCCCAGCCCCTTCGTCTTGTTGATGGTCATCGTTCCTTCTTGGCGGCAGCAGCGGAGCGAGACCAGGGTTGCCCTGAGGACGATCCTCACGAGGCTGGTCCCTCTAGGCGCCCTTGCGAGGCTGGTCTTGCCAACGAGCCTCGCGAGGCTGGCCACGCCACTCTGGGCGGGGCCCATGGTCGTCCCAACGTCCTCCACCTCGTCCACCTCCTCGGCCGTAGCCCTGGTCGTTGCGGTCGGCGCGTCGACCGAAGTGTCCATCTCGAATGGCCCCGAGCTCTTGACAATCGTTGATGTTGTGCATGCGCACATTGTGGAAGGCGCAGAACATAGGGCTTCCTTTGGACGACTCGGGAAGATCTCGGCCGCGATTGGTGTCCAGTTCTACTGCAAGCACGGCCACCCCCTTGCACTTCACGTCCTTGACCTTGGCCTTATTCTCCTTTGGATCCGCAGCGGGGAGCTCGAGGAGGGAGAGACGCCTCTCCTCCGCCCTCGCACACTTGGTTGCTATGTTGAACAGTTCCAAGGTCGTGCACAGCTCCTCATGGATTGCGAGCTCCTCCTTCATCTTGACACCGGGAATGCCATCGAAAAATGCCGAGATGATGGCCTCGTCCATCACCTTCGGATCTTGATACGTGCACTGTTGAAGCGCTGGATGTACTACTGCAGGGTTTCTCCTGGATGTTTCTTGATGCGACGCAGGTCACCCGCGACCGGGGGGCGGTCGCGGGTGCCCTGAAAGTTGGCGATGAAGTGGTTGCGCATCTCAACCCAGGAGGAAATTGAGTCTAGGGATAGGTTCAGGAGCCATGAGCGGGCGCCGTCCTTGAGAGCCATGGGGAACCAGTTTGCCATGACCTTTTCGTCGCTGTTGGCTGCTTGGATGCTTAGCTTATAGAGCTGCAGAAACTCTGCATGGTTGGGGGTGCCGTCGTAGCGAGGAGGAAGATCCGGCTTGAACTTGCCTGGCCAGACGACGCTCTGCAGCTCAGGAGTGAAGGCACGACAGCCCGCCGTGGCCACCAGGGCCCATCGTGGAGGCGGATTTTGACCTTCGCGTCCCTGTGCTGCCACGGCAAGTGGCACATGGCCCCGCCACAGCAAGCGATCCTGACGTGGTGGTGCTGGAAGCGGTGGAGCATCTTCTTGTGGACGGGGGACCTCCTGGCAACTTCTTTCTTCGTGTGCGGGCACACGGCACGGAGGATCACGCCGCTGGGCCGCGCATCTTGGAGCGAGGACACCGTCTTGACGCGGAGGAGGCTGAGGCGCTCCCTGAGTCACGCGCCTCGGTGCGAGGGCACCATCTTGGTGCTGAGGGGGGTGGAGGCGCTCCGTGAGCCACATCACCCATAGCCGGGGGCGGGCGAGGCAGCGAGACGGATGGTGCTAGAGAGTCCGCTGCGGCACTGACGAGCTCGGCGATGCGGTCCAACCAGTCCTCGTAGAGGTCATCGACCATGCGGTAGCACAGGAGCTCGCGTGCCATGAGCAGCGTGGCCTGTGCGTCTGTCGGGGCGTGGCGAGCGTGAGACGATAAGACAACCAGAGTCAGCGACGGGGTGGCGGTGCGACCATCTTGCCGCACAGAGGTGTGCAGTGAAGAGGCTTGCTGCTTGTTTGCTGCCAGGCCGGTGGCGGCGTTGGCGGCGGGTGACGGAGAACAGCGGAGAGGTCCGCTGACAGGGGCGGTCTGAGCGACACGGGTGGCGAGAGCGGCCCGACCCTCAGCGTGGGCCCGGCGAGCGTCGGCCATGAACTTGGCGAAGCGGTGAAGCGCGGATCGACATAGGGGAAAGCTTTGGCGCACCCCTACCTGGCGCGCCAAATGCCATATTTTGGGTTCCGTCAAAACCCTTGAGATTCGAAAACTGGGGTGCTAATGAAGATCTCTCCCCCTCCCTAGCTCACACGCTCTGCGATCTCACAGCCTTGCTCGACGAACCCAAAGAACATGGGACATAAGATTTATACTGGTTCGGTCCACCGTTGTGGTGTAGTACCCTACTCCAGTGTGGTGTGGTGGATTGCCTCTTGGGCTGAGGATGAACAGTACAAGGGAAGAGCAGCCTCGCAAGGAGAGGTGTTCTTGTGCTTGGTGTGCTTGTGTGGTTGAAGATCGGGCTCTCGGGGCCTCTGGTGGAGCTACGCTGTGGGCCGCAGGCAGGCAAGTCTGGGGACCCCCGTTCCCAGAACACCGACACTGCGGCACTCACCGTCCTGCGCACTTCCCCAAATTTCGAATCCCGTAAGATCTGGGAATAGCAACGCAACCAGTCATGCCCAAGATTTCATACCCTCCGACACTTGAAGCATACTAGGATAAGTTCACTCGACAAATTCTGAATGGATCAAGGCGATTGAAAATAAAGTTGAAGTTCCAGCGTGGTTCACCAACCCAGGTAAGATGCCCCCGAAGCATGAGAATTGGGTCGGAACCATCTTCAACCTCTTCTCCACTCGGATCATGATCCATTCAGAATACCATCACTCGGATCATAACCCAATTCCATTCGACCAGTATACCATCACTCGACCATACAAGAAACCACTCGGAGTACAGAAGATCTAAAGTCACTTAGGATGGCAACGGTCAGGCGTTCACTCCGTACAGTTAATGATCATTTATATTTCTTTATTGCTGGCATTACCAGTAACGTCTCACCTTAATGTACATTGAACTCCTTGTAACATGGGCTGGCTGGGGTCCTGGCGCACTCTATATAAGCCACCCCCTCCACTGAGACAAGGGTTCGCACCCCCTGTAATTTCACGCGTAATCCAGTCGACCGCCTCAGGGCACCAGGAAGTAGGGCTTTTACTTCCTCCGAGAAGGGCCTGAACTTGTAAATCTTGCGTGCACAACCTCACAATAGCTAGGATCTTGCCTCCTCCTATGTACCTCCCTTTCTACTTTCAGACTTAGAACCACGACACATCCTGCTTGCTTCTTCTTCTTCCTCCTTCCTGCGACATCCATGGCGCCGATACGGAGGTTCTCCACCACTGAGAAGGGGACCCCCCCCCCCCCCGCAATGAGATTGGGCCACTCCCACCAAAAAAGAGGCCGGTCCGCTCCCGCGGCATCGTCATGAGGCCGGAGGTGACGAGGCCTTGGTACGAGCGGCCTCCACCTGGCTATCCGTTGCCCTTGTACGCTCATGCAGAAGGCTCCAGAGTAGGAGGCATTGACCGACGGCTCTCGCACCATGGTTGCGATGGCCGTGCAGTGGTGGCACGCGCCGCCGCCCTGCGAACCCACGCCGAGGGCTCCTCTCAAGAACTCGTGGTGTGGGCGGCGATGCCACCACGCACGTGGATCCAATTCCCACTGTTCTTTCCCGAAGTGATGCCTCCAAGGTGGCCGCTCGAGTTGTGGATGTAGCACGCCGAGTGCGGTACCCTCACGACGGGAGCAGAGGTTGAGGCCGTCTCCCAGGGAAAGATCCTCATGACCCACGGATGGGGCGAGGTCGCCCGCGTCTGCCGCGCGGAGGAGGCCCTCGCCATCCATTGTGAGTACGATGGCGCCTCCACGATGTTCTTCAAAGTCTTCGACGATGAAGGCCACCGCCTGGAGTGCTATCCTGAAGGGGATCGCTAGGACAATGCGGGGGCGAGTGCTGGGCTCGCCCATGGTCCTGCCGATGATCCCTCTAGCAGCAACGATGGTGCCTGGGAGTCCAGCGACTCTCCCGAGCCTGATGAGACTCCGGAGACGAGCGACGATAGCTACGTGCCCCCGAGCTCATGCCGCGCCCGGAGCACAGCGACGACGTCCGTCCGTCACCACCGTTGATCAGGATGTGGTTGGCACCGGACCCTCGTGGCCCACTATTGATGATGGCGCCGGCGGCGGTACTTGTAGATAGGGCTCCTAGAAACTTCCTTCTTTTGTTCCCTGCGAAGAATCGAGATGAACCCCATGGGGTGTGTAAAGAATCTGTGATGCCTTGCATCAATATTATCTTCATTGCGGAATCCGTGATTGCACGTCTTGCTCTGGCACTGTCCCCCTTTTCGTCCTCGCGGTAGCTTAGTGCTCTACACCGACAAGTCCCAATCCCCAGGCAGGCTTTAGCCATCGCTGGTATGCCAGGTTGCGATGCCGTGGTCAAGGCCAGGAGGTGAGCGGCCCGAGGTCCGGTAAGAGCTCCTGAGGCACGATGCTCAAGAGGCCCCCTTAGCATGCAAGCAGCTCCCTGAAGATAGAAAAGGCAGGCGGCATTGCCAGAGCAAGGCTACTGGAGCCAGAAATCCTAAGTTGCGAGCTGGGCTGCCTTGGATACTTGAGTTATCTTAGAGATCATGGATCGGTTCCTTGCGAGGCGCCCGGTTCGTGGCCGCTGATGGCGATGCTGCCAGGTTGTGTCCATGCTAGCTGCGACCCTTCATACTTCCCTAAGTGCTCTGCGTCCTCGGGTCCTGGTCCTCGAGCGAGCTCGGTCGCCGCTGGTATGCCAGGTTGCGATGCCTTGGTCAAGGCCAGGGGGTGAGGGCTGGAGATCCAGTAAGAGCTCCTGAGGCGCGATGCTCAGGAGCCCTCCCTTTAACGCCCAAGCGAAAAGCATGAAAGGGAGCAGCTGGTGGGACCTCCTGTAGCTAGACTCCAGAGGTTCCTGTGGGTTAGTGTGAGAGAGAGTGGCCCATTCCTGCGCTTGCCCGCCTGCCATTGCGACTCTCGCGAGGAGATGAAGGCACTGAGGATCTGGTGAGGTGGCGTACACGGAGCTGGCCTTGAGCTAGAGCTTGATCACACAGGTTTATCAGTGTTGCAGGGACGGACCCGATCACAAGCACCGTGCCAGCATTCGAGCCTCTCGTTGCGGGATAAGGAAGTGACCGATCGGTAGTGCAGGAGGCCGCGATGAGCATGCACCAGGTGAGTAGCGATTATAGAGCAATTCATGCGAGGGAGCAAACTAGTTCACATAGATGTGGAACGACACATGCCATTGGGACGGACCCCAGCGGCTTGGGGATGATGCGGCCCGTGAGGTGCTCCCAATAGAGTAAGCTAAAGATGCAAAAGGATACACGCCGCAGGGACAGGCCCATGCGACTTGGGGATAATGCTGCCCGAAGGGCGCCCCTCACTAAATGAACTAGAGAGAGTCACCTGATACCAGGCTGGAGTGGTGTCGGGGCAGCTGAAGACGCGCGCTGGAGAGGTCGCTCTTCATGAGCCGCCAGGGTCTTGAGCCTGAGGGGACTCCGCAGGCCCGGGTGGCTCTTGAAGAACCATCGCGACCTCCGCCAGGACAGCGTGATGCCCGGCCTCCTGAGCCGCCAGAATGCTTCGCGGGTGGCGCTGGAAGGTGACAGCCGTGTTCGGCAGGCCGAGAGGCATGCGAACGTAGCTGTGAGGGGGACCCTCGCACCGCTCAATGCGCGAAGGCCAGAATCATCCCTAAGATGCGGCCCTATTGAGCCCTGGAGTGTCGACGCAGACACGTAGCCCACCGCCCTTGCCAGGGTGGAGAGCTGCGCTGGATGGTGGGTGACGGCCGCCATGTATGGTCCTTGCCTCTTGAAGCTCCTGAGCACAAGGCATTCCACACCTCGTGCCCTCTTGAAGAAAACGTGCGGTGAAGAGAGCCCCCGAGCCCAGCCCGAGGAGGGCGCCAGGCACGCCTTCCTATGTGAGGGAAGGGGGCGCCCCATCTGCGGGCGCTGGTCCTGAGATGGTGCTGCTGGAGACGCCGCCCTCCTGAGGTCTATGGCGGAGTAGCTACTTCTTCTTCTTGGGGTTGGCCTCAGGAGGGTGTGGGGTGCCTTCGTTGTCAGGGTCTTTGGCCGCCGCAGCCTGGTAAGAGCACTAGAGGGAGCACACCACATCTCTTTCCTCGCAGGCGACCGAGATGACGCCGCCACTCCCTGGCATCTTGAGGACGTTGTAGCCGTGGTGGGTCACTGCCATAAACTTGGCCAAGGCTGGATACCCAAGGATGGCGTTGTACGATAGCCAGATGTGGGCGACGTCGAAGTCGATGAGCTCGGTGCGGTAGTTGTCACGCTGGCCGAAGCTGACAAGGAGGTGGACCTGCCCTATCAGGGTGGTGGAGCCGTCAGTCACTCCTGAGAAAGGCTTGGTAGGCTATAGATGATCGTATGGCACCTGAAGGCTGTCGAATGTCTCGACAGACAGGACATTGAGCCCTGCGCCGCCATCGATGAGGGTCTTGGTGACTTGAACGTTGCTGATGATGGGTGAGCAGAGCATTTGGAGGGCGCCGGCAGTCACCGCGCACTTAAGCTGGTCCGCTGAGCTGAAGCTGATGGCGCACTTGGACCACGGGAGCGGGTGCGTGGCCTCGAGCCTAGGAAGGACCGCATTCACCTCGCGAGCAAACTGCTTGAAGACACGCTGAGAGGCTGGGGCTTGAGCACCACCCAAGATATAGGCGATGGCACGAGGCTCCTTGAAGCCCCCCATCCCCTTGTCTTGATGGTGGTCGGCGTTTCTCCTTGGTGGTGGCGGCAGTGGAGGGAGGCCAGCGTTACCCGGAGGACGGTCCTCACAAGGCTGCTCCCTCCAGGGGCCCTCGCACGGCTAGTCCTGCGAGTGGTCCTCGCGAGGCCAGTCACGCCACTCCTGGCGGGGGCCGCGGTCGTCCCAAGATCCTCCACTTTGTCCTCCTCCCCGACCGTAGCCTTGGTCGTTGCACTTGGGGCGTCGACCGAAGCGCCCATCTCGGATGGCCCTGAGGTCCTGACAGTCGCTGTTGTTGTGGCTGTGAACATTGTGGAAGGCGCAGAAGGGGCGGTTGGCCCTGGATGATTCGAGGTGCTTGCCGCCGCGCTTCATCTCTGGCTCCGCTGCAAGCACGACAGCCCCTTGCGCTTCACGTCCTTGATCTTTGCCTTCTTGTCCTCCTGGTCAACAGCTGGGAGCTCGAGGAGGGAGAGGCGCCCTTCCTCAGCCCTTGCGCACTTGGTTGCCATGTTGAACATCTCCAGGGCCGAGCATAGCTCCTCGTGGATGGCGAGCTCCTCCTTCATCTTGGTGTCGTAGATGCCATGGGAGAATGCAGAGATGATGGCCTCGTCCATCACCATGGGGGATCTTGAGGTGGACACTGTTGAAGTGTTGGATGTACTTTTGCAGGGTTTCCCCTGGTTACTGCTTGATGCGCCACAGGTCACCTGCGGCTGGCGGGCGGTTGCGAGTGCCTTGGAAGTTGTCGACAAAACGCTTGCGCATCTCGCCCCAGGAGGAGATCGATCCCGCGGGCAAGTTCAGGAGCCACGAGCGCGCGCCATCCTCGAGGGCCATGGGAAACTAGTTCACCATGACCTTCTCGTCTCCGTTGGCTGCCTCGATGCTCAGCTCGTAGAGCTGCAAGAACTCCGCGGGGTCGGGGTGTCGTCGTAGCGCGGCGGCAGGTCTGGCTTGAACTTGCCTGGCCAGAAGACGGTGTGCAGCTTAGGAGTAAAGGCATGGCAGCTTGTTGTGGTCACCGGAGCCCGTCGCGGTGGCAGAGCCTGATCGTGATATCCACGCACCGCCATCGCAGGCGGCGCTCGGTCTTGACGTAATGGTGCTGGGAGCGCACCAGCGTTTTCTTGCGGCCTCGCGACTTCTTGGCAGCTCCCTTCTTTGTGCGCGGGCGCCCGGCGTGGCGGTTCATGCTGCCGGGCCGCGTGCCTTGGTGCGAGGACACCATCTTGATGCGGAGGCGCCAGAGGTGCTCCGTGAGCCGTGCGCCTCGGTGCGGGTGCGCCATCTTGATGCAAAGGTGGCGGAGGCGCTCCGTGAGATACGTCGCCCGCGGCTGGAGGTGGGCGAGGTGTCGAGAGGGATGGTGCAGGAGAGCCCCCAGCAGCACTGACGAGCTCGGCGATGTGGTCCAGCCAGTCGTCGTAGAGGTCGTCGACCAGGCGGTAACACAGGAGATCACGTGCCACGAGTAGCATGGCATGCGCGTCCATGGGCGCGCGGCGCGGCGAGCATGGGACGACGAGCCGGCCGGAGTTCGTGACGGGGTGGCGGTGCGTCCGTCCTACCGCATGGAGGGGTGCAGCGATGAGGCCTGCTGCTCGTTCACCACCGGGCCGGTGGTGGCGTTGACAGCAGGTGACAGAAAACGGCGGGGAGGTCCGCCAACGGGCGCCGTCTGAGCGACGCGGGCGGCGAGGGCGGCCCGACGCACAGCACGGGCTCGGCGAGCGTTATACATGGATGCGGTGGAGCAGGGGAACGCGAATCAACGGAGGAAGGGCTTCAACGCACCCCTACCTGGCGTGCCAAATGTCTGATTGTGGGTTCCGGCAAACCCTTGAGGTTCGAACACAGGGGTGTGCACGAAGATCTCTCCCTCCCTCGCTCACTCTTGCAACGATCTCTAGGCCTAGCTCGCCGATCCCAAGGATCAAGTGGCACGAGAGTTTATACTGGTTCGGGCCACCGTTGTGGTGTAATACCCTACTCCAGTGTGGTGTGGTGGATTGCCTTGAGGGATGAGGATGAACTAGTACAATGGACTAATAGCCTCCTGAGGAGAGGTGTTCTTGAGCTCGATGATCTGGTGAGATGGCCTTGGTGGAGTGGATCCGATCCAAGATGAGCCGATCCTTGACTACGGTGGTGGCTAGCCCTATTTATAGAGGCCCTGGTCCTCTTGCCAAATCTTTAGGCAGGAAGGGATCCCACAACGGCCAATTTCGAAGGGAGACAACTAGTACATGTTATCGTGACAAAAGGTGGTCTTCGCCTGCCAAAGGCTCTGGTGGTGACGCCGCAGTGGGTTTCCGCGGTGACCTCCGTCCTGCCATCCTGCTGGTCTTGGTCTTGTTACACCAATATGGAAGCCTTTGCCTAATGCCTCGGGACTCCTGCCTGCGCCTGATTCCTTGGAACCAAAGAGGAAACTGGCGCCGGCTTGGCCTTGGTCATCATGGCTCATGTCACGCGGACCTCACAAGGTGCACCTTGCATATATATCTCCGCTCCTCAGGAGCTAGCCTAGCGAGGCCGCCCCGCAGGAGGTGTTGGTGTCGTCCGCCTCGCGTGGCTTGGCCCCTCACGAGAGTCTTGAGTGGTTACTGGTGAAGATGGGTCGTACTAGGCTGTTTGTGGAGGCACACCCTAGGTCGCAGGCAGGAAAGTCTAGGTACCCCCGTTCCCAGCACGCTGACATACTGGGTTCGAAAATATAGAAGTGCCATGCATGATAATACTCATGTTATCTCGCAATCGATTCTTCAGAGGAAACTACCATGTCATGCATGTTATGTAATCATGTTCTGTCCTCACAAACAAATTCTTCAAGGAAAGTAAAAGACCATGCATTGTTATATACTCATGTTCTATGGGAAATTTTTTGATGAGGATATTATTCTAGCTAGCCATTGATTGCTGACAGGCGAATATAGGTATGTACACATGGTAAGCATTATAGGACTTCAATACTTCCAAATATAGAGTTCTCCATACACACATTTACTTCCCTAATGTATAGTTAGATGAAACCAATAGTGTGATGCATGTTTGTACATCATGAAAATGAGGAAACTACCATGGCTATTGATGCACACTCATATTTAATAGTATATAGATTACTATAAAATAAGGAGAATATCCATATCTTCCTAACCGTTTGATTATTCAATGGTACAAATTGGCTGTAATGACTTGGTCACAATCACATGAATTAACTCATTCCAAATATAGCTGATTTAGGACATCTCTAATACATTGCCATAGTTCTACTCAAATTCTGCTCAAAGAGGGATATGCCAATAATCACAAAAAGTTCAAACAGTGTCATGTCATTATCATTAACATCAGACGAAAACAACTTACACGTGTCGTCCCAGCAATACGTGGTGCCATCTGCTTTATCGATCGCTTAGATGATGGCATTGTGTTCAATAGCATTACAGAAGTGTGTATCAACTTTTATGATCCACTGCGAGCTGAGTCGTCTCCAGCTGAAGAAGGCACCGGCGTAAAGATAGGCGAGTCCGCGGTCGAACAACGCAATTAGCTTGAAGTTTGCATAATCTGCATGTCGTGTGGGCAATTGGCAGGTTACAATATTCTGCAAAACAAGGTCCATCCAACTGACGTGGTAATCTAGATGACTTGGACCATGACGGTAAAACATTATATAATCCAATGGAGGAAGGATAATCTCATGGGAGGTCTAGAAGTTAACGAGAACCTACTTTCTCCCGTCTTCTCTAGCGGCAGACATCAAGTGGGAGTTCATGTCGACCCAGTACATACCTTGTCGTGGTATTGTCACAACAGATGTCCTAGCATGAGGACTTAGTCGTGGAGCCATCGCAACATAGTTAGCTTAAAGGGGTTAAAGCGGGACAAAGGACGCAAGGAGTTTATACTGGTTCGACCCCTTGCGGTGAAGGTAAAAGCCTAATCCAGTTGTGATGGAATTTCTAGGGTTTCTATGACCAGGGAGCGAATCCACTTTGCCTGGCTCTTGATCTCTTGTTTTCTGTCCCTAAACCGCCGCCGGGTCGTCCCTTTATATACACAGGTTGACACCCGGCGGTTTACGGAATCCCGGCCGGCACGTAATCGTGTTCAGCTCGGTTTCTACCCTTTCTTATCTTACAATACAAGTTATACATCTTATGGCGGTTTACATCTACGGGCCCTAATTCGCCTTCGGGCCTTGGGCCTTCTTGTTAAACCTCCTTTGTAAAGCGCTTTTGCCTTCGTGGGCTTCAACAGGAATAGCTTACCATAAGTATAATCCGGCTCCTCCTGGGTGGTTTATACTTAATAGTTATATCCCCAACATTAGGCCCCAAATTGATTTGAACTCGTTCGTGTCAATTTTAAGTACTTAGAAAAATTTCTTATTTCAACACCTGCTAAAAAACCTTGTAAACCGCCGTGACATCATCTCCGAGACCATAATAATTCATCATGACATCATCTGCCATTAGCTTTACACAGATCCCAAATATTTTAGTGTATCTTCTTTAATGAATTTCCGAAAATCATGGTGTCTACATGTCTATAGATCCATTTTTTGACCTCCTCGATTCCCGTGCCTGTCGCTCATCCCTTCACCTTATAAATAGGGCCGGGGGGTCATTTTCACGTTTCCCCTCATGCCTCTGAGCCTCATCGTCTTCCTCGCGTCGCCTTAGCACCTCAAGCTCTGCCGGCGCCGTCGAACTTCGCCTCTGCATCAACTTTGGCCGTTGCATCACCCTGAACGTACCAAAGAATCGTGATGCCTCTCCGTTGCTCCTTCAGCACCAGTAAGCCTCCCTTTCCTCCACCGTAGATCCAGTTCTAGGGTTTTAACATTCTTCGGTGTTCGTCGGTGTTCATCGGCACTCATCACTGCGCTGTAGTTCCCTTGATTGAAACCTCAATACTCAACCTATAAAAGCAATGGCCATAGTTCTTTTTCATCAGTACATCTTGTTTAAGCAAAAACCTCCAATTCAAATCCAATTTGAACCTTAATCCACTGCTTCGGTATCCATGTTTTAGGTCTGAATATATATTCATTTTCCGACCTGTGATAGATCCAAAATTATAATGCCAACTTGTGAAACATGTTTTTCCTTTACTTAGTTACTTCAGATCTGTAACCTTAATACCAATACAGGCGGCTTAACCTTAGAAAATGATAACCCGCCAGGTACCATTAGTCCCCTCGTAAACCGCCAATCACTTTATCATTGTAATTCTGATAGCATCAACCTCTGGTTTAACAATTTTGCATGCCTGAACATCTTTCGCCCCTTAACCTGCAACGCTTTATGCTTGTTAACCATCAATCTTAAACCGGCACGAACCTTCCTTCAGGTTGTCCAAGAAATGGCCAAGTCTTTTTATGCTTGTAACTGGGTTCCATCCCGGATTACGGAAGATATGAAAGAATGTGTTATAACTGGGGCTTTACCAAAACAGAGTGAAATCCACTGGCGAGCTGCCGGTCCAGAAAATCCTCCTGAGCCCAAGGATGGCGAGATAGTTCTGTTTGTTGATCATATGAGTTGTGGTTTTAAACATCCCGGATCAAAGTTTTTTCGTGATGTGCTTGCTAGCTTCCAGATCCACCCTCAAGATATTGGACCTATCTCTGTGTCCAATATTTGTAATTTTCAAGTGTTTTGTGAGGCTTATCTGCAAGAAGAACCAACTGTTGAACTGTTCAGGAACTTTTTTATTTAAAACGCCGTACTGAATTTACAGACGGGACCAATACTGAACTTGGCGGCATTTCAATTCAGAAAAGGAAAGAGTCAGCTTCTCTCATGCCAAGCATCATAGTGACCCTAAAGATTGGAACCAGACTTGGTTCTATTGCAAAGATACTTCCCAGATGACGAGAATCCTCTGCCGGGTTATCATGCTCACCGACATACCAATACACATCCATTTCCCCAAAGGTTAACTGCAAAAGAACGGGCCAAATATGCACCACAACTTGCAAAGCTCAGAGCCTTTGTGGCTAATGGTTCAACAGGAATTTACTTTGTTTCTTGGTGGATATCTTGGGGTATTTTGCCTTGAAGCCGTCGCCCCGGTTTAATGTGCGAGTACACAGGGGACTTGAAAGACCCTCAACGGCACACCGACATTTAGTTAACTGATGCTGAAATCACTGAAGCTGTCAAAAAGATACTGGATGAATCGGTGGTTATCTGCAGCAAAACAGGGCTAAGTCCCTTCTGCATTTCAAATAAACTGCCAGCTGTAAGAATTGCCTAACCCCTGTTTGAACTTGATATTCTTAACTATTCCTTATAACCTTTGTCAATCTTTTAACAGGGTGACGACCCATTTTGGAAGAGGAAAGCTTAGGATAAACCGGCCAAGACCCCTCGTCCCAAGACAAAGGTCGTCAAAAAACCTGCCAAGAAGAAAGTGCTGAGTCCACCGAGCTGAACTTCAACAAGGATCTTGACAACCCGGAATCAGAGGTAGAACTTGATTCTCTTGGTTAATTTTTCATACAACTCATTGACAATGACCATTATCAGGATGATGCTGAAGCTAGCCCGGCTGATGATGTAGAGGTAATTATTCTTTCCTCCGGTTTAGATCCTCAGCTAACACAGAAAACCCATCAAGCAAACTAGAAAGTAAAATTTTCACACCCTGTAGCTTATCTGGATCCAAACTTTCTTTTGAAGAAACAGCAGCATGAAGCTCACCGCACAACCTGGCATAGTGGCCAGGTGGTTACTTCATCCGGTTTACCGAACACGCCCGTTCGTAAACACCGACCAGAGGTTTCATCCATTCCTGACACATCTTATCCCAAGGCTGGTTATTTTAGGCAACCTCTTATTCCATCTAACTCAAACTACCAGGGAACTTCCCATTCATCCTCTGGCAAATCAATAGGGACACAACTTCCACCCCTTAAGACTGTTCCTGGGTAAGCATACTACGCTCAACTCTTTATCCCTTACACCTGTTTAATATGCTAACCTTTATTTCCATTCATTTCAGAGCCAAAGCTAGGCCCAGCAAAAAGGCCAAATTGAATACACCGGCTGATGATAACCCGGCGCCACTGAACCAGAACAAATCCCAGAACGGTTTGAGCCAAATGCTGACTCTATTCTTGATGATCTTCCATCGGAACATCATGAAACCTTTGCTGAACAGATGGAAGATGATCCCACAGGCCGTGCTACTGACCCGCCAAGCCCGGCTAAAACTGCAGATAAACCGCCAAGCCCAGTCAAAGCAGCTGATGACCAATCAGATGATGTCATTATTACTGGTTTAGGCTACACAACTCCTGGTAATCCCATTGCTTTATCAAAACATAGTGCCAAGGAAGAATTTGCATCTATGGATAAAGGCAAGTGGAAAAAAGATTTGGAAAGCTACGCCCACCTCAGCGCCCAAGATATCCACTCTGGGTTTTTAATCCGTCTGTACACAAGCCGCGACTATGAAGCCATTTAGTGAACCTGATGAAAGAGCGATATGAGGTAAATACTGTTAACTCTAGTAGCCCCCAAGGGACTGTTTATGATATTAATGTAAACCGGGACTTTGTAATACTTCAACTTTGATTGCGTAGCGCCCAAGGGCCGGTTTATCTCTTCAAGATGAATCGGGACTGTATTATTGAGCAAATATTCATTAGCCCCCAAGTGCCAAGAATAATACTTGAATTGATCTTGGGACTTATAAAAGAAATTTGATAAGAAGCAATAGGAATTAGCCCCAAAGTGCCAAGTGTATAACTTGTTATGTACTTGGTACATCAAAATGTTGCCAACTCATAACATGTATGTCTCTTACAAGCTGAGCTGAGCAAAAAGAAATCTCAAACCGCTGATCTTCAAGAAAATATCAAGTACCAACAAGCGGAAATTTCCAAAGCCAAAGAGGAGCTGATCATTGCCTTAGTAGCCATGTAGAAATTGAAGGAAAACTTCAAGAAGGAGCGGGCAGATTGGGACATAGAGAAAACCACACTGCAAAGGAGGGCTGAGGATGCAGAAGCAACCCTTAATCCGGTGGTAGAAGAGCTGACTGGTTTGAAGCGGCAAATAAATGCCATGACCACTACTGTGTTTGGTTAGTACCCTTAGATAAGCTGTTTAACATGTATTATCCTATGAACTGCCGGTTTATCGGTGTGCATAATGATGCAGGATCTTGCATTACCCATCTGGGCTCTGATATGCAGAAGAAATTGAAGGCTGCCTATAATCTTATAGAGCAATTATATACCGGTGCGCAACGAATCATTTGTACTGCCTCTCACAACAAACCGCCCCCAACCTTGATCAAGGAAACGTTAGAGAAGCTGTCAATGCTGCCTGCCCGGTTTGAGGAGTTAAAAAGATCAGCTGCAAGGGCAGGTGCTCTAACTGCGCTAATCCGGGCTAAAGCATGGATACCAGATCATGACCCGGTTGATATAGGACGCGGCTATCCGAGCATAAAGGAGGATGGGTCTGATTTTGACAATGATGATCTCCGAGCTTTGACGAAGGAAATGCGCCCATTAGCGAGCGAATTGGCTGAAGAGATAGATCTGTCTCATTACCAGTCGATTTATGACGCCGACAACAAACGGGTTAATGCGCCAACTCATGATGTGGAAAATCTTATCCCGCCAATTCGTAAGCATACCTACGCCCCTGATGTTGAACCCTCCACACTTATAAGCGACGAAGCTGTATTCAAGGACCTAACTGGAATTGACTGGGCAACCATTGACTTCCAGCCGCTGGGTGGAGAGGAGGAGGATGAACCGGCGCAGGATGATCCACAGCCGTCAAGTCAGCCCGGCGAAGAGTCATGATCCGGAGGCCGGTTTAGCTTTCTGCATACTGCAACACTTGTTGAAAACAATTATCTTTTGGGCATCAAAGCGCCTTGTAATAGGCTAGTTTAAATACTTGGTCTGCTATGCCATCGTGCATATTCACTTTGCATGACACTTTTAATCCGTCATGATTATGCCAAGTTTGCTTATGATTCTTAGCAGCTTTATTCAACCCGTTTCTGCATATACAAAGTGTCCTGGTGGTTTACCGCCGGACGGGTCATAACGCCCAATATATAACCCGGGTTTATAACCAAGGTTGTACTCAAGAATAACCAAATATGAAATATATCATACCTGTGACATTGAATCACGTCGTTGGTTTGCCAACTTTTTGTAGTAAGGGTGATAACCCAAACCTTGAGTACTGATAACTCCTTCATGTTGTGCCGATTTATAGTAAGGCCATACCGGGTTGTAATAAACACCGGATTATCCGTATATCATACTAGCGACTTGTAGCCGAAAACCAGACCGGGTCAATGAACACCGGATTATGGCTGAGTGTGTGCTGACGACTTATAATCGACAGCCAAACCGGGTCAATAGACACCTGCAATATTTTCAGTTTGCTCGGCTGACTTATAGTCAACAGCCAGGCTGGGTCAATAGACACCGGACTAGTATAAACCGCATCAAAATAAATATAAAAAAGAAAGATTGCAAAAGAAAAGTATGCAAAAAACGAGGCTTTTCATGGGCTGCCAGGCCACTAAGTTAAACCATTTTACAAAGCCTTATAATATGGACCTCACATTAACCAATCGTCATTTTAACTAAGACAAGTTTAGGGTCTGTATAAGATTGACTTGTCAAATGTTCGACGGGTCGTACCAGGATTACTTGGGTGGAGTGACTTACTTAAAAAGGCAGGATAACCCGGGGTTTTAGGTGAATACACCTAGCTTCCAAGCCTAGCTTTTATAGCCTATTACAAGGTTATAGACTCTGAATTCTTGTAGAACAAAGAGCCACCAAGAAATATTGTGAGATGTGCTCAATGGACGCCTATGTTTGAGTTGTGCTTTGCAACAGATTCTCTTTGGATCCTTTTGACTTTGGGTAGCAAGCCCCCAAGTTTTTTTATGTGGCTTATGTCGGCGTACAAAAAGAGGGGTACACTTTTTGTACCCCTATAACTGTGCACGGGCAGTCTGAGCCACGGGCACCACCACACCAGGCAAGGCAAGGGAGGTGAGCCAGGGTAAGACCGAAGCTCAAGAGAACTAGAACGACGCCAAGGCCAAGACCACAAAGAGCAAAGAGGATGAAGCGGACTCCCCCGGCAAGATCCTTGCCGGGAGATAGTTTTAGCAACTCCGGCAAGACCCTTGCCGCGGCGACTCATCCCGTGCCTACGGAGCAAATCACCCTTGAGTCCACTGCCCCCCAATGGCAAGGATTCGGGAGACATCCCCGTGGCGGCATGCAGATCTTTGTGAAGACATTCAAGATCAGAGACGCACTAAGGAGACGACAACCTTTGGCGGGATCCCAGCCGAGGAAGACCACAAGGCCCCCGGCAAGCGCCTTGCCGGGGATGACAGCAGGCGCCTTGGCAAGACCCTTACCGGGGCCCCGGCAAGGCCCTTGCCGAGGACACCCGCAGGGCCACCATCAGGCCCACGCCGACTAAACCTCCACTGACGTTCGCATGCAGCTGCCGACCCAACCAGCTGGGCAGGCACCTGCGTGGCGGCATGCAGATCTTCGTGAAGACCCACCACTGCGCCACCTCAGCTGCCTGCCTACCTACGTGGCATCTCAGGCGTCGCTGGCCAGGGCGCGTGTCGACACAAGAAGGAGCGGCGACGGACGAGACATGTTTCTCCCCCGTCCCCGATAAAGCAAGGACACCTAAGCAAGACGCATTAAATGTGCATTGTCATGTAATGCGAGGGATAACCTCACATCACTGTACCCTTTCCACCTCCTGTGTGCCACTGCGGTTACCCCTTTTTCTATAAAAGGAGGCCCGAGGCAACGACGGGAAGGATTCGGCTTTTTGGAGCTCCTCACGCCCCATAGCTAGCTCAAGAACACAGATATACAATCCACCAAAGCAGGAGTAGGGTTTTACACATCCTCGCGGCCCGAACCTGGATAAACGAACCGTGTGCTATCTGTTTGATCCGCTCTTCTCATGACCCCGCACCCCGCTAACCACAGTAGGGATTCTTGTGATCCTGTAGGTGTCGTTCCCACCAACATCTCTGGCGCGCCAGGTGGGGGGGCGCAGTTGTGAGAATCGGCTTTAGCAGTTAGTTCGGCGTTTCTTCATCATCATGGCGCCCAAGAAGGAGATGACGGTGGCGGTTGGCCAGTCGGAAGCCGGACAGCCCGTCCCGACGCGGGCTAGCAGCGGACCGGTCGCAGAAAGGACCCGGGCCACTGCTCGCGAACACCAACACCATCCCAGCAGCCAGAGTTTGGGAGGCAGTGATGATTGTGCGCCTGGTAACGGGCCACACGTCGACAAATCCAAAGGCGGAGCCAAGCCCTTTGCGGGTGGAGCGGGGCCTTCCAGGGTCATCGCCGCCCCGCCCAAAGGCGACGCAAGGGCCTCCAAGACTCCCACACCGGCGCCAACAGCGCGCTCCTCCCAGGCAGCGCGCGACGAACGGCGTAATCACGCCGAAGATCCCGGGGGTCACCGCGGGAAGAGCCCTGAGCGCCACTCCCAGGACGTAGAAGACCTGCCCACTCGCCGAGGCGCTGGTGAAAATGGCATGCAACCGCGGGGTCGTGATAGAGCTCCTTCTGACATGGTCAGAAGTCGAAGCGCGTCGCGATCCATGCAGGTTTCGCTGCCACCGACGCTAGCAGAGGCCCTGGTGCGCGCGCAGTTGCTCCTCGACTTTCCTCGCACTACAGGGAAACTCGACGAATGGAGAGCCACTATTTGAAGCCTTGTTGTGGTGCCCAACAAAGACGAACCAAGACCGGTGGGGCCCCCGGGTCGATGCTCCGATGGAGTCCCGCGGACCAGTGGCGGAAAACTCGGCGGCGCCGCGACCACGGTGCATTCACCTTTTCCCCATCCGGTACCGCGGACGTCGGCTTGTCGCGACATCGCGGGCGACGACATCTCCATAGCATCGTTTGACCCGTGGACCCACTGTGATCAGCGCCAAGTTCTTCGGGAAAGAGCCCATGAAGACGCTCGAACCACTATCGAGCATCGGCGCGGAGCGCGCCACCAGTTAGACAGGCGAGCAGGGCCTGCTGTGAACCACCCAGCCCCGGAGAGCCCTGGAGGCCTACCTTACGAGGTAGGCTGTCCGGCTTTTACGCGTGAGATGTGGCAGATCCAGTGGCCCACTCACCGCACCTTCAAACCTGACGTTGGCGAAAAGTACAATGGCAAGACTCACCCGTATGAGTTCCTCAGCATCTACACCATCGCTATGCAAGCCGTCGGAGCCCGCGACGATAAGGTGCTTGCGAATTACTTTCCATTGGCTCTTAAACCCAATGCCATGTCGTGGTCGATGGACTTGCCGGTAGACTCTATTCCATCCTGGTCGGATTTGTGCCATGAGTTTGTGGGCGCCTTTACTGGAGGTCACCAAGCCCATGGCCTAGCAAGCGACCTGCATGTCATCCCCCAGAAGGGAGGCGAGAGTCTGCGCAAGTATATACAGAGGTTCAGCCGGGTACAGTACAATATCCCTGATGTTCACCCTGCTGCCATCATCAGCGCGTTCCATCAGAACGTGCGTAACCGCAAAATGCACGAAGAACTGGCAATGAACAAGGTGAAAGATGTGGCAGAACTCTATGTTCTTGCTGACAGATGTGCCCGAGCTGAAGAGGGAAGGAAGTACCCCGGCGAAAATGCCGGCGTGGAAACCGACTCCTTAGATGAGGATACTGCCGCCCTGGCGAAGAAAGGCCGGCGCCGCAACAGGAAGCGCAAAGGTAAGGATGTGCTTGCCGTCGAGGGATCTGACGACGCCGGCTCCGCCAAGAAAACCAAGGCAGATGACCCCGGCAAGGAAATTGCCGGATGTGTCGCCTGCCGGGCCTTGGCGGCTGCCGAGAAGCCAGGAAACTCTGACAAGCAATACTGCAAGATCCATCGCACCAAAGGCCATGATCTCCAGAACTGTCGACAGGTTGAGCTCCTTGCTGAGAAGCAGAGGGCTAAATATGAGAGGCGGGACAAGGAGAAAGGCCAGGACGGTGGTGAGGGGTCTGGCAAGAAGCGTAATGGCCAGGCGGGCCGTCGCGGCAAAGATAAACAGCAGGAGAGGCCCGCCCGGGGCCGTGACAAAAAGCCAGAAGACGATGATCACGAAGAGGACGATGAGTCTGGTGACCAGGAATTTCAGAAAGCTACAGAGGCCATGTGCGTCGATGGCGGCTTAAATAGTGGGCGCGTGAGATTACAGCGGCGGAACTGTCGTTTGATGCCCAAAGGGCGCTGAAGTGGTCCAGCACACCTATCATTTTTGACACTGAGGATCACCCTGATCGCACTACTGCAGTCCGGTGCTTGCCATTGTTGGTTTCACCAATAATACGCAACCTCAAGGTGACAAAGATGCTAGTCGATGGCGGGGCCGGTCTGAACTTAATCTTGCCTGCCGTGATCGAGAAATTGCAGATTCCTGATGAAGACCTCGAAGAGACGGACACGTTTAAAGGGGTCAAACCGGGAAGAAGTCAACCAAAGGGAAAGGTCACGTTGCCCATGACTTTTGGGAGTGATCTGAACTACAGGACAGAAAGGATTGTGTTCGACGTTGCCAAGATCCCCTTGCCTTACAACGGGATCCTTGGTCGCCCAGCGCTGGCCAAGTTCATGGCGGCGTCACATTACGCCTACAACACCCTGAAGATGCCGGGGCCTGTGACGATCATCACCGTCCCGTCAAACAAGAAGGATGCGCTAATTTGTGCTGACCAACTCTACCAACAAGCAGTTGCAGCAGCCGCCACTGCTAAGGCGCTTGCTCCTGCCGCTGGAGCCCCGGGAAGGCGAAAGAAGAAGACTGGTGAGAACTCAGGCACCCACTCCGGCAAGCGCACCTCTTCGGAGTTTAGCGCTCCCGTCGAGGACGTGCCAGAGAGCTCCGCCGATAGAAACAAGAAGTCCAGGGCCACACCGTCGGGAACCAAGAAGGTTTCTGTCAAGGAGGACGACACGGGAGGAGCTTTTACCATAAGCTCCACCCTTGATGACAAATAGGAAGACGCGCTTGTCACCTTCCTGCGGGCGAATGTCGATGTGTTTGCATGGCAAGCATCCGACATCCCCGGCGTTCCCAGGGAGGTGATTGAGCACCACCTTGCTGTGTGTCCTCATGCGCAGCCCGTCAAGCAGAAGGTCAGAAAGCAAGCTTTAGAACGACAAGAGTTCATCACAGAGGAGATCCAGAAACTGGAAGTAGCGGGTTTGGTAAGAGGAGTGCTCCATCCAACGTGGTTGGCCAATCCGGTGGTAGTGCACAAGGCAAATGGGAAGTGGAGGCTGTGTATTGATTACACGGATATTAATAAGGCTTGTTCCAAAGACCCCTTCCCGTTGCCGCGCATCGACCAGATTGTTGACTCCACAGCTGGGTGTGATCTGTTGTCATTCCTTGATGCCTACTCCGGCTACCACCAGATCTTCATGACAAAGGAAGATGAAGAGAAAACGACATTCATCGCCCCGTGTGGTACGTATTGCTTTATACGGATGCCTTTCGGGTTGAAGAGTGCTGGTTCAACATTTGCAAGGGCGGTCTAGATTGGTTTTGAACCCCAGCTCCATAGAAATATGGAAGCTTATATGGATGATATAGTGGTCAAAACGAAGAACAGGGCTACCCTCATATCAGATTTACAAGAAACATTTGAAAACCTACCCAAGATCAATCTCAAGACGAACCCTGAGAAGTGCGTCTTCGGCGTCCCGTCTGGCAAGCTTCTCGGGTTCTTTGTGTCACAACGTGGGATAGAGGCCAATCCGGACAAGATCAAAGCTATAGAGCAGATTGAAGCGCCCATGCGAGTCAAGGATGTGCGTCGGCTTGTTGGTTGCGTTGCCGCCATGAGCAGGTTCATTTCCAAGTCCGCCAAGCGTGCCCTCCCCTTTTTCAAGATTTTGAAAAAGGCGGGCCCGATGGAGTGGACGCCAGAAGCCGAAGCAGCATTGCAAGATTTGAAGAGGTACCTCTCCTCCGCGCCAATACTAGTTGCGCCTAGGCCACAGGAACCGTTGCTGCTATACCTGGCGGCAACGAACCAGGTGGTCAGCGCCGCACTAGTGGCGCAGAGAGAAATTGATGATGAGGTAATAGGAGCGACGGAGCCCGATGCCACCGATGCCGAGACGACGCAGCCAATTGAAGTGCCGCCAAAGAAGAAAATGATGCAGCACCCGGTCTACTTTGTTAGTTCCCTCCCGCAGGGGGCTAGATCGAGGTACTCCGGTGTGCAGAAACTGCTCTTCGGCCTTCTTATGGCCTCGAGGAAGCCGCGTCACTACTTCCAGGAGCACGAAATCACTGTCGTCACTCGCCTCCCTCTGCAAAGGATATTGCACAATCCAGACGCAACAGGAAGGATCGTAGAGTGGGCATTGGAACTGTCCAGCTTTGGCCTCAAGTTTGAGAGTACCTCGACGATTCAAAGCCGAGTCCTGGCGGAGTTCGTTGCAGAATGGGCCGCGACGCCTGACGAAGAAACCCAAGAGACTGCTCTCCCCGGCAAGGAGGCAAGTTGCGACTGGATCATGTACTTTGATGGAGCTTTCTCCGTACACGGCGCCGGGGCTGGCGTACTGCTTGTCGCGCCCACCAGAGAGCACCTCAAGTACGTGATCCAGAGGCACTTCCCCAGGGAGGTGTCAACAAACAATACGGATGAGTACGAAGGGCTGCTTGCCGGTCTTAGGATCGCGGCGGACCTCGGAATCAAGAAACTCGTTGTCAGAGGCGACTCGCAACTTGTCGTCAAGCAAGTCAAGAAGGATTACCAGAGCCCGTTGATGAAGGCCTACGTCGATGAAGTGGGAAAGCTGGAAGTGTTGGAAATATGCCCTAGAGGCAATAATAAAATGGTTATTATTATATTTCTTTGTTCATGATAATTGTCTATTTTTCATGCTATAATTGTGTTATCCGGAAATCGTAATACATGTGTGAATACATAGACCACAACACGTCCCTAGTGAGCCACTAGTTGACTAGCTCGTTGATCAAAGGATAGTCATGGTTTCCTGACTATGGAGATTAGATGTCATTGATAACGGGATCACATCATTAGGAGAATGATGTGATGGACAAGACCCAATCCTAAGCTTAGCTCAAAGATCGTGTAGTTCATTTGCTGTAGCTTTTCTGAATGTCAAGTATCATTTCCTTAGACCATGAGATTGTGCAACTCCTGGATACCGTAGGAGTGCCTTGGGTGTGCCAAACGTCACAATGTAACTAGGTGACTATAAAGGTACATTACAGGTATCTCCGAAAGTGTCTGTTGGGTTGGCATGAATCGACACTGGGATTTGTCACTGTCGTCACTCGGTAATGCATCATCATAATGAGCTCAATGTGATCAAGTGGTTGATCACGGGATCATGCATTATGGTACGAGTAAAGTGACTTGCCGGTAACGAGAATGAACAAGGTATTGGGATACCGACGATCGAGTCTCAGACAAGTAACGTACCGATTGACAAAGGGAATTGTATACGGATTGATTGAATCCTCGACATCATGGTTCATCCGATGAGATCATCGTGGAGCATGTGGGAGCCAACATGGGTATCCAGATCCCGCTGTTGGTTATTGACCAGAGAGTCGTCTCGGTCATGTCTACATGTCTCCCGAACCCGTAGGGTCTACACACTTAAGGTTCGGTGACGCTAGGGTTGTTAGGAAGACTTGTATGTGATTATCGAATGTTGTTCGGAGTCCCGGATAAGATCCCGGATGTCACGAGGAGTTCCGGAATTGTCCGGAGGTAAAGATTTATATATGGGAAGTTGTCATATGGGCGTCGGAAAGTTTCGGGGGCATATCAGTATTGTACCGGGGCCACCGGAGGGGTTCTAAGGGTCCACCGGGAGGGTCCACCTCTTCCGAAGGGCCTTATGGGCTGTATGGAGAAGGGAACCAGCCCAAGTGGGCTGGGGCGCCACACCCCCTATGGCCCATGCGCCTAGGGTTGGGGGAAACCCTAAGGGGGGGCGCCCCCTTGCTTGGGGGGCAAGCCCCCCTCCCCTTGGCCGCCACCCCCCTCTAGATCTCATCTAGATGGGGCCGGCCCCCTTCCCCTTTTCCCTATAAATAGAGGGGTGAGGGGAGGGCTGCACACAACATCCAAGGCGCAGCCCCTCCCCTCCCCAACACCTCTCCTCCTCCATAAGAGCTTGGCGAAGCCCTGCCGGAGTACTGCAGCTTCATCACCACCACGCCGTCGTGCTGCTGTTGGAGCCCTCTTCCTCAACCTCTCCCTCCTCCTTGCTGGATCAAGGCGCGGGAGACTTCCTCGCTCCGTACGTGTGTTGAACGCGGAGGTGCCGTCCGTTCAGCACTAGGATCTTCGGTGATTTGGATCACGACGAGTACGACTCCATCAACCCCGTTCTCTTGAACGCTTCCGCTCGTGATCTACAAGGGTATGTAGATGCACTCCACTCTCCCTCGTTGCTAGATGACTCCATAGATTGATCTTGGTGATGCGTAGAAAATTTTAAAATTCTGCTACGTTCCCCAACAGTGGTATCAGAGCTAGGTCTATGCGTAGTTACTATGCACGTGTAGAACACAAAGTAGTTGTGGGCGTCGATATTGTCAATTTGCTTGCCGTTACTAGTCTTATCTTGATTCGGCGACATCGTGGGATGAAGCGGCCCGGATCAGCCTTACACGTACGCTTACGTGAGACCGGTTCCACCGACTGACATGCACTAGTTGCATAAGGTGGCTGGCGGGTGTCTGTCTCTCCCACTTTAGTCGGATCGGATTCGATGAACAGGGTCCTTATGAAGGGTAAATAGAAATTGGCAATTCACGTTGTGGTTTGGGCGTAGGTAAGAAACGTTCTTGCTAGAAACCTATAGCAGCAACGTAAAAACTTGCAACAACAATTAGAGGACGTCTAACTTGTTTTTGCAGCAAGTGTTTTGTGATGTGATATGGCCAAAGGTTGTGATGAATGATGAATGATATATGTGATGTATGAGATTGATCATGTTCTTGTAATAGGAATCACGACTTGCATGTCGATGAGTATGACAACCGGCAGGAGCCATAGGAGTTGTCTTAATTTATTTATGACCTGCATGTCAACATAAACGTCATGTAATTACTTTACTTTATTGCTAAACCGTTAGCCATAGTAGTAGAAGTAATAGTTGACGTGACAACTTCAAGAAGACACGATGATGGAGATCATGGTGTCATGCCGGTGACAACGATGATCATGGAGCCCCGAAGATGGAGATCAAAGGAGCAAATGATATTGGCCATATCATGTCACTATTTGATTACATGTGATGTTTATCATGTTTTACATCTTATTTGCTTAGAACGCTGGTAGCTTAAATAAGATGATCCCTCGTAATAATTTCAAGAAAGTGTTCCCCCTAACTGTGCACCATTGCGAAGGTTCTTTGTTTCGAAGCACCACGTGATGACCGGGTGTGATAGATTCTAATGTTCGAATACAACGGGTGTAAGCCAGATTTACACACGCAATACACTTAGGTTGACTTGACGAGCCTAGCATGTACAGACATGGCCTCAGAACACGGAAGACCGAAAGGTCGAGCATGAGTCGTATAGAAGATACGATCACGTGATGATCGGACATGGCCTAGTTAACTCGGATCATGTTATACATAGTTGACTGGAGGGATGTCTATCTGAGTGGGAGTTCATTGAATATTTTGATTAGATGAACTTAATTATCATGAACTGAGTCTAAAATCTTTACAATATGCCTTGTAGATCAAATGGCCCACGTTGTCCTCAACTTCAACGCGTTCCTAGAGAAAACCAAGCTAAAAGACGATGGCAACAACTATACGGACTGGGTCCGGAACCTGAGGATCATCCTCATAGCTGCCAAGAAATAATATGTCCTAGAATCACCGCTAGGTGACGCACCCGTCCCACAGAACCAAGACGTTATGAACGCTTGGCAGACACGTGCTGATGATTACTCCCTCGTTCAGTGCGGCATGCTTTACAGCTTAGAACCGGGGCTCCAAAAGCGTTTTGAGAGACACGGAGCATATGAGATGTTCGAAGAGCTGAAAATGGTTTTTCAAGATCATGCCCAGGTCGAGAGATATGAAGTCTCCGAAAAGTTCTTCAGCTGTAAGATGGAGGAAAGTAGTTCTGTCAGTGAGCTCATACTCAAAATGTCTGGGTTGCATAACCGCTTGACTCAGCTGGGAGTTAATCTCCCGGATGACGCGGTCATTGACAGAATCCTTCAGTCGCTTCCACCGAGCTACAAGAGCTTTGTGATGAACTTCAATATGCAGGGGATGGAAAAGACCATTCCTGAAGTATTTTCAAGGCTGAAATCAGCAGAGGTAGAGGTCAAAAAGGAACATCAAGTGTTGATGGTGAATAAAACCACTAAGTTCAAGAAAGGCAAGGGTAAGAATAACTTCAAGAAGGGCGGCAAGGGAGTTGCCGCGCCCGGCAAGCAAGCTGCCAGGAAGAAGCCAAAGAATGGACCCAAGCCCGAGACTGAGTGTTTTTATTGCAAGGGAAGTGGTCACTGGAAGCGGAACTGCCCCAAATACTTAGCGGACAAGAAGGCCGGCATCACGAAAGGTATATGTGATATACATGTAATTGATGTGTACCTTACCAGTACTCGTAGTAGCTCCTGGGTATTTGATACCGGTGCGGTTGCTCACATTTGTAACTCAAAGCAGGAGCTGCGGAATAAACGGAGACTGGCGAAGGACGAGGTGACGATGCGCGTCGGGAATGGTTCCAAGGTCGATGTGATCGTCGTCGGCACGCTACCTCTACATTTACCTACGGGATTAGTTTTAAACCTCAATAATTGTTATTTAGTGCCAAGTTTGAGCATGAACATTGTATTAGGATCTCGTTTAATACGAGATGGCTACTCATTTAAATCCGAGAATAATGGTTGTTCTATTTATATGAGAGATATGTTTTATGGTCATGCTCCGATGGTGAATGGTTTATTCTTAATGAATCTCGAGCGTAATGCTACACATATTCATAGTGTGAACACCAGAAGATGTAAGGTTGACAATGATAGTCCCACATACTTGTGGCACAGCCGCCTTGGTCACATAGGTGTCAAACACATGAAGAAGCTCCATGCTGGTGGACTTTTAGAGTCTCTTGATTACGAATCATTTGACACGTGCGAACCATGCCTCATGGGTAAAATGACCAAGACTCCGTTCTCAGGAACAATGGAGCGAGCAACCAACTTATTGGAAATCATACATACTGATGTGTGCGGTCCAATGAGTGTTGAGGCTCGCGGTGGCTATCGTTATGTTCTCACCCGCACTGATGACTTGAGTAGATATGGGTATGTCTACTTAATGAAACATAAGTCTGAGTCCTTTGAAAAGTTCAAGGAATTTCAGAGTGAGGTTGAGAATCAACGTGATAGGAAAATCAAGTTCTTGCGATCAGATCGTGGGGGAGAATACTTGATTCACGAATTTGGCACACACTTAAGAAAATGTGGAACAGTTTCACAACTAACGCCACCTGGAACACCTCAGCGTAATGGTGTGTCCGAACGTCATAATCGCACTCTATTAGATATGGTGCAATCTATGATGTCTCTTACCGATTTATCGCTATCATTTTGGGGCTATTCTCTAGAGACTGCCGCATTCACTTTAAATAGGGCTCCGTCGAAATCCGTTGAGACGACATCGTATGAATTATGGTTTGGGAATAAACCTAAGCTGTCGTTTCTAAAAGTTTGGGGATGCGATGCTTATGTCAAGAAACTTCAACCTGAAAAGCTCGAACCCAAATCGGAAAAATGCGTCTTCATAGGATACCCTAAAGAAACTGTTGGGTATACCTTCTACCTCAGATCCGAAGCCAAGATCTTTGTTGCCAAGAATGGGTCCTTTCTAGAGAAAGAGTTTCTCTCAACAGAAATAAGTGGGAGGAAGGTATAACCTGATGAAGTATTACCTCTTGAACTGGTAAGTGGCGCAGCTCAAGAAAATGTTCCTGAGGTGCCTGCACCGACTAGAGAGGAAGTTGATGATGATGATCATGAAACTTCAGATCAAGTTGCTACTGAACTTCGTAGGTCCACAAGGACACGTTCCGCACCAGAGTGGTACGGCAACCCTGTCTTGGAAATCATGTTGTTAGACAACTGTGAACCTTCGAACTATGAAGAAGCAATGGCGGGCCCGGATTCCAACAAATGGCTGGAAGCCATGAAATCCGAGATAGGATCCATGTACGAAAACAAAGTATGGACTTTGACTGACTTGCCCGTTGATCGGCGAGCCATAGAAAAAAAATGGATCTTTAAGAAGAAGACAGACGCGGATGGTAATGTGACCGTCTATAAAGCTCGGCTTGTCGCTAAGGGTTATCGACAAGTTCAAGGGGTTGACTACGATGAGACTTTCTCACCCGTAGCGAAGCTGAAGTCCGTCCAAATCATGTTAGCAATTGCCGCACTCTATGATTATGAGATATGGCAAATGGACGTCAAAACGACATTCCTTAATGGTTTCCTTAAGGAAGAATTGTATATGATGCAGCCGGAAGGTTTTGTCGATCCTAAGAATGCTGACAAGGTGTGCAAGCTCCAACGCTCAATTTATGGGCTGGTGCAAGCATCTCGGAGTTGGAACATTCGTTTTGATGAGATGATCAAAGCGTTTGGGTTTATGCAGACTTATGGAGAAGCCTGCATTTACAAGAAAGTGAGTGGGAGCTCTATAGCATTTCTCATAGTGTATGTGGATGACATACTGTTGATGGAAAATGATATAGAATTCTTGGAAAGCATAAAGGCCTACTTGAACAAGTGTTTTTCAATGAAGGACCTTGGAGAAGCTGCTTATATATTAGGCATCAAGATCTATAGAGATAGATCAAGACGCCTCATTGGTCTTTCACAGAGTACGTACCTTGACAAGATATTGAAGAAGTTCAAAATGGATCAGTCAAAGAAGGGGTTCTTGCCTGTATTGCAAGGTACGAGATTGAGCACGGCTCAATGCCCGACCACGGCATAAGATAGAGAAAAGATGAGTGTCGTCCCCTATGCCTCGGCCATAGGGTCTATCATGTATGCTATGCTATGTACCAGACCTGATGTAAACCTTGCCGTGAGTTTGGTAGGAAGGTACCAAAGTAATCCCGGCATGGAACACTAGACAGCCGTCAAGAATATCCTGAATTACCTGAAAAGGACTAAGGAAACGTTTCTCGTTTATGGGGGTGACGAAGAGCTCGTCGTAAAGGGTTACGTTGATGCTAGCTTCGACACAGATCTGGATGACTCTAAGTCACAAACCAGATACATGTATATTTTGAATGGTGGGGCAGTAAGCTGGTGCAGTTGCAAGCAAAGCGTTGTGGCGGGATCTACATGTGAAGCGGAGTACATGGCAGCCTCGGAGGCAGCACAAGAAGCAGTCTGGGTGAAGGAGTTCTTTACCGACCTAGGAGTCATACCCAATGCGTCGGGCCCCATGACTCTCTTCTGTGACAACACTGGAGCTATTGCCCTTGCCAAGGAGCCTAGGTTTCACAGGAAGACCAGGCATATCAAGCGTCGCTTCAACTCCATTCGTGAAAGTGTTCAAAATGGAGACATAGAGATTTGTAAAGTACATACGGACCTGAATGTAGCAGATCCGTTGACTAAACCTCTGCATAGAGCAAAACATGATCAACACCAAAACTGCATGGGTGTTCGATTCATCACAATGTAACTAGAATATTGACTCTAGTGCAAGTGGGAGACTGTTGGAAATATGCCCTAGAGGCAATAATAAAATGGTTATTATTATATTTCTTTGTTCATGATAATTGTCTATTGTTCATGCTATAATTGTGTTATCCGGAAATCGTAATACATGTGGGAATACATAGACCAGAACACGTCCCTAGTGAGCCTCTAGTTGACTAGCTCGTTGATCAAAGGATAGTCATGGTTTCCTGACTATGGACATTAGATGTCATTGATAACACGATCACATCATTAGGAGAATGATGTGATGGACAAGACCCAATCCTAAGCTTAGCTCAAAGATCGTGTAGTTCGTTTGCTGTAGCTTTTCTGAATGTCAAGTATCATTTCCTTAGACCATGAGATTGTGCAACTCCCGGATACCGTTGGAGTGCCTTGGGTGTGCCAAACGTCACAACGTAACTGGGTGACTATAAAGTTACATTACAGGTATCTCCAAAAGTGTCTATTGGGTTGGCATGAATCAAGACTGGGATTTGTCACTCCGTATGACGGAGAGGTATCTCTGGGCCCACTCAGTAATGCATCATCATAATGAGCTCAATGTGATCAAGTGGTTGATCACGGGATCATGCATTACGGTACGGGTAAAGTGACTTGCCGGTAACGAGACTGAACAAGGTATTGGGATACCGACGATCGAGTCTCGGACAAGTAACGTACAGATTGACAAAGGGAATTGTATACGGATTGATTGAATCCTCGACATCGTGGTTCATTCGATGAGATCATCATGGAGCATGTGGGAGCCAACATGGGTATCCAGATCCCGCTGTTGGTTATTGACCGGAGAGTCGTCTCGGTCATGTCTGCATGTCTCCCGAACCCGTAGGGTCTACACACTTAAGGTTCGGTGATGCTAGGGTTGTTAGGATGACTTGTATGTGATTACCGAATGTTGTTCGGAGTCCCGGATGAGATCCCGGACGTCACGAGGAGTTCCGGAATGGTCCAGAGGTAAAGATTTATATATGGGAAGTTGTCATATGGTCGCCGGAAAGTTTCGGGGGCATATCGGTATTGTACCGGGGCCACCGAAGTGGTTCCGGGGGTCCACAGGGAGGGTCCACCTCTTCCGGAGCGCCTTATGGGCTGTATGGAGAAGGGAACCAGCCCAAGTGGGCTGGGGCGCCACACCCCCCTAGGGCCCATGCGCCTAGGGTTGGGGAAACCCTAAGGGGGGGCGCCCCCTTGCTTGGGGGGCAAGCCCCCCTCCCCTTAGCCGCTGCCCCCCTCTAGATCTCATATAGAGGGGGCCGTCCCCCTTCCCCTTTCCCCTATAAATAGAGGGGTGAGGGGAGGGCTGCACACTGAAGGAAATATGCCCTAGAGGCAATAATAAAGTTATTATTTATTTCCTTATATCATGATAAATGTTTATTATTCATGCTAGAATTGTATTAACCGGAAACATAATACATGTGTGAATACATAGACAAACAGAGTGTCACTAGTATGCCTCTACTTGACTAGCTCGTTGATCAAAGATGGTTATGTTTCCTAACCATGAACAAAGAGTTGTTATTTGATTAACGGGATCACATCATTAGGTGAATGATCTGATTGACATGATCCATTCCATTAGCTTAGCACCTGATCGTTTAGTATGTTGCTATTGCTTTCTTCATGACTTATACATGTTCCTATGACTATGAGATTATGCAACTCCTGTTTGCCGGAGGAACACTTTGTGTGCTACCAAACGTCACAACGTAAATGGGTGATTATAAACGTGCTCTACAGGTGTCTCCAAAGGTACATGTTGGGTTGGCGTATTTCAAGATTAGGATTTGTCACTCCGATTGTCGGAGAGGTATCTCTGGGCCCTCTCGGTAATACACATCACATAAGCCTTGCAAGCATTGCAACTAATGAGTTAGTTGTGAGATGATGTATTACGGAACGAGTAAAGAGACTTGCCAGTAACGAGATTGAACTAGGTATGGGATACCGACGATCGAATCTCGGGCAGGTAACATACCGATGACAAAGGGAACAACGTATGTTGTTATGCGGTCTGACCGATAAAGATCTTCGTAGAATATGTAGGAGCCAATATGAGCATCCAGGTTCCGCTATTGGTTATTGACCGGAGACATGTGTCGGTCATGTCTACATTGTTCTTGAACCCGTAGGGTCCGCACGCTTAAGGTTTCGATGACAGTTATATTATGAGTTTATTAGTTTTGATGTACCGAAGTTAGTTCGGAGTCCCGGATATGATCACGGACATGACGAGGAGTCTCGAAATGGTCGAGACATAAAGATTGATATATTGGACGACTATATTCGGACACCGGAAGTGTTCCGGGTGATTTCGGAGAAAACCGGAGAGCCGGAGGGTTACCGGAACCCCCCAGGGAGAAGTAATGGGCCATATGGGCCTTAGTGGAGAGAGAGAGAGGGGCAGCCAAAGGTGGGCCGCGCGCCTCCTCCCCCCTGGTCCGAATTGGACTAGGAGAGGGGGGGCGGCGCCCCCCTTTCCCTCTCCCTCCCCACTTCTTTCCCCCTCCTAGTAGGAGTCCTACTACTACTAGGAGGAGGACTCCTCCTTGGCGCGCCATAGAGGCCGGCCGGCCTCCTCCCCTTGATCCTTTATATACGGGGGCAGGGGGCACCCCTTGACACACAAGTTGATCCACGTGATCATATTCTTAGCCGTGTGCGGTGCCCCCTTCCACCATAGTCCTCGATAATATTGTAGCGGTGCTTAGGCGAACCCTGCGACAGTAGAACATCAAGATCATCACCACGCCGTCGTGCTGACGGAACTCTTCCCCGACACTTTGCTGGATCAGAGTCCGGGGATCGTCATGGAGCTGAACGTGTGCTAGAACTCGGAGGTGCCGTAGTTTCGGTGCTTGATCGGTCGGGCCGTGGAGACGTACGACTACATCAACCAAGTTAACGCTTCCGTTGTCGATCTACAAGGGTACGTAGATCACACTCTCCCCCTCTCGTTGCTATACATCATCATGATCTTGCGTGTGCGTAGGAAATTTTTTGAAATTACTACGAAACCCAGCAGTGGCATCCGAGCCTAGGTTTTATATGTTGATGTTATATGCACGAGCAGAACACAAGTGAGTTGTGGGCGATATAAGTCATACTGCTTAGCAGCATGTCATACTTTGGTTCGGTGGTATTGTTGGACGAAGCGGCCCGGACCGACATTACGCGTACGCTTACGCGAGACCGGTTCTCCCGACGTGCTTTGCACATAGGTGGCTTGCGGGTGACAGTTTCTCCAACTCTAGTTGAACCGAGTGTGGCTACGCCCGGTCCTTACGAAGGTTAAAACAACACCAACTTGACAAACTATCGTTGTGGTTTTGATGCGTAGGTAAGATTGGTTCTTGCTTAAGCCCGTGGTAGCCACGTAAAACTTGCAACAACAAAGTAGAGGACGTCTAACTTGTTTTTGTAGGGCATGTTGTGATGTGATATGGTCAAGACATGATGCTAAATTTTATTGTATGAGATGATTATATTTTGTAACCGAGTTATCGGCAACTGGCAGGAGCCATATGGTTGTCGCTTTATTGTATGCAATGCAATCGCGCTGTAATGCTTTACTTTATCACTAAGCGGTAGCGATAGTCGTGGAAGCATAAGATTGGCGAGACGACAACGATACTACGATGGAGATCTAGGTGTCGCGCCGGTGACGATGGTGATCACGACGGTGCTTCGAAGATGGAGATCACAAGGACAAGATGATGATGACCATATCATATCACTTATATTGATTGCATGTGATGTTTATCTTTTATGCATCGTATCTTGCTTTGATTGACGGTAGCATTATAAGATGATCTCTCACTAATTATCAAGAAGTGTTCTCCCTGAGTATGCACCGTTGCGAAAGTTCTCCGTGCTGAGACACCACGTGATGATCGGGTGTGATAGGCTCTACGTTCAAATACAACGGGTGCAAAATAGTTGCACAAGCGGAATACTCAGGTTATACTTGACGAGCCAAGCATATACAGATATGGCCTCGGAACACGGAGACCGAAAGGTCGAGCGTGAATCATATAGAAGATATGATCAACATAGTGATGTTCACCAATGAAACTACTCCATCTCACGTGATGATCGGACATGGTTTAGTTGATTTGGATCACGTAATCACTTAGAGGATTAGAGGGATGTCTATCTAAGTGGGAGTTCTTTAAGTAAATTATTTGAACCTAAATTTATCATGAAACTTAGTACCTGATAGTATCTTGCTTGTTTATGCTTGATTGTAGATAGATGGCTCGTGCTGTTATTCTGTTGATTTTTAATGCGTTCCTTGAGAAAGAAAAGTTGAAAGATGATGGTAGCAGTTACACGGACTGGGTCCGTAACTTGAGGATTATCCTCATTGCTGCACAGAAGAATTACGTCCTGGAAGCACAGCTGGGTGCCAGGCCTGCTGCTGGAGCAACACCAGATGTTATGAACGTCTGGCAGAGCAAAGCTGATGACTACTTGATAGTTCAGTGTGCCATGCTTTACGGCTTAGAATCGGGACTTCAAAGACGTTTTGAACGTCATGGAGCATATGAGATGTTCCAGGAGTTGAAGTTAATATTTCAAGCAAATGCCCGGATTGAGAGATATGAAGTCTCCATTAAGTTCTATAGCTGCAAGATGGAGGAGAATAGTTCTGTCAATGAGCATATACTCAAAATGTCTGGGTATAATAATCACTTGATTCAATTGGGAGTTAATCTTCCAGATGATTGCGTCATTGACAGAATTCTCCAATCACTGCCACCAAGCTACAAGAGCTTCGTGATGAACTATAATATGCAAGGGATGAATAAGACTATTCCCGAGCTCTTCGCAATGCTGAAAGCTGCGGAGGTAGAAATCAAGAAGGAGCATCAAGTGTTGATGGTCAACAAGACCACTAGTTTCAAGAAAAAGGGCAAAGGGAAGAAGAAGGGGAACTTCAAAAAGAACAGCAAGCAAGTTGCTACTCAAGAGAAGAAACCCAAACCTGGACCTAAGCCTGAAACTGAGTGCTTCTACTGCAAGCAGACTGGTCACTGGAAGCGGAACTGCCCCAAGTATTTGGCGGATAAGAAGGATAGCAAGGTGAACAAAGGTATATGTGATATACATGTTATTGATGTGTACCTTACTAATGCTCGCAGTAGCACCTGGGTATTTGATACTGGTTCTGTTACTAATATTTGCAACTCGAAACAGGGACTACAGATTAAGCGAAGATTGGCTAAGGACGAGGTGACGATGCGCGTGCGAAACGGTTCCAAAGTCGATGTGATCGTAGTCGGCACGCTACCTCTACATCTACCTTCGGGATTAATATTAGACATAAATAATTGTTATTTGGTGCCAGCGTTAAGCATGAACATTATATCTGGATCTTGTTTGATGTGAGACGGTTATTCATTTAAATCTGAGAATAATGGTTGTTCTATTTATATGAGTAATATCTTTTAAGGTCATGCACCCTTAAAGAGTGGTCTATTTTTATTGAATCTCGATAGTAGTGACACACATATTCATAGTGTTGAAGCCAAAAGATGCAGAGTTGATAATGATAGTGCAACTTATTTGTGGCACTGCTGTTTAGGTCATATCGGTGTAAAGCACATGAAGAAACTCCATACTGATGGACTTTTGGAACCACTTGATTATGAATCACTTGGTACTTGCGAACCGTGCCTCATGGGCAAGATGACTAAAACACCGTTCTCCGGTACTATGGAGAGAGAAACAGATTTGTTGGAAATCATACATACAGTTGTATGTGGTCCGATGAATATTGAGGCTCGTGGCGGATATCGTTATTTTCTCACCTTCACAGATGACTTAAGCAGATATGGGTATATCTACTTAATGAAACATAAGTCTGAAACGTTTGAAAAGTTCAAAGAATTTCAGAGTGAAGTTGAAAATCATCGTAACAATAAAATAAAGTTTCTACGATCTGATCGTGCAGGAGAATATTTGAGTGACGAGTTTGGTGTACATTTGAAACAATGCGGAATAGTTTCGCAACTCACGCCACCCGGAACACCACAGCGCAATCGTGTGTCCGAACGTCGTAATCGTACTTTACTAGATATGGTGCGATCTATGATGTCTCTTACTGATTTACCGCTATCATTTTGGGGTTATGCTTTGGAGATGGCCTTATTCACGTTAAATAGGGCACCATCAAAAACCGTCGAGACGACGCCTTATGAACTATGGTTTGGCAAGATACCAAAGTTGTGGTTTCTGAAAGTTTGGGGCTGCGATGCTTATGTGAAAAAGCTTCAACCTGATAAGCTCAAACCCAAATCAGAGAAATGTGTCTTCATAGGATATCCAAAGGAGACTATTGGATACACCTTCTATCACAGATCCGAAGGCAAGACTTTTGTTGCTAAGTTCGGAAACTTTCTGGAGAAGGAGTTTCTCTCGAAAGAAGTGAGTGGGAGGAAAGTAGAACTTGACGAGGTAACTGTACCTGCTCCCTTATTGGAAAGTAGTGCATCACAGAAAACTATTTTAGTGACACCTACACCAGTTAGTGAGGAAGCTAATGATGATGATCATGAAACTTCAGAACAAGATACTACTGAACCTCGTAGATCAACCAGAGTGAGATCCGCGCTAGAGTGGTACGGTAATCTTGTTCTAGAAGTCATGCTACTAGATCATGATGAACCGACGAACTATGAAGAAGCGATGGTGAGCCCAGATTCCGCAAAATGGCTTGAAGACATGAAATCTAAGATGGGATCCATGTATGAGAACAAAGTATGGACTTTGGTTGACTTGCCCGATGATCGGCAAGCAATTGAGAATAAATGGATCTTCAAGAAGAAGACTGACGTTGACGGTAATATTACTGTCTACAAAGCTCGACTTGTCGCAAAAGATTTTCGGCAAGTTCAAGGGATTGACTATGATGAGACCTTCTCACCCGTAGCGATGCTTAAGTCTGTCCGAATCATGTTAGCAATTGCCGCATTTTATGATTATGAAATTTGGCAGATGGATGTCAAAACTGCATTTCTGAATGGATTTCTGGAAGAAGAGTTGTATATGATGCAACCAGAAGATTTTGTCGATCCAAAGGGAGCTAACAAAGTGTGCAAGCTCCAGTGATCCATTTATGGACTGGTGCAAGCCTCTCGGAGTTGGAATAAACGCTTTGATAGTGTGATCAAAGCATTTGGTTTTATACAGACTTTTGGAGAAGCCTGTATTTACAAGAAAGTGAGTGGGAGTTCTGTAGCATTTCTGATATTATATGTGGATGACATATTACTAATTGGAAATGATATAGAATTTCTGGATAGCATAAAGGGATACTTGAATAAGAGTTTTTCAATGAAAGACCTCGGTGAAGCTGCTTACATATTAGGCATTAAGATCTATAGAGATAGATCAAGACGCTTAATTGGACTTTCACAAAGCACATACCTTGACAAAGTTTTGAAGAAGTTCAAAATGGATCAAGCAAAGAAAGGGTTCTTGCCTGTGTTACAAGGTGTGAAGTTGAGTAAGACTCAATGCCCGACCACTGCAGAAGATAGAGAGAAAATGAAAGATGTTCCCTATGCTTCAGCCATAGGATCTATCATGTATGCAATGCTGTGTACCAGACCTGATGTGTGCCTTGCTATAAGTCTAGCAGGGAGGTACCAAAGTGATCCAGGAGTGGATCACTGGACAGCGGTCAAGAACATCCTGAAATACCTGAAAAGGACTAAGGATATGTTTCTCATATATGGAGGTGACAAAGAGCTCATCGTAAAAGGTTACGTTGATGCAAGCTTTGACACTGATCCGGACGATTCTAAATCGCAAACCGGATACGTGTTTACATTAAACAGTGGAGCTGTCAGTTGGTGCAGTTCTAAACAAAGCGTTGTAGCCGGATCTACATGTGAAGCGGAGTACATAGCTGCTTCAGAAGCAGCAAATGAAGGAGTCTGGATGAAGGAGTTCATATCCGATCTAGGTGTCATACCTAGTGCATCGGGTCCAATGAAAATCTTTTGTGACAATATTGGTGCAATTGCCTTGGCAAAGGAATCCAGATTTCATAAGAGAACCAAGCACATCAAGAGACGCTTAAATTCCATCCGGGATCTAGTCCAGGTGGGAGACATAGCGATTTGTAAGATACATACGGATCTGAATGTTGCAGACCCGTTGACCCTAGAGCAAAACATGATCAACACCAAAACTGCATGGGTGTTCGATTCATCACAATGTAACTAGAATATTGACTCTAGTGCAAGTGGGAGACTGTTGGAAATATGCCCTAGAGGCAATAATAAAATGGTTATTATTATATTTCTTTGTTCATGATAATTGTCTATTGTTCATGCTATAATTGTGTTATCCGGAAATCGCAATACATGTGTGAATACATAGACCAGAACACGTCCCTAGTGAGCCTCTAGTTGACTAGCTCGTTGATCAAAGGATAGTCATGGTTTCCTGACTATGGACATTAGATGTCATTGATAACGGGATCACATCATTAGGAGAATGATGTGATGGACAAGACCCAATCCCAAGCTTAGCTCAAAGATCGTGTAGTTCGTTTGCTGTAGCTTTTCTGAATGTCAAGTATCATTTCCTTAGACCATGAGATTGTGCAACTCCCGGATACCGTTGGAGTGCCTTGGGTGTGCCAACGTCACAACGTAACTAGGTGACTATAAAGGTACATTACAGGTATCTCCAAAAGTGTCTGTTGGGTTGGCATGAATCAAGACTGGGATTTGTCACTCCGTATGACGGAGAGGTATCTCTGGGCCCACTCGGTAATGCATCATCATAATGAGCTCAATGTGATCAAGTGCTTGATCACGGGATCATGCATTACGGTACGAGTAAAGTGACTTGCCGGTAACGAGACTGAACAAGGTATTGGGCTACCGACGATCGAGTCTCGGACAAGTAACGTATAGATTGACAAAGGGAATTGTATACGGATTGATTGAATCCTCGACATCGTGGTTCATCCGATGAGATCATCATGGAGCATGTGGGAGCCAACATGGGTATCCAGATCCCGCTGTTAGTTATTGACCGGAGAGTCGTCTCGGTCATGTCTGCATGTCTCCCGAACCCGTAGGGTCTACACACTTAAGGTTTGTTGACGCTAGGGTTGTTACGAAGACTTGTATGTGATTACCGAATGTTGTTCGGAGTCCCGGATGAGATCCCGGACGTCACGAGGAGTTCCGGAATGGTCCAGAGGTAAAGATTTATATATGGGAAGTTGTCATATGGTCGCCGGAAAGTTTCGGGGGCATATCGGTATTGTACCGGGGCCACCGAAGGGGTTCCGGGGGTCCACCGGGAGGGTCCACCTCTTCGGAGCGCCTTATGGGCTGTATGGAGAAGGGAACCAGCCCAAGTGGGCTGGGGCACCACACCCCCCTAGGGCCCATGCGCCTAGGGTTGGGGAAACCCTAAGGGGGGGCGCCCCCTTGCTTGGGGGGCAAGCCCCCCTCACCTTAGCCGCCGCCCCCCCTCTAGATCTCACCTAGAGGGGGCCGGCCCCCTTCCCCTTTCCAATATAAATATAGGGGTGAGGGGAGGGCTGCACACTTAAGGAAATATGCCCTAGAGGCAATAATAAAGTTACGACTTATTTCCTTATATCATGATAAATGTTTATTATTCATGCTAGAATTGTATTAACTGGAAACATAATACATGTGTGAATACATTGACAAACAGAGTGTCACTAGTATGTCTCTACTTGACTAGCTCGTTGATCAAAGATGGTTATGTTTCCTAACCATGAACAAAGAGTTGTTATTTGATTAACGGGATCACATCATTAGGTGAATGATCTGATTGACATGACCCATTCCATTAGCTTAGCACCCGATCGTTTAGTATGTTGCTATTGCTTTCTTCATGACTTATACATGTTCCTATGACTATGAGATTATGCAACTCCCGTTTGCCGGAGGAACACTTTGTGTGCTACCAAACGTCACAACGTAAATGGGTGATTATAAAGGTGCTCTACAGGTGTCCCCAAAGGTACATGTTGGGTTGGCGTATTTCGAGATTAGGATTTGTCACTCCGATTGTCGGAGAGGTATCTCTGGGCCCTCTCGGTAATACACATCACATAAGCCTTGCAAGCATTGCAACTAATGAGTTAGTTGTGAGATGATGTATTACGGAACGAGTAAAGAGACTTGCCAGTAACGAGATTGAACCAGGTATGGGATACCGACGATCGAATCTCGGGCAAGTAACATACCAATGACAAAGGGAACAACGTATGTTGTTATGCAGTCTGACCGATAAAGATCTTCATAGAATATGTAGGAGCCAATATGAGCATCCAGGTTCCGCTATTGGTTATTGACCGGAGACATGTCTCGGTCATGTCTACATTGTTCTCGAACCCGTAGGGTCCGCACGCTTAAGGTTTCGATGACAGTTATATTATGAGTTTATGAGTTTTGATGTACCGAAGTTAGTTCGGAGTCCCGGATGTGATCACGGACGAGGAGTCTCGAAATGGTCGAGACATAAAGATTGATATATTGGACGACTATATTCGGACACCGGAAGTGTTCCGGGTGATTTCGGAGAAAACCGGAGAGCCGGAGGGTTACCGGAACCCCCCGGGAGAAGTAATGGGCCATATGGGCCTTAGTGGAGAGAGAGAGGGGCAGCCAAAGGTGGGCCGCGCGCCTCCTCCCCCCCTGGTCCGAATTGGACTAGGAGAGGGGGGGCGGCGCCCCCCTTTCCCTCTCCCTCCCCACTTCTTTCCCCCTCCTAGTAGGAGTCCTACTCCTACTAGGAGGAGGACTCCTCCTTGGCGCGCCATAGAGGCCGGCCGGCCTCCTCCCCTTGATCCTTTATATATGGGGGCAGGGTGCACCCCTTGACACACAAGTTGATCCACGTGATCATATTCTTAGCCGTGTGCGGTGCCCCCTTCCACCATAGTCCTCGATAATATTGTAGCGGTGCTTAGGCGAAGCCCTCCGACAGTAGAACATCAAGATCGTCACCACGCCGTCGTGTTGACGGAACTCTTCCCCGACACTTTGCTAGATCGGAGTCCGGGGATCGTCATCGAGCTGAGCGTGTGCTAGAACTCGGAGGTGCCATAGTTTCGGTGCTTGATCGGTCGGGCCATGGAGACGTACGACTACATCAACCAAGTTAACGCTTCCGTTGTCGATCTACAAGGGTACGTAGATCACACTCTCCCCCTCTCGTTGCTATACATCACCATGATCTTGCGTGTGCGTAGGAATTTTTTTGAAATTACTATGAAACCCAACACACACAACATCCAAGGCGCAGCCCCTCCCCTCCCCAACACCTCTCCTCCTCCATAAGAGCTTGGCGAAGCCTTGCCGGAGTACTGCAGCTTCATCACCCCCACGCCGTCGTGCTGCTGTTGGAGCCCTCTTCCTCAACCTCTCCCTCCTCCTTGCTGGATCAAGGCGCGGGAGACGTCCTTGCTCCGTATGTGTGTTGAGCGCGGAGGTGCCGTCCGTTCGGCACTAGGATCTTCGGTGATTTGGATCACGTCGAGTACGACTCCATCAACCCCGTTCTCTTGAACGCTTCCGCTCGTGATCTACAAGGGTATGTAGATGCACTCCTCTCTCCCTCGTTGCTAGATGACTCCATAGATTGATCTTGGTGATGCGTAGAAAATTTTAAAATTCTGCTACGTTCCCCAACAGGAAGAGCGTTTTCACGGTATACAGGCAGAATACGTTCCCCGAGCGGAGAATGATATCGCCGATTACCTGTCAAAACGCGCTGCCCTCAAGCTACCTGTGGAACCAGGTACCTTTGTGCTTCGTCTAACTCAGCCATCCGTTGATCCATCAATAGAGCAGAACAAGAGGAGAAAATCAGGGCCCGGCAAGTACTTTCCCGCCGAGCTCCCCGAAGCCGCCGGCAAGGATGTTGCCGGAGACACTGAGCCTGCCACGGGACGAATAGCTCCGACAGAGCATCAAGCTCTTGCCATGGAGACAGCCGCTCCGATAGTGGAGGAAATGCCTTTAGTCCTTGCCGTCGAGCCCCAGGCTCCAGCGTGGCACAACATACCGTCCGATTCCTCCAAACATGGGAACTTCCTGAGGAGCAGGAAGAAGCGGAAAAAGTAGCCCATTGCTCTACTATGTACCAGTTCGTCGATGACGTCCTGTACAGAAAGAGGCCGAACGGCGTGAAATTGAAGTGTATCCCTCGAGAGGAAGGACTGGGGCTGTTGGCGGAGATACATGGAGGCATATGTGGATCCCAAATCGGGTCAAGGGCCCTTGCCAGCAAAGCGTTTCGGCAAGGATTCTTTTGGCCCACCGCCCTCCAGGATGCGACGACACTAGTCACCAGGTGTGAAGCGTGTCAGTTCCATTCAAAGAAGCTTCATCAGCCAGCTCAAGCCCTTCAAACCATTCCTCTCTCCTGGCCTTTCTCGGTCTGGGGGCTCGACATACTGGGCCCTTTCCCCCATGTTGTTGGGGGCTTTGAGTACTTGTACGTTGCAATCGACAAGTTCACAAAGTGGCCAGAAGTGGAAGTAGTGAGGAAGGTCACAGCACAGTCAGCCGTCAAGTTCTTCAAAGGACTGGTGTGCCGTTTTGGTGTACCCAATAGGGTTATCACCGACAACGGCACGCAGTTCACAAGCCACACCTTCATCCAATATATTCAAGACCTCGGCAGCAAGGTCTGTTTCGCTTCCGTTGCTCACCCACGAAGCAATGGTCAAGCTAAGAGGGCAAATGCTGAAGTACTGCGAGGCCCGAGGACAAAGACCTTTGACAGACTGCACAAGAGTGGAAGGCGCTGGATTGATGAATTGCCGACAGTTCTTTGGTCAATCAGAACGACACCAAATCGAGCCACCGAGCAGACACCCTTTGCCCTGGTATACGGGGCAGAAGAAGTTCTCCCCACGGAACTCATATATGGGTCACCTCGAGTACTCGCTTATGACGAGCTTGAGCAAGAGCAATTGCGGCAAGATGACGCAACGCTCCTTGAGGAAGATCGTCTTCGGGCGGCTGTTAGAGCAGCGCACTACCAGCAAGCCTTGTGCTGCTACCATAGCCGCAAGGTTCATGCCCGAAGCTTTGAGGAAGGCGACCTTGTTCCTCGGCGCGTTCAATCGGCCAAGAATTACAACAAGTTGACGCCAAAGTGGGAAGGCCCTTATTGGGTAATACGAGTCACCAGGCCTGGCGCAGTCCGCCTGGAGACCGAAGATGCCATTCCGGTGAGTAACTCCTGGAACATTGAGCATCTTCGCAAGTTTTACCCGTGAGGCGCGGCTTGCCGGGCCCCCCGGCAAGCCACCTTTTGTACGAGCCTTCCTGATGATGCATGTAACCCTTTGTACAAAGCCAGGCGCAGACCCTGAGCATAAATATATGAAGCGTTGGCGCCCTGAGTTATATCATGCATGCTAGGTCGAGTCTCGTCCTTTGTTAGGGTTGATAGTGCTTAGCGGCGACTAACGCCTAGCTTAGAGGTCGAGTGTGCATCTCTTGGTCTTTCTTTTGTCTTCTTTGGTTCATAGAACACACAGATATCCGTGCCGAACCACTTGGGGAGGAAAAAAAGAGGAACATACCAGCATCTAGCCCCCGGCAAGCCAGTATTGCCAGGGGCTGCAAGAGCAAAGATTAACCCACGGCGAACCAGGGTTGCCGGGGGCTGCAGCTTCAGATAAGTTCTTCATCCCTTATCATGCATTCCATTATGGACTGAGGTATGTGAAACCTCGTTTTCCCCCAAGCTAGTGTGCTCCCATAACTCTAGGCCCTAGGGCTCGTTCCTGGGGCCAAGTTTGGTCGTTGTCGCGGCAGCGAAAGGATGAAACAAGGAGCCTGAACCCGCCTCATCCCTGCCTCTGCCAAAGGCGTGAGGAAGGTCGAGCGAAGTGGGGAGACGGCAAGGCCTATTGCCGGGCAAGGAAATGTTTATCTTGAAGATATCAAGGATTTACTCCTTGTCATGGGTTCCACCCGCAAACAAATGACCCGGCAAGCATCCCTTTTTCATTAAACAAACATTCCACTCAGGTACAGTCCATAGGGAATGAAAAACATGAATGATGGGATTACAAGTTTTAAATTCAACAAAGGCCCGAAGGCTTACAAACTAAAAAGAGATAAGGTGCCCGTAATCCCTTTCTTGTCCCTCTCCTCAGGAGGCCGGTCAAGGAGGCCAAAGGGACAAAAGGAGCGCCTAGGTGAGCTACGAGTGGCAGAAGACACCAAGAGAACTTCTTGGTGGTTGTCCAAAGGCTGGATGGTGATGGCGACGCAGGAAGCAGAGCTTGAAGACGAGGCGGCAGGACGTCAGCATGCGTCGAAGGCGTCGGTGCCCGCGTACTCCGACTTGACGGCCTTGCCGCCCGCCCTCTTCCGCAGCCTCCCAACGCCAGCCGCCCAAGGAGACGACCCCGAGATGTTCAAGGAGCCGGCGACACGGATGATGGGGTGGCCGGTGCCGCACGGAGCGGAACCCGACACCTAGTCGGACCCGTCATCCTGTCACCTCCTACCCTCATCGTCGCTGCCGCTGTCCTCCTTCTCACTCCCGCCCGAGGAGGAGTCTTCACTATCATAAGAGCTCTCCACGCAGCACCTTGCATGGGTCCCAAAGCACCCAAAGACCTTGACGGAGAGAAGGCCACCCTCCATCAGCTTAAAATGGAGAGTGAGCCCCTCTGTCAAGCGGTGGATATGAGCAAACGTCTTCCATCCCCGGCGAAGATACATCACGTGAGGCACGGGGAAGTCGACGCGACCCTGCGTGCCACTGATCCCGCAGCCCCTCATGTGCAGCCGCAACGATTCCGGCGAATCCAGCTCCATCTCCCACACAAATGGAGTCGGGAGACGAAGGCAACGGCGCGGTGGCCGGCGCAGCCTGACGAAGAACTCACAAGGGTCATCCCCAATATGGCCCTCCATTGGAGGAGGAGCTGCTGGCGGAGGCGAGGCCGGCGCGCCGCCCCGTCCTCCTCTTCCCCGAGTACCCCGGCCTCGCCCACGTCCTCGCCCACTCCCCCTTCCCCTCGCGGCTGGCTCTGCCACCGCAGGCGCAGGAGAAGGAGGGACGCGTTGTCGAGCGGCGACCCTCGCCGCCACTGTTGAAGGACCGGGATTCCCTCTCACCATGACGGATGGAAGGGAGGAGCAGAAGCTGAAGGAAGAAGAAGACGAAAGAATGTGGGACGCCATCCCCCCCCTCCCGCTCTTTATAAAGGATCGGGGTTGGGGCTCGGCTGCCCCGCTTGGACAATCAAGATACGGAAGGCGCAGGGAGCCAGGACCGACCCGCCCCCCCCCCCCCCCAACCAGCGACGCCCTGGTTTCCCGCCTCCACCGTTTGCCACCCCAGGCGCATGGGAGACACGTGGAGGACGTGCAGAACCGAGGGGACGGGTGAGAAGACCACTCCCCACCCCGTGATCGTGGGGAGTGGATGCCTTGAAGATCGCGCCTCAGCCCCATTCAGTAAATGGGACGCGCCTCCACGCCTTCCTCTGTTATGGGGAAGGCGCGAACCGCCCCTTTACTACGATGTGACGCATGCCTGCGGGAACCAACCCCATGCATGCCGCCCACGTCACACGCGCCTCCCCATGCCGCGCCACGCGCGGGAGTCATGGGAAGTGCAGCGCGCGAAGAACCTTACCGCGGTAAAAACAGCCCCGCCTGCCCACGCACCGTTTTTGGGCCTAGCCCAACAACGCATTGCGCTTATGTGTGGCCCAGGCCCGGGGGCTCCTCTCGGTGTACAAAAAGAGGGGTACACTTTTTGTACCCCTATAACTGTGCACGGGCAGTCTGAGCCACGAGCACCACCACACCAGGCAAGGCAAGGGAGGTGAGCCAGGGTAAGACCGAAGCTCAAGAGAACTAGAACGATGCCAAGGCCAAGACCACGAAGAGAAAAGGGGACGAAGCGGACTACCCCGGCAAGATCCTTGCCGGGAGACAGTTTTAGCAACCCCGGCAAGACCCTTGCCGCGGCGACTCGTCCCGCGCCTATGGAGCAAATCAACCTTGAGTCCACTGCCCCCAAAGGGCAAGGATTCGGGAGACATCCCCGTGGCGGCATGCAGATCTTTGTGAAGACATTCAAGATCAGATACGCACTAAGGAGACGACAATCCTTGGCGGGATCCCAGCCGAGGAAGACCACAAGGCCCCCGGCAAGCGCCTTGCCGGGGATGACAGCAGGCGCCTCGGCAAGACCCTTGCGGGGGTCCCGGCAAGGCCCTTGCCGAGGACACCCGCAGGGCCACCATCAGGCCCATGCCGACTAAACCTCCACCACCGTTCGCATGCAGCTGCCGACCCAACCAGCTGGGCAGGCACCTGCGTGGCGGCATGCAGATCTTCGTGAAGACCCACCACTGCGCAACCTCAGCTGCCTGCCTACCTACGTGGCATCTCAGGCATCGCTGGCCAGGGCGCATGTCGACACAAGAAGGAGCGGCGACGGACGAGACAGGTTGCTCCCCCGTCCCCGATAAAGCAAGGACACCTAAGCAAGACGCATTAAATGCGCCTTGTCATGTAATGCGAGGGATAACCTCGCATCACTGTACCCTTTCCACCTCATGTGTGCCACTGTGGCAACCCCTTTTTCTATAAAAGGAGGCCCGAGACGACGAGGGGAAGGATTCGGCTTTTTGGAGCTCCTCACGCCCCATAGCTAGCTCAAGAACACAGATATACAATCCACCAAAGCAGGAGTAGGGTTTTACGCATCCTCGTGGCCCGAACCTGGATAAACGAACTGTGTGCTATCTGTTTGATCCGCTCTTCTCATGACCCCGCGCCCCGCTAACCACAGTAGGGATTCTTGTGATCCCATAGGTGTCGTTCCCACCGACAGCTTATGACCCGGATCAACGGGTAATCAAGACTCCGCTTTATAAACAGAAGCCCCCATGTAACCAAAAGCTTTTAAGGAAGAACGGCAGAGGCCCCACTTTAGCCGGGATGCCGGTTTATTATATTCATCATAATATATACATTATAAATAATATGTACATAAGAGGAGCCTATGGCTCAGGTGTAGTAAGGCCGAAGATGAGCGATATTCCACGGCCAGTGGGTCTTCTCCTTCGATTTACGCGAGTCTTTGTGCTCTCGAATATCGATAAGGTAGTATGACCCGTTGTGTAGATTCTTGCTGACCACAAAGGGTCCTTCCCAAGGCGGGGATAACTTGTGCATATCAGTCTGATCCTGGATGAGTCGGAGCACCAGATCCCCTTCTTGAAACATTTTGGTTTTAACCCGACGACTGTGATAACGACGCAGATCTTGCTGGTAAATCACCGAACGATCCGCTGCGATATCACGCTCCTCATCTAACGGGTCAAGTGCTTCCTGACGTGCTTTCTCATTGTCAGCTTCAACATAAACCGCCACACGGGGTGAGTCATGACGGATGTCACTAGGGAGAACCGCCTCTGCTTCGTAAACCATGAAAAAAGGTGTGTAACCCGTAGATCTGTTGGGAGTGGTATTGATGCTCCATAACACAGAAGGTAATTCCTCCACCCAACAACCCGGCGTCCGCTGCAAAGGAGCCATAAGCCGGGGCCTGATGCCTCTCAGTATCTCTTGATTGGATCTCTCCGCTTGAACATTAGATTGGGGTGAGCCACTGATGAAACGTCAAGCCGGATGTGCTCACATTGACAAAATTCTTTCATAGCACCCTTGGACAGATTAGTACCATTATCAGTTATGATGTTGTGTGGAAAACCAAACCGGAAAATCACCTTCTTGATGAATTGAACCGCCGTGGCTGCGTAACACTTACTGACTTGCTCTGCCTCCACCCACTTACTAAACTTATCAACCGCCACCAGAAGGTGGGTCTTCTTATCCTTGGACCCCTTAAAGAGCCCAACCATATCTAGCCCCCAAGTTGCAAACGGCCAAGTGATTGGAATCATCCTCAATTCCTGAGTTGGAACATCAGCTCGACGTGAAAACTTCTGACAACCATCACACCTTTTTACCAAATCCTCAGCATCAGCATGAGCCATCAGCCAATAGAAGCCTTGACAAAAAGCTTTAGCTACCAGGGACTTTGAACCGGCGTGGTGACCACAATCTCCTTCGTGGATCTCATGCAAAATCTCACAGCCATCTTCAGGAGATACACAACGCTAAAATGCCCCTGTTACACTGCAATGATGCAATTCTCCGTTGATAATGGTCATTGACTTGGATTGCCGGATTATCTGCCTGGCCAAAGTTTCATCCTCCGGTAACTCGCCCCGGTTCATATACGCCAAATATGGGACTGTCCAATCTGGGATAACGTGAAGAGCCGCCACCAACTGAGCCTCTGGGTCAGGAACAGCCAAATCCTCCTCTGTAGGTAGCTTGACCGATAGATTATGCAAAACATCCAGGAAAACATTGGGTGGCACTGGTTTACGTTGAGAGCCCAAACGGCTTAAAGCGTCCGCCGCTTCATTCTTTCACCGGTCCACATGGTCAACCTGATAACACTTGAACTGACCAGCCACAATGTCTACTTCTCGTCGATACACCACCATGAGCGGATCCTTGGAATCCCAAGTACTAGACACTTGTTGAGCTACCAGGTCTGAGTCACCAAAGCACTTAACCCGGCTTAAATTGATCTCCTTAGCCATTCGAAGACCATGGAGTAAGGCCTCATATTCAGTTGTATTATTAGTGCAAGGGAACATTAAACGGAGAACATAACAAAACTTATCACCTCGTGGGGAAGTTAACACGACTCCAGCCCCCGAGCCCTCCAATTGCCTAGACCCATCAAAATGAATAGTCCAATAAGTGTTATCTGGCTTTTCTTCCTGTGTCTGCAACTCTGTCCAGTCATTGATAAAATCCACAAGCGCTTGGGACTTAATTGTCGTGCGAGGCATATACTTTAACCCGTGAGGTCCAAGCTCGATGGCCCATTTGGCAACCCGACCAGTTGCTTCCCTGTTTTGGATTATATCTCCCAAAGGGGCAAAACTGACCACAGTGATGGGATGACCCTGAAAATACTGCTTGAGCTTCCGGCTTGCCATAAAAACTCCATACACCAGCTTCTTCCAATGTGGGTACCTCTGCTTAGACTCAACTAGTAAAAAGGCTCATGCGTTGCAACAAGTGAAAATCAATATCACACACCTATTGCCATTTCATAGTTTATCCTCTTCCCCGCGCTTGTCCATGATAGTTGTGATGTCTATGTGGTCAAAATGCACCCAAATGTGATCAATCCAAGATGATGATGTGATCCACCACATAAGTCTTTGTATGCTAGCATTAATTGACAAGCTCATGCAAAATATTATGGACTCATGCAAAGCCCCTTGCACCTTGCATATTAGAGATCCCATCTAATTAGCTCACAGCAAACAACGATGTTAAAAGTTATATAAACTGGCAAGATTAAATTTCATGTAGCAAGGTGGGACTATTGAATATCAAATATTGAAGGTTTGACCGTACGGTATAGAATTCTAGTTGTTGCATTGATGGATCTAGCCCAACAGTTGGAGCGCAGGCTAAGGCCTAATGTTGTTGAGTGGCCTTTATGCTGTCTGCAGTATATAAACATAATTCCACATTTATTATTGCAAGTGTTTGATGGCCTAGTTGGCTAGGAAAGTTAGAATCTAGTTTGTGGTTTCATGTTCAAATCTTGCTTCTGCCATATTTTTTTCGCTTTTATGACCAATATAAAATGAAATGTTCCTTATATTTCTAAAAAAATATGTTACCTAGGTGGAATGGTTTGCGTCTGTGCTCTCAAACTGCATGAGAAGGGTTCGAGTCTGTCCCAACACAATTTATTTTTTTGAAGAAAATGGAACGCAGTTATTTTATGTACAACTCAAACGACGGACGAAAAAAAAACTAAAACTAGGACGACCTACGAAAAAGCCTGATGGACCAATAAAAGTGGAGAAACTATCCTCCCTTTAATATTAGAAAAATATAAGCACCTCATTGATATAATAAACCGGCCGTTTAACCAGATACTCCTTGCCAGCCTCTTTACGTTCTACCACAATGGCCACACTGACAGCCCGGCATTGGCTGCCACATATAACAACAACGGCTCTTTTTCGACCGGAGCAGCAAGGACGGGTGGCTCAGCTAACTATTTGTTCAAGTCCTCAAACGTCGCCTTAGCAGCATCACTCCAGACAAAATTATCTTTCTTTTTCATCATCTGATATAGAGGAATAGCTTTCTCTCCCAATTGCTTGATAAACCCGCTCAACGCTGCAATACGACCCGCCAGACGCTGGACATCATTAATACACGCCAGTTTAGCCAGAGGTGTAATAGCTTTGATCTTTTCCTGATATGCTTCAATGCCCTGTTAGACACCAGAAAACCCAAGAGCTTGCCTGCCGGTACATCGAAAACACAATTGGCCAGACTAAGCATCATCTTATAGACCCGTAGATTATTAAAAGTTTCCTTCAAGTCATCTATTAATGTCTCCTCCTTTCTGGACTTCACCACAATATCATCCACGTAAGCATGAACATTGCACCCATTTTGATTATGAAGATAATTCTGCCCACAGCGTTGATAAGTCGCCTGGGCACTCTTGAGCCCCAAAGGCATAGATACATAGCAGAAGGCTCGAAAGGGAGTTATAAAAGATGTCTTCTCCTGGTCCTTAACTGCCATTTTGATCCGATGATAACCAGAATAAGAATCCAGAAAGGTCAAACGCTCACAACCCGCCGTAGCATCAATGATCTGATCAATACGAGGGAGAGCAAAGGGATCAGCTAGACAAGCCTTGTTCAAATCTGTGTAGTCCACACACATACGCCAAGTGCCATTCTTCTTAAGTACTAGCACTACCTCCACAATAATCCCTGCTGCCAAGATTCGGGCTAGCTCCTCACTAATGGCCTTCTGCCGTTCTTCATTGAAGCGGCAGAGAAACTGCTTGATCGGTTTAAATTTGGGATCGATGTTAAGAGTGTGCTTAGCGAGTTCCCTCGGTACACCTGGCATGTTAGAAGGTTTCCATGCAAAGATATCCTGGTTCTCACAGATGAATTCGATGAGCGCGCTTTCCTATTTCTGATACAGGTTAGCGTTGATGCTAAACTGCTTGGATGAATCGCCAGGAACAAAATCAACCAGCTTGGTCTCATCAGCCGATTTAAACTTCAAAGCCGGGTCATGCTCTGTAGTTGGCTTTTTCAAAGATGTCATATCCGCCGGATCAACATTGTCCTTATAAAACTTCAACTCCTCTGTCGCACAAACCGACTCAGCATGGGCCGCATCACCTTCTTCACACTCCGAAGCTATCTTATGGCTCCCATGTACCGTGATGGTCCTCTTATGACCTGGCATCTTGAGCTGCAGATAAACATAATAGGGCCTTGCCATGAACTTAGCATAAGCCAGCCGTCAAAACAGGGCATGATAAGGGCTCTTGATTTTCACCACTTCAAATGTCAATGTCTCTGATCTTGAATCATGATCATCTCCAAAAGCAACCTCCAGAGCTATCTTATCAACTGGGTACACCGACTTACCAGGCACCACACCATGGAAAACAGTATTCGACGGTTTAAGATTTTTATCTGTCAACCCCATGCGATGGAAGGTTTCATAATAAAGGATATTGATACCGCTCCCTCCATCCATGAGCACCTTGGTGAACTTATACCCCCTAACCTAAGGCGCCACCACCAATGCCAGATGACCCAGATTATCAACCCGGGGTGGATGATCCTCTCGACTCCACAAAATTGGTTGTTCAGACCAGCGCAAGTAACGGGGCACTACCTGTTCAACAGAGTTTACTGCCCTTTTATGAAGCTTCTGATCGCGCCTGCACAGGCTAGTGGTGAAGACATCATACTACCCACTATTCAACTGCTTCGGGTTGCTCGGATAACCCGGTTGTTGCTGCTGTTGACTCCCCTGAGGGTGCTGTTGGCTATAACCACCTTGGTTGCCATGATTGCCTTGATTGCCTTGAAGTCCTGAGCCAGAACTGCCTCCACCATAACCCGGCCCATGAGAACCGGGTCCCGAACCACCGTCCGGTCCATGACCATCTTGAAAAAGATTTGAGTTTTTGAACTCCCTCGTAATAAAGCAATCCTTCTAGACATGCGTAGCTGGCCTTTCTCGCGTCCCGTGCCTTGGGCAAGGCTGATTTAACAGGTACTCAAGATTGATACCTGATACTCCACTTCACGGGGGCGGTTTACCGTTACGACGCTGACCATTATTCTGCGTGTTGGTGTTAGCCACAAAAGACAAACTGTTATCTGCCTTGCGCTTACCGTTGTTTCCATGGCCCGCCGGGTTATGCTATTGCCCTTTGGTGTTGCTGCTCTTTTTTCCCTTTCCCGACTTTTCATCGCCAGACTCGGGATCCTTGATACTATCAGAGTCGGCATACTTAACCAGAGCTTCCATAAGTGTCCCCATGTCACCGTAGTGATGCTTGAGCCGCCCTAACTTCAGCTTCAGAGTCATGAACCGGCAATTGCCTTCCAATGTTAAAACTATTGTATCAGCATTGATGCGGTCCGATGAATGCAGAATCGCTAAGACCCGACACACCCAATGGGTTGTTGATTCACCTTATTCTTGGACACAGGCGGCTAAGTCCACAATCGACATGGGCTGCTTGCACGTATCTTTGAAATTCTGGATAAACCGGGCCTTTAACTCGGCCGATGATCCAATGGAGTTAGCTGGTAAACTTTTCATCCAAGTACAAGCTATTCCTTCCAACATCATGGTGAAGTATTTAGCACATGCCGCATCATCCACATCCAGCATCTCCATTGCCGTCTCATAGCTCTCAACCCATGATTCGGGGGGTAAATCGGCAGTGTAATTGGGAACCTTACGAGGACCTTTGAAATCCTTGGGCAGCCGCACGTTACGTAAAACCGGGGTGAGACATGACACCCCCAAAGAGCTGAAAGCAACACCTGGTTCCACCGAAGTAGTTGGACGGACCGGAGTAAGCTGACGGGCCGCGTACTGCGCTGCTAACTCGGCTTCTCAACATGCTCTACCGTGATCCACCACGTCCTGGGCATTAGCACCACCACCCATCGGGTTATGCTCTCGAGGTGGGTTACGGTTTCGCGCACTGCCTGACACAGCCAGTTCATCAATATGCCTGCTGCAACTCTGGCTTGGGCGGGGGGTGGAATGAATCCTCTCGCGATTGTACGAATAAGCCTGCCGCTGAGTCAAAGCTGTCTGAAGGAGCTCCCTATCCCGTCGCCTCTGAACTGCTACAGGGAACTCGCCTTCGACCGGGAGGGCTGCTAATCGTGAAGCGGCGGTGACTATGTTATCCAAGGGGTTGGAGTAATGACCCGGAGGCGTTGCCACGTGCTGCGACGGGACATTCAGACGAGGCGGATCCATTGTGCGTGGCTGAACCGGCGCTCTAGTTCCAAGTGCTTCTACCCAGTTTACCATTGGCTGGTTACTGGTTCCTGCTCCTGGCGTGTTAAAGAGATTTCTTGCCTCATAAACTACAGGCAGGTGAGACCGGTACCTTCTCCTCATTACATTGTTTGACACGTTCTGATCCAACATAAGCCAATAAGCCCGCGCATCCAACTCGGCCTGCTCTGTAGCCATCCTGGTGTTCTCGGCTGTCAAGTCTGCCTTGGCTTGTGCTATCTGATCCTTCATCTTCGCGACTTCTGTGTTATGCTGATCCTGATCCGCCGGGTTAACTTCAGCCAAAAATGTTGCCAAAGTGTCGAATAAATCAGACAAAACCTGAGCCGGCGATTGCGCAGGGCCTCCTGCCCCAGCTGCTGTCGCTGCTGCAGAACCGGAGATCATTGCTGCTGCGGTTGAAGAATGATGTGCTGACTGTGTACCGGCCATGAAGATTGCAACTCGGCTCGGCGGATCGAAGGTGTTGGGGATATTACTACTGGGCATAAACCGGCCTATCTGGGCCGGGTTAACTTCATCAGTAGTTAAGTATGTTAAAGCCCATGAAGGTAGATGAGGGCTTAAAGCCCATGATCGGTTTAAGGCCTGTAGCCGTAAACCGGCGTCAGTATGTAAACTTGTATTGTAAGTTAGGAATAAGTAGAGATCAAACCGAACACGTATATGAGCCGGTGTTGGGACTCTGTAAACCGACGGGCGTCACCCATGTATATAAGGGGATGACCCGGCGGTGGTTCAGGACAACAGACAACAACTCGAGACTTAGGCGAGGCTTGTTTGCTCCCTAGTCATCGAAACCCCATCAATTCCATCACAACTAGACGTAGGCTTTTACCTTCCTCGAAGGGGCCGAACTAGTATAAACTCTCTTCGTCCCTGTGTCCGCTTTAACCCCTTCAAGCTAACCCATTGCGATGGCTCCACGACTAAGTCCTTTCACGAGGACATCTGCCGTGACAAAACCATGACAGTTGGCGCCCACCGTGGGGCTATCGCACGATGGTTTCAAGTTCTTGGAGGGCCACTTTGAAGGACTCGAGGGCTATGCTATGGGCCAGATGACTAAGGGTCGTCGCGGCAAGCTCTACATCGACGATGCAGGCTGGGGCCCCAAGGCCGGCTCAGTTGAGTACGGGTACCGGTTCCCCTTTGGTGGCATACATGTTTTCATCGGCAAGATCGGTGAACCGGGCCCTGAGCCGGACATCTGCACCGACCTCGTCGAAATGGCTCAGCGTGCGCGATCCGCCCGGGTTAAACCGGCCGTGACGCGTGCCTTCGTGGGAGTCATCCATGGAGGAAGTCATGAGGATGGATCGGAATCTCGCAGCGAGGCCATCGTTTATTCCGGCGATGAGTCATCAACCGGAGAAACCGAATCTCTATATCAGCTACAAGATGGCCGGATGGGGGGCTATTCCGATGGCGACAGTATTCCGGACCCCTCTGATCTACCCAACCGAGTTGGAATATTCATGGTCGGCACACAAGCAGCGCTTCATTCTTCGACCGCTGCGCCAATAACCTCCGGTTCAGTAGCGGCGATAGCTGCCGGGGCAGGAAGCTCTGTACGCCTGCCGGCTCAAGTTCTATCAGATCTATTTGATGCATTGGCTGTGCTTATGGCAGAAGCTAACCCGGCGGATCAGGACATCCACAACGCGGAGATTGCAAAGGTGAAGGAATAGATCACCCAGGCCAAGGCGGACCTAGCAGCTGAGAATGCCAGGATGACCACAGAGCGGGCCGCTTTAGACGCACAAGCCTACAGGCTCATGTTGGACCAGAACGTGTCGCATTAAGTCATGAAGAGGAAGTACCGATCCCGTTTGCCTTCGGTTTTTGAGGACAGAGACCTTTTCAACACCCCAGGAGCAGGAACCAGTAATCCGCTGGAGGGAAACCGGGCGGAAGCTCCTGGGACCGGCGCGCTGATTCAACCCCGTCTGATGGATCTGCCTCGTCAAAACACTGTTACACCTCAGGCTGTTTCAACACCTCCGGTCACTACTCCAACCCGATGGACAATCTCGTTGCCGCTGCTGCACGGCTGGAGGCCATTCCAATTGAAGGTGATTCACCGCAGGCGGTAGAGACGCGACGGGTCAAGGAGCTTCTTAGGACAGCTTTGGTCCAACAGGAAGCATACTCATACAGCCGCGACCGGATCCACTCTACCCCTCGTCCCAGCCTGAGCTATAGCAGGCATATGGATGAACCAGCAGTGTCAAGTAATGAACGACGTGGAGCACCCCGCGGCAACAACCCGGCGGGTGGTGCTGATAACGCTCAGGAAGTTGTGGACCGGGCCCGAGCGCGCAGGGAGGCCGAGTTAGCCGCACAGTATCAGGCTCGACAGCTTACGCCGGTTCGTCCAACTATCTCGGTCGAACCTGGTGTTACTTCTAGTTCTTTGGGGGTGCCTTGCCTTGTCCCCGCTTTACGCAATGTGCGCCTGCCCAAGGATTTCAAAGGCCCGTGCAAGGTACCAAATTACACGGCGGATCAACCTCTAGAGACATGGGTGGAGAGTTATGAGATGGCCATGGAGATGCTTGATGTGGATGATGCGGCATGTGCGAAATACTTCACCATGATGCTCGAAGGAACGGCCCGTACTTGGCAAAAAAGCTTACCGGCCAATTCTATCAGTTCATGGGCCTAATTACGAGCCCGGTTTATCAGTAATTTCAAGGATACATGTAAGCAGCCTATGTCGATAGTGGACTTAGCTGCCTGCATCCAGGAGGAAGGAGAATCAACAACTCATTGGGTGCACCGGGTCTCACAAGTGTTGTATTCATCAGACCGCATCAATGCTGACACTGTAGTCATAACCCTAGAAGGCAACTGCCGGTTTTGGCCCCTAAAGCTGAAGTTGGGACGGATGAAGCGCCATTGCACTGACATGGGGACCCTCATGGCTGCCTTGGTAAAGTATGCTGATTCTGATAGTACCAAGGATCCTAAGTCTGATGACGACAAGACAGGGAAGGGAAAGAAGAACAACAACTCCAAAGGTCAACAACATCACTCGGCAGGTAACGGTAGCGGAGGCAAGCGTAAAGCGGATGGCAACATGGACTTCATGGCTAATACCAACGCGCAGGACAAGGGTCAGCGACGCAAGGGTAAACCGCCGAATCATGGTGGAGCGCTTAACCCTAACCCGGACAACTTAAATTATCTATTGAACCAGCCCTGTCCAAAGCATGGGACGAAGGAGGTGCCAGCAAACCACCTTTGGAAGGATTGCTTCATTATGTAGGAGTTCAAGAATTCTAATGCTTTCCGGTATGATCACGGCTCCGGCGGTGGCTCAGGATTTAATGGTAATCCGGGCGGACATAACAATCAAAATAATCAGAACAACCAGGGTGGTTACAACTAGCAGCAGCAACAGTCGGGTTACCAGAGCAACCCAAAGCAGTTGAATAGTGGGCAGTACCATGTCTTCACCACTAGCTTGGACAAGCGAGACCGGAAGGTTCAGAGATGGGCAGTCAACTCTGTTGAATCGGCCGTGCCCCGTTATCTACACTGGTCTGAACAGCCAATCATATGGAGCAGAGAGGATCGCCCTCCCCAGGTTGATAGTCCAGGTCAGTTGGCTCTGGTGGTGGCGCCTCAGGTGGGAGGTTACAAGTTCACCAAGGTGCTCATGGATGGGGGGAGCAGCATTAATATATTGTACCATGAGACCTTCTGTTGTATGGGACTAATAGATAAAAATCTCAAACCGTCCAATACGGTGTTCCACGGCATGGTACCTGGCAAGTCAGCATATCCTGTCGGTAAGATAGCTCTGGAAGTGGCCTTTGGAGACGATCATGATTCCAGGTCGGAAACATTGACGTTTGAAGTGGTGAAAATCCAAAGTCCATATCACACCCTATTTGGGCGACCGGCCTACGCCAAGTTTATGGCACGACCCTGTTATGTGTATTTGCAGCTCAAGATGCCGGGTCACAAGGGGACAATAATGGTTCACAGAAGCCGTAAAATCGCTTTGGAGTGCGAGGAAGGAGATGCGGCCTATGCAGAGTCGGTTTGTGCCACTAAGGAGCTGAAGTATTATAAGGACAATGTTGATCCGGTGGACATGACTCCATTAAAGAAGCCAACTACGGAGCATGATCCGGCCCTAAAGTTCAAATCGGCAGCTGAAACTAAGCTTGTTGACTTCGTGCCTGGCGATTCGTCCAAGCAGTTCAGCATCAGTGCCAACTTGGATCCAAAATAGGAAAGCGCCCTCATCGAGTTCATCTGTGAGAATCGGGACATTTTTGCATGGAAGCCCTCTGACATGCCAGGTGTACCGGGGTAACTCGCTGAGCACACCCTTAATGTGGATCCTAAAGACAAACCGGTGAAACAGTTCCTCCGCCGGTTTAACGAAGAAAGACGCAAGGCGATTGGAGAAGAGGTAGCCAGGCTCTTAGCAGCTGGCTTTATTATTGAAGTTTTCCACCCTGAGTGGCTTGCCAATCCGGTGCTGGTCCTTATGAAAAACGGCACTTGGCGCATGATACGTCTCCAACGTATCTATAATTTTTTATTGCTCCATGCTACTTTATCTACTGTTTTGGACTATATTGGGCTTTATTTTCCAATTTTATATTATTTTTGGGACTAACCTATTAACCTGAGGCCCAGCCCAGAATTGCTGTTTTTTTGCCTATTTCAGTATTTCGAAGAAAAGGAAAATCAAATGGAGTCCAATTGACCCGAAACTTCATGGAACTCATTTTTGGAAGGAAAGAAGCCCAGAAGACTTGGAGTGCACGTCGGGGAACCTACGAGGAGGTCACGAGGCAGGGGGGCGCGCCCACCCCCCCTGGGCGTGCCCTCCACCCTCGTGAGCCCCTCGTGGCCCCCCTGACGTACTTCTTCCGCCTATATATCTCCATATACCCTAAAAACATCCGGGAACAGAACATAGATCGGGAGTTCCGCCGCCAGAAGCCTCCGTAGTCACCAAAACTCAATCTAGACCCGTTTCGGCACCCTGCCGGAGGGGGCAATCCTTCTCCGATGGCCATCTTCATCATCCCGGTTCTCTCCATGACGAGGAGGGAGTAGTTCTCCCTCGGGGCTGAGGGTATGTACCAGTAGCTATGTGTTTGATCTCTCTCTCTCATGTTCTTGAGATGATACGATCTTGATGTATCCTGAGCTTTGCTATTATATTTGGATCCTATGATGTTTCTTCCCCCCTCTTCTCTCTTGCAATGAATCGAGTTTCCCCTTTGAATTAATCTTATCGGATTGAGTCTTTAAAGACTTGAGAACACTTGATGTATGTCTTGCCGTGGATATCTGTGGTGACAATGGGATACCACGTGCCACGTGATGTACGTTTTGGTGACCAACTTGCGGGTTTCGTGACATTGGGAACCTATGCATAGGGGTTGGCACACGTTTTCGTCGTGATTCTCCGGTAGAAACTTTGGGGCACTCTTTGAGGTTCTTTGTGTTGGTTGAATAGATGAATTGAGATTGTGTGATGCATATCGTATAATCATGCCCACGGATACTTGAGGTGACATTGAAGTATCTAGGTGACATTAGGGTTTTGGTTTATTTGTATCTTCAGGTGTTATTCTAGTACAAACTCTAGGGCTGTTTGTGACACTTATAGGAATAGCCCAACGGATTGATTGGAAAGAATAACTTTGAGGTGGTTTCGTACCCTACCATAATCTCTTCGTTCGTTCTCCGCTATTAGTGACTTTGGAGTGACTCTTTGTTCCATGTTGAGGGATAATTTTATGATCCAATTATGTTAGTATTGTTGAGAGGACTTACATTAGTGAAAGTATGAACCCTAGGCCTTATTTCCTATCATTGCAATACCATTTACGCTCACTTTTATCATTAGTTACCTTGCTGTTTTTATATTTTCAGATTACAAATACCTTTATCTACCATCCATATTGCACTTGTATCACCATCTCTTCGCCGAACTAGTGCACCTGTACAATTTACCATTGTATTGGGTGTGTTGGGGACACAAGAGACTCTTTGTTATTTTGTTGCAGGGTTGCTTGAGAGAGACCATCTTCATCCTACGCCTCCTACGGATTGATAAACCTTAGGTCATCCACTTGAGGGAAATTTGCTACTGTCCTACAAACCTCTGCACTTGGAGGCCCAACAACGTCTACAAGTAGAAGGTTGTGTAGTAGACATCAAGCTCTTTTCTGGCGCCGTTGCCGAGGAGGTGAGTGCTTGAAGGTATATCTTTAGATCTTGCAATCGAGTCTTTTAGTTTCTTGTTTTATCACTAGTTTAGTTTATAAAAGAAAATTACATAAAAAATGGAATTGAGTTTGTCTCATACGCTTCACCTTTTTAGTATCTTTCGTGAGTATGATGGAAAGGATAATTGTGCTCAAGTGCTAGAAGAAGAAATCTATAAAATGTTTGGCACTAAATATTTGAATGATGAGCATGATTGCAATGTTGTTAGTATTAATTCTTTGAATATCGATGATGCTAATGATATGCAAAGCCACAAGCTTGGGGAAGCTATGTTTGATGAAGATGATATTTTTTGTCCCCCAAGTTTTGATGAGCAAATTTATTATGATGAAAGCATGCCTCCTATTTATGATGATTATATTGATGAAAGTGGATTTGGAGAGGTCATGACTTTACTTTGTGATGAATCCACTATTTCGGAAGAGGTTCCAATTGATTATGAGAACAAAGTTGCTATATATGATGATTATTGTGATGACTTGTATGCTATAAATAATAATTATATCCATGAAACTTGTCATCTCGATCTTAATTTTCAATCACATGATAATTATTTTGTTGAGTTTGCTCCCACTATTATTCATGAGAAGAAAGTTGCTTGTGTGGAGAGTAGTAAATTTTCTATGCTTGTAGATCATGAAAAGAATGCTTTAGGTGCTGGTTATATTATTGAATTCATTTATGATGCTACTGGAAATTATTATGAGGGAGGAACATATGCTTGTAGGAATTGCAATAATATCAAGTTTCCTCTCTATGTGCTTAAAATTTTGAAGTTATGCTTGTTTTACCTTCCTATGCAAGTTGATTCTTGTCCCCACAAGTTGTTTTCTCACAAAATACCTATGCATAGGAAGTGGATTAGACTTAAATGTGCTAGTCATATTCTTCATGATGCTCTCTTTATGTTACAATTCTTATCTTTTATGTGAGCATCATTGAAATCATCATGCCTAGCTAGGGGCGTTAAACGATAGCGCTTGTTGGGAGGCAACCCAATTTTATTTTATGTTTTTTGTTTTTGGTTCTGTTTAGGAATAAATAATCCATCTAGATTCTGTTTAGATGTGGTTTTATCTTTTAATTAGTGTTTGTGCCAAGTTAAACCTATTAGATCTTCTTGGAAGATAGTTATTTGATCTTGCTGTAATTTCCAGAATCTTTGCGCTCAGTGCCCGAATTGTCAAAAATCACCAGAACGTGATAAAATAGTGATTCCAATTTCTGCTGATCAATTAACAAATTTCCCAGGTCTTCTAATTTTGGTAGAATTGTTTGGGTTCCAGAAGTTCGCGTTAGTAACAGATTACTACAGACTGTTCTGTTTTTGACAGATTCTGTTTTGCGTGTGTTGTTTGCTTATTTTGATGAATCTATGGCTAGTAAAATAGTTTATAAACCATAGAGAAGTTGGAGTACATTAGGTTTAACACCAATACAAATAAAGAACAAGTTCACTACAGTACCTTAAAGTAGTCTTTTGGTTTCTTTCTCTAACAGAGCTCACGAGATTTCTATTGAGTTTTGTGTTGGGAAGTTTTCATGTTTTGGGTGAATTCTTTTGATGGATTATGGAACAAGGAGTGGCAAGATCCTAAGCTTGGGGATGCCCATGGCACCCCCAAGATAATCCAAGGACACCAAAAATTCAAAGCTTGGGGATGCCCCGGAAGGCATCCCCTCTTTCGTCCACTTCCATCGGTAATTTACTTGGAGCTATATTTTTATTCACCACATGATATGTGTTTTGCTTGGAGCGTCATGTATTATTTGTGTCTTTGCTTGTTAGTATACCACAATCATCCTTGCTGTACACACCTTTTGAGAGAGCCATGTATGAATTGAAATTGGTTAGAATACTCTATGTGCTTCATTTATATCTTTTTGAGCGTGATAATTTTTGCTCTAGTGCTTCACTTAGATCTTTTAGAGCATGGTGGTGGTTTGTTTTAAAGAAACTTGATCTCTCATGCTTCACTTAGATTATTTTGAGAGTCGTTAATAGCATGGTAATTTGCTTAATGTTAATATACTTGGTATTCAAGAAATGTGAAACTTTTTTTTAGTGGGTTGAATACTAAGATAAGTTTGATGCTTGATAATTGTTTTGAGATATGGAGGTGATAATATCATAGTCGTGCTAGTTGAGTAGTTGTGAATTTGAGAAATACTTGTGTTGAAGTTAGCAAGTCCCATAGCATGCACGTATGGTTAAAGTTGTGTAACAAATTTGAAGCATGAAGTGTACCTGGCTTGTGCATCCTTATGAGTGGCGGTCGGGGACGAGCGATGGTCTTTTCCTACCAATCTATCCCCCTAGGAGCATGCGTGTAGTACTTGATTTTTGATGACTTCTAAATTTTTGCAATAAGTATATGAGTTCTTTTGACTAATGTTGAGTCCATGGATTATACGCACTTTTACCTTTCCGCCATTTGCTAGCCTCTTCGGTACCATGCATTGCCCTTTCTCACATTGAGAGTTGGTGCAAACTTCGCCGGTGCATCCAAACCCGTGATATGATACGCTCTTTCACACATAAACCTCCCTATATCTTCCTCAAAACAGCCACCATACCTACCTATCATGGCATTTCCATAGCCATTCCGAGATATATTGCCATGCAACTTCCACCATCATCATCATCATCATCATCATCATGACATGCTGTACTTTTGTCATATTGCCATTGCATGATCTTGTAGTTGACATCGTATTTGTGGCAAAGCCACCATGCATTATTTTTCATACATGCCACTCTTGATTCATTGCAACATCCCGGTACACCACCGGAGGCATTCATATAGAGTCATATCTTGTTCTAGTATCGAGTTGTAATCATTATATTGTAATCAATAGAAGTGTGATGATCATCATTATTAGAGCATTGCCCAATCAAAAAAAAGAGAAAGGCCAAAAAGAAAGGAAAAAAGAAGGGCCCAAAAAAAGAGAAAATAAAAAGGGTAATGCTACTATCTCCGTTTTCCACACTTGTGCTTCAAAGCAGCACCTTGTTCTTCATGTAGTGAGTCTCATATATTGTGCTTCAAAGTAGCACCATGATTTTCATATAGTGAGTCTCATAAGTTGTCTTGTTCATACTAGTGGGAATTTTTCATTATAGAACTTGGCTTGTATATTCCAACGATGGGCTTCCTCAAAATGCCCTAGGTCTTCATGAGCAAGCAAGTTGGATGCACACCCACTAGTTTTCTTTTGTTGAGCATTCTTAGCTCTAGTGCATCCGTTGCATGGCAATCCCTACTCCTTGCATTAACATCAATTGATGGGCATCTCCATAGCTCATTTATTAGCCTCGTTGATGTGAGACTTTCTCCTTTTTTGTCTTCTCCACACAATCCCCATCATCATATTCTATACCACCCATAGTGCTATGTCCATGGCTCGCGCTCATGTATTGCGTGAAGGTTGAAAAAGTTTGAGATTATTTGAGTATGAAACAATTGCTTGGCTTGTCATCGGGGGTATAGAAGTTGGGAACATCTTTGTGTGACGAAAATGAAGCATAGCCTAACTATATGATTTTGTAGGATGAACTTCCTTTGGCCATGTTATTTTGAGATGACATAATTGTTTAATTAGTATGCTTGAAGTATTATCATTTTTATGTCAATATGAACTTTTGTCTTGAACCTTTCGGATCTGAATATTCATACCATGATTAAGAAGATTTACATTGAAATTATGCCAAAGTATCACTCTGCATCAAAAATTCTCTTTTTATCATTTACCTACTCGAGGACGAGCAGGAATTAAGCTTGGGGATGCCTGATATGTCTCCAACGTATCTATAATTTTTGATTGCTCCATGCTACTTTATCTACTGTTTTGGACTATATTGGGCTTTATTTTCCACTTTTATATTATTTTTGGGACTAACCTATTAACCGGAGGCCCAGCCCAGAATTGCTGTTTTTTGCCTATTTCAGTATTTCGAAGAAAAGGAAAATCAAACGGAGTCCAATTGACCCGAAACTTCACGGAACTCATTTTTGGAAGGAAAGAAGCCCAGAAGACTTGGAGTGCACGTCGGGGAACCTACGAGGAGTTCACGAGGCAGGGGGGCGCGCCCACCCCCCCTGGGCGCGCCCTCCACCCTCATGAGCCCCTCGTGGCCCCCCTGACGTACTTCTTCCGCCTATATCTCCATATACCATAAAAACATCCGGGAACAGAACATAGATCGGGAGTTCCGCCGCCATAAGCCTTCGTAGCCACCGAAACTCAATCTAGACCCGTTCCGGCACCCTGCCGGAGGGGGAAATCCTTCTCCGGTGGCCATCTTCATCATCCCGGTGCTCTCCATGACGAGGAGGGAGTAGTTCTCCCTCGGGGCTGAGCGTATGTACCAATAGCTATGTGTTTGATCTCTCTCTCTCTCTCTCGTGTTCTTGAGATGATACGAACTTCATGTATCGCGAGGTTTGCTATTATATTTGGATCCTATGATGTTTCTTCCCCCCTCTTCTCTCTTGTAATAAATCGAGTTTCCCCCTTGAAGTAATCTTATCGGATTGAGTCTTTAAAGACTTGAGAACACTTGATGTATGTCTTGCCGTGGATATCTGTGGTGACAATGGGATACCACGTGCCACTTGATGTACGTTTTGGTGATCAACTTGCGGGTTTCGTGACATTGGGAACCTATGCATAGGGGTTGGCACATGTTTTCATCGTGATTCTCCGGTAGAAACTTTGGGGCACTCTTTGAGGTTCTTTGTGTTGGTTGAATAGATGAATTGAGATTGTGTGATGCATATCGTATAATCATGCCCACGGATACTTGAGGTGACATTGAAGTATCTAGGTCACATTAGGGTTTTGATTGATTTGTATCTTAAGGTGTTATTCTAGTACGAACTCTAGGGCTGTTTGTGACACTTATAGGAATAGCCCAACGGATTGATTGGAAAGAATAACTTTGAGGTGGTTTCATACCCTACCATAATCTCTTCGTTTGTTCTCCGCTATTAGTGACTTTGGAGTGACTCTTTGTTGCATGTTGAGGGATAAAGTAGCAATACCGTTTACGCTATTTTTGAGAGTATGATCCAATTATGTTAGTATTGTTGAGAGGACTTACATTAGTGAAAGTATGAACCCTAGGCCTTATTTCCTATCATTGCAATACCGTTTACGCTCACTTTTATCATTAGTTACCTTGCTATTTTTATATTTTTAGATTACAAATACCTTTATCTACCATCCATATTGCACTTGTATCACCATCTCTTCGCCGAACTAGTGCACCTATACAATTTACCATTGTATTGGGTGTGCTGGGGACACAAGAGACTCTTTGTTATTTGGTTGCGGGGTTGCTTGAGAGAGACCATCTTCATCCTACGCCTCCTACGGATTGATAAACCTTAGGTCATCGACTTGAGGGAAATTTGCTACTGTCCTACAAACCTCTGCACTTGGAGGCCCAACAACGTTGTGTAGTAGACATCAGCGCATGTGTGTGGATTACACAGATCTTAATAAGGCTTGTCCAGCAGATCCTTTTGCCCTCCCGCGTATTGATCAAATTATTGATGCTACGGCGGGTTGTGAGTGTTTGAGTTTTTTGGATGCATATTCTGGCTATCATCAGATCAAAATGGCAGTTAAGGACCAGGAGAAGACGGCATTCATAACTCCCTTTGGAGCCTTCTGCTATGTGTCTATGCCCTTTGGGCTCAAGAGTGCCAGGCAACTTATCAACGGTGTGTACAAAATTGTCTTCACAAGCAGATTGGCCATAATGTACATGCTTACGTGGATGATATCGTGATTAAGTCAAGGGAGAAGGAGACTCTGGTTGACGACTTGAAGGAAACCTTTGATAACCTGAGGACGTACAAGATGATGCTTAATCCGGCCAAGTGTGTCTTTGGTGTACCGGCAGGCAAGTTATTGGGTTTTCTGGTGTCCAACAGGGGAATCGAGGCTAATCCGGAGAAGATCACAGCCATCACCTCCCTGGCTAAACCGAAGTGTATCAATGATGTTCAACGCCTGGCAGGCCGGATTGCCGCGTTAAGCCGGTTTATCATCCGCCTTGGTGAGAAGGCAATCCCTTTGTATCAGATGTTGAAGAAGACGGATCAATTCGTCTGGAGTTCTGCTGCTGATAAAGCATTTGAGGACTTAAAGCGGCAATTGGCCAATCCGCCTATGCTCGCTGCTCCCATTGACAAGGAGCCGTTGCTGCTATATGTGGCTGCTAATGCTCGTGCGGTCAGTGTGGCTATTGTGGTGGAGCGAAAAGAAGCAGGTAAGGAGCATCCGGTTCAACGTCCGGTCTATTATATCAGCGAGGTACTCATTGAGTCCAAGCAAAGGTATCCGCATTGGCAGAAGCTGGTATATGGAGTTTTTATGGCAAGCCGGAAGCTTAAGCAATACTTCCAAGGGCACCCCATTACGGTGGTCAGTTCTGCTCCCTTGGGGGATATCATCCAGAAACGGGAAAGCAACTGGCCGGATTGCCAAGTGGGCTATAGAGCTTGGGCCGCACGGGTTGAAGTATGTGCCTCGGACGGCGGTTAAGTCTCAAGCACTTGTTGATTTCATCAATGATTGGACGGAACTACAAGCACCTGAAGAAAAGCCGGATCACACATATTGGACCATCCATTTTGACGGATCCAGGCAATTGAAAGGCTCGGGGGCTGGAGTCGTATTAACTTCTCCATGAGGTGATAAGTTTTGTTACATTCTCCGCTTAATGTTCCTTTGTACTAACAATGCAGCTGAGTATGAAGCCTTGCTCCATGGTCTCCGGATGGCTAAGGAGATCAATCTAAGTCCAGTTAAGTGCTTCGGTGACTCGGACCTCGTGGCTCAACAAGTATCTGGTACTTGGGATTCCAAGGACCCACTCATGGCAGCATATCGTTGCAGGTCACTTTAAAGGCTATCAGGTGGACCACGTGGACCGACGGGAGAATGAAGCGGCGCACGCTTTAAGCCGGCTGGGCTCTCGGCGCAAAACGGTCCTGCCCAATGTTTTTCTGGATGTGCTGCAAGACCCGTCGGTCAAGCTCCCTGGCGAAGAGGATTTGGCTATTCCTGATCCAGAGGCTCAATTGGTGGCAGCTCTTCATGTCATTCCAGATTGGACGCTTCCTTACCTGGCATACATGAACCGGGGCGAGTTACCAGAGGATGAGACTCTGGCCCGACAGATAATCTGGTGGTCCAAGTCCATGACTATTGTCAATGGCGAGTTGCATCATTGAAGTGTATCAGGGGCGTTTCAACGCTGTGTGTCTCCTGAAGAAGGCTGTGAAATTTTGCATGAGATCCACGAAGGAGATTGTGGTCACCACGCCAGTTCAAAATCTTTGGTGGCTAAAGCGTTTCGCCATGGCTTCTATTGGTTAACTGCTCATGCTGATGCGGAGGATCTGGTCAGACGATGTGACGGTTGCCAAAAGTTTTCAAGACGTGCTCATGTGTCGGCTCAAGAATTGAGAATGATTCCAATTACTTGGCCGTTTGCGACTTGGGGGCTGGATATGGTTGGGCCTTTCAAAATGTCCAAAGATAAGAAGACCCACCTCCTGGTGGCGGTTGACAAGTTTACAAAGTGGGTGGAGGCAGAACCTGTTAGCAAGTGTGATGCGGCCATGGCGGTTCAGTTCATCAAAAAGGTGATTTTCCGGTTTGGCTTTCCACACTGTATCATCATAGATAATGGTACCAATTTGTCCAATGGTGCCATGAAGGAGTTCTGCGAACGGGAGCACATCCGGCTTGACGTTTCATCAGTGGCACACCCACAGTCCAATGGTCAAGCAGAAAGGGCTAATAAAGAGATCTTGAGAGGCATCAAGCCCCGGCTTATGGTTCCTTTGCAGAGAACACTGGGTTGTTGGGTAGAAGAGTTACCATCTGTGTTATGGAGCATCAATACTACACCCAACAGATCAACAGGATACACGCCGTTCTTCATGGTCTACGGAGCGGAGGCGGTTCTCCCAAGTGATATCCGTCATGACTCACCTCGTGTGGCAGCTTATGTTGAAGCGGACAACGAGACAGCACGGCAAGACGCTTTGGACATGTTGGATGAAGAACGTGACATAGTAGCCGCCCGCTCAGCGATTTACCAACAGGATCTTCGTCGTTATCACAGTCGCCGAGTCAGAACCAGAACCTTTCAGGAAGGATATTTGGTGCTTCGGCTCATCCAAGATCAGACTGATATGCATAAGCTATCCCCACCTTGGGAGGGACCTTTCGTGGTCAGCAAGAATCTGCACAATGGGTCATACTATCTGATTGATATTCGAGAGCATAAAGACTCACGTACATCAGAGGAGGAGACCAACAAGCCGTGGAACATAGCTCATCTTCGGCCTTACTATACCTGAGCCATTGGCTCTACTTATGTACATATTACGACGATGTATATATTATGATTAATAGAATAAATCGGAACCTCAGCTAAAGCGGGGTATCTGTTCTTTTACATCATGTGTGGTTACACGAAGTTGTTCTAAAGCGGCCTCCGGTTTACCCCTTGAGTTAGCTTTTCAAAGCATCATGTAATATCACTTGGGGGCTTGGTCATATCTGAACCAATGCATCACCTTTTGATAGGCGAAAGCCACCAGATCACTTGGGGACATGGTCAAGTCTAAACCAGTCACGCCTCTTGATCGGCCTAAGGCCACAAAATCACTTGGGGGCTTGGTCAAACCCAAACCATTGCCACGCCTCTTGATTGGCATAAATGCCACGGTTTCATTTGGGGACCTGGCTGACTTGAAACATAGCTACACCTATCGGGAGCTTGGTCGTGTCCGACCATGGTAACGCCATCTGATCGGCTCAAATAAGCCTCTTTTTGCAAACGGTTTTATCATTTCCTTTGCTTCACAATTTTCTTTGATAGATATTTCTTTCTTTTTGTTGGGTTTTTTAAACCGACAAAGTTTTAAACTGGTTCAAACTGTCAATTGACGGAACACGGTCCATTTTTAATCCGGAGACTATTTGCCCGGTTTGATTTTTTATTAACATCCTATTACGGAGTAACACGGTGTTTTAATATAACCCGGCACGGTTTACATGGTAAACCGGCATTAGATATATACAGGAGCTGCTATCTCCTCCAATAGTGTGGGTTTATAAACCTCCGCTTCAAGATTGGCCAAGCCAACTTCATGCCCAACGATGGCAGGTATTATGTATCCCAAAGATTTGATCATATGCTTAATTTTCAGATATTTTGATTTCATATATGCAGACATCATACTCCGCCTGACGGTACAACCGCGGTGGCACTTTAAGATTTTTTGTATTGCAGAAAATACATTGGATAGTTCATCACCCAAAGGAAGAACAAGTTGCAGTAATTATGCACGAAGGCATATCAAAATCAAGAGTATCGGCTAGCCTATTACAAGGCAACCCGGTGCCCAAAATAAGATCATTGTTTTTTCGCAAAGGAGAAGCAGTTTAAACCGGCTTCCGGTTCAAGCTTGATTACCAGCCTGGCCTCATGGTTTTAGGTCATCCCGCGCCGCTTCAACTTCAGCTTCTCTACCCAGCGGCTGGAAATCAACAGTTGTCCAGTCGATTACCATTAATGCTTGAAAGATAGCTTCATCATGGATCAGCAATGACGGTTCAATATCGGGAGCGTAAGTATGCTTACGGATTGGAGGGATAAGATTTTCTGCTTCAGGAATTGGTACAACTACTCGCTTGTTTTGGTTGTCATATTGGGCTTGATAATGAGACAAGTTTGCTTCTTCAACCAATTGACAAGCTAGCGGACGCACCTCCCGGTTTATTACTCGCAGATCCGCTTCACTAAACTCTAACCCGTCTTCCTTCAAGCTGGGATAGCCCTGAGCCGCTTCAACAGGATCAAAATCCCGCACCCAAGCTTTTGCCCGGATTAAGGCATTGATCGCACCGGTTCGAGCAGCAGATTTCTTCAGCTCTTCAACCCGGGCAGGAAGCATCGACAGTCTCTTCAGAGTGTCCTGAATCAAAGTGGGCGCCGGATTGTTGTGGGATGTAGCAGAGATGATCTGCTAGGCACCAGTGTACAGTTGTTCGGTCAATGTGTAGGCGGCTTTCAATTTCTTCCGCACATCTGAACCCAAGTGACCAATGCGTGTCCCTGAAATATTGCAAAGGGTTAACAAACCGGCAGCTCTATAAGACGGCCGAGTCAATCCAGAAATCAAACCAGCTTACCAAAGATAGCAGCGGTCATGGCATGCACTTGCCGCTTTATGCTGGTCAGTTCGTCCACCACCGGTTTTAGTGCAGCCTCGGCATCTTCTGCTCGTTTGGTTAAAGCAGATTTTTCAGTGGCCCAATCCGCCCGCTTCTTCTTAAAGCCCTCCTTAAGCTGTTCCATGGCGCTTAAAGATCTGGTTAATTCCTCTTTTGCTTTGGAGGTTTCAGCTTGTTGGCACTTCAGATTTTCTTGCAGATCAGCGATTTGGTTTTCCCTTTTGTTCAGCTCAGCCTGCATATAGACAGTCATACAATTCAGATAACGATACAAGAATTGAAGTACCAACAACATAACAAGTTATGCCCTTGGTACTTGGGGGATAATGCATATTTGCTCTTCAATTATTCAGAAAAGTCCCAAGCTCAATGCAAGTATTCAACTTGGCACTTGGGGGCTAATGGCTATTTTTTCAGTTAATATTTCTGCTACAATCTTGATTACCTAAAGTCCCGGTTTAACTACACTAAAGTTGAACCGGCCCTTGGGGGCTATATCAGCAAATTCAAATAACATTGAAGTCTGCATTGACAAGTCCTGGTTTGAACGGAGATTCTAAACCGGCCCTTGGGGGCTAGGAGAGTTGACAGATTGAAGTACATACGCAGATAAGCACATGGAAGTTACCTCAAATTTCTCTTTCATCATATTCACCAGACCAGCTTTATAGTCACGGCTGGTGTATAGCCGGTTCAGATAGCCGGAATGGAGATCTTGGGCGTTCAGAGTGGCATAAGTTGTCAGATCGGCATTCCATTTTCCCTTGCCAATGGCAGCAAATTCTTCCTTGGCAGTGTGTCTGGATAAAGCAACGGGATTGCCTGGCTCTGTGCGACCAATGCCAGTAATGACAACCTCATCATCCTTGGCATCGCCGGTTTGCACTGGGGCCGTTGGCTTATCAGTAGGCTTTGATGGACTGGTGGATTTTTCAATCCGGATGGGGCTTGTGGGCTGGTTGACAGGGCCTGAGGTGTCAATAGGCCTTTCTTCAGCAATAAAATCGTCATCCTGCTGTGGTGGATCATTGGGTATATCTTCATGAATAGCCGCTTCAAGATCTGGTGTTTTACCCGGTTCAGGGACGGTGTCCTCCTCGGCCGCTTTATCCAGGCGAGCCTTCTTGCTCGGCCTAGGCTTGGCCCTGAAAGGAATAACAAAGTCAAATACAGCATATATTACAAGGTGATGTACCAGAAATATTATGATAAGTATAGCTTACCCAAGAACCGTTTTGAGCGGTGGCGGCTGAGTAGCCGATGACTCGCCAGAGGATGAGTGGGAAGTAACCTGATAATCGGAGTCAGATGGATTAAGAGGTTGACGAAAACAGCCCGCTTTAGGACAAGCACTGACAAGCAAATTAGAGACCTCTGAACGGCATTTCCGAACCGGACTGTTCGGTAAACCGGCGGAGGTAACTACCTGGCCGCTGTGCTGGGTTGTGCGGCGAGCTTCGTGCTTTTGGGTCTTCATAAGAAATTTGGGATCCAAGTAAGCAAGGGGATGAGAAAATTTAACCTTCCGGTTTGCCTGATGGATTTTTAGTGAAGGCAAAGGGTTTGAATCGGAAGAGAGAGTAATTACCTCTGCAGCATCAGCATGGCTGGCTTCGGCATCATCCTGACAAATATCATCATCAATAAGGCGCATGAAAAATAAGCCAAGTGAGTCAAGCTCTACCTCAAGGTCCGGATTACCCACATCATCATCAGGGGCCGGATCAGAAGATGCAGTGGTTTTCTTCTTATGAGCAGGCCGTTTCATGACTTTAGTCTTTGGCCGGGTTGGTCTTTTCGGTTTGTCTATTTTTTCTGGCTTCTCCTGTGAAAGTTTCTTGCTCCAAAATGGATCATTGCCCTGTTTAAACAGACATTGATATTAAACAATGACCATATATATCAATAACAGGTTCAGTAAAAAGAAAAATCAAACTCTTACATCTGGCGGTTTGTTGGTGGCACAGAAGGGAAGCAGGCCGGTTCGAGCACAGATGTGTTCTGGTTCATTCAGCATTTTATTCACAGCTTCTGTGATTTCTTCGTCGGTGAGCTGGATGTTAGCATGTCGCAGTGGGTCATCAACACTGCCAGTATACTCGCACATCAAACCGGAGTGCTGACTAAGGGGCAGTATGCTCCATGATATCCAACAGCGAGCGAGATCAACCCCTGTTAAACCGTTGGCCATGAAGGCTATGAGCTTGGACAGTTGAGGAGCGTATTTTCTTCTCTCCTTGGCAGTCAACCTTTGTGGAAAGGGGTGTGTATTGCTAAGCCGCTCCGGACGAAAGCCAGGCAAAGGATTTTCATCAGCAGGGGAGGTGTCTTTACAATAGAACCATGTTTGATTCCACTCTTTGGGGTGGCTGTGTAGTTTGGCGTGAGGGTATGTGACCTCTTTCCTTTTCTGAATCTCCACACCACCCAATTCCGTATTGGATCCGTCAGTAAACTCAGTACGGCGGTTTAGATGGAAGCAGTCTTTGAACAACTCAACTGTTGGCTCCTCTTGAAGGAACACCTCATAGAGCACTTGGAAGTGACACATGTTTGAAACAGAGTTGGGGCCAGTGTCTTGCGGGCGGTGTTTAAAATCAGCCAAAACATCCCAGTAAAATTTAGAACCGGGCGGCTTAAAGCCCCGGGCTAAGTGATCTACGAAAACGACGACCTCTCCTTCTTGAGGTGTGGGAGGGAATTCTTTGCCAGGGACCCTCCAATGGATGGTGTTTTTGCTGCCTAAAGCACCGATCAGGACTAAATTATTCAGTTGAGTCTCTGTGACGCGAGAAGGAACCCAGTTGCACTCATATACTTGCTTGGCCATGATGAAATCTACAAGATAGGTGATTCCGGTTCAAGAATGCATTGATTAAAGTACACTGGTATGTACAATGTTAAACCAGAGACAACTCTATCTAAACCAAAGTTTTATGAAGCAATAGCATCTGGCGGTTCAACAAGGGGACTAATGGTAAATACTAGTTTGTCAATTTTTTCTACAAAGTTAAACCGCCTGGTCTAAAAACTGAAACAGTCAAGATTGCAGATGAGTAAGTATGCAAAAACAGGTTTCACAAGATTATACTACAGCGTTGGATCTGGAACATGTTCATAAAAGAGATAAAAATTCAAGGCCCAAAAGGAGCACTGCCGAATCAATGAGCCATCGCTATGGATAAGATCTATGGTCTTAATATGCGAAAGTGAAAACAGAGGGTAAAAACTACTGCTACACAAAAGCAAAGATTCACAGACTCGTCCAAAGATCTAGCATACGAACAAGGAGCAGGCGATGAACACTAGAGAGCATGGAAACCCTAGAACAGATCTATAATGAAAAAGATAGAAGACTTAACGGAGCTGAGGAAGACGCGGAAGGTCGCCGCGGTGCTCTGGTACGCTCAGGGTGATGCAGCGGCCAAGGTTGGTGCAGTAGTTGATGGCAGTGGCGGAGCTCCGAAGCTGGGCGACGCGAGGAAGACGAAGCCGAAGGGCACGAAGGGGAAAAAGAAATGACCCTTTGGTCCTATTTATAAGAAAGGGACATGTGTCAGGCGCGAGAATCAAGGGACCACGAATTTGGAAACGAAGCTGTCGCCTCGATTGTCGCAGATATATTAAACAAGAAGGTATCATGGATAGTTTCTTTATGACAGATGACGTCACTCTGGTTTGCAGTAATCAGAGAAGATGACATCATGGTAGTTCACCAAACTACAAGAAGATGTTGAAGATGAAGTTTTTGCTAAAGGACTGACATGAACCTGTTCAAATCAATCTGGGGCCTAATGTTGGGGATATTACTACTAGGCGTAAACCGGCCTATCTGGGCCGGGTTAACTTCATCAGTAGTTAAGTATGTTAAAGCGCATGAAGGTAGATGAGGGCTTAAAGCCCATGATCGGTTTAAGGCCTGTAGCCGTAAACCGGCGTCGGTATGTAAACTTGTATTGTAAGTTAGGAATAAGTAGAGACCAAACCGAACACGTATATGAGCCGGTGTTGGGACTCTGTAAACCGACGGGCGTCACCCATGTATATAAGGGGACGACCCGGCGGCGGTTCAAGACAACACACAACAACTCGAGACTTAGGCGAAGCTTGTTTGCTCCCTAGTCATCGAAACCCCATCAATTCCATCACAACTAGACGTAGGCTTTTACCTTCCTCGAAGGGGCTGAACTAGTATAAACTCTCTTGCGTCCCTGTGTCCGCTTTAACCCCTTCAAGCTAACCCGTTGCGATGGCTCCACGACTAAGTCCTTTCACGAGGACATCTGCCGTGACAAAACCACGACAGAAGGGGTCCGGAATACTGTCGCCATCGGAACTGCCCCCAAACCGGCCATCTTGCAGTTGGTACAATGACTCGGTCTCTCCGGTAGATGACTCGTCATCAGAATAAACAACGGTGTCACCACCAGATACCGATCTATCCATAGACTCCACTCCAGGGATGACTCCCACGAAGGCACGCTTCATGGCAGGCTGAACCCAGGTAGATCTCGCACGCTGAGCCGTTTCGACAATGTCGGTGCAGATGTCCGGCTCAGGGCCCGGTTCACCGATCTTGCCAATGAAAACGTGAATACTGCCGAAGGGGACCCGATATCCATACTCAATTGAGCCGGCCTTGGGGCCCCAGGCTGCATCATCGATGTAGAGCTTGCCGCGACGACTCCTGGTCATCCGGCCCACAACGTATCCCTTGAGCCCTTCGAAGCTGCCCTCTAAGAACTTGAAACCATCATGCGACAGCCCCATGGTGGGCGCCAGCTGTCGTGGTCTTGTCACGACAGATGTCCTAGCGTGAGGACTTAGTCATGGAGCCATCACAACCTAGTTAGCTTAAAGGGGTTAAAGCGGGACAAAGGACGCAAGGAGTTTATACTGGTTCGGCCCCTTGCAGTGAAGGTAAAAGCCCAATCCAGTTGTGATGGAATTGCTAGGATTTTATTGACCAAGGAGCGAATCCGCTTAGCCTGGCTCTCGGTCTCTTGTTTTCTATCCCTAAACCGCCGTCGGGTCGTCCCTTTATATACATAGGTTGACACCCGGCGGTTTACAGAATCCCAGCCGGCTCATAATCATGTCTGGCTTGGTTTCTACCCTTTCTTATCTTACAATAAAAGTTATACATCTTATGGCGGTTTACATCTATGGGCCCTAATCCGCCTTCGGGCCTTGGGCCTTCTTGTTAAACCTCCTTCGTAAAGCGCCTTTGCCTTCTGGGCTTCAACAGGAATAGCTTACCATAAGTATAATCCGGCTCCTCCTGGGTGGTTTATACTTAATAGTTATATCCCCAACATACCTGCCAAGAAGTGTCGGGCGATGGTGATCGGATCAAAGTCGAGGGAAATGATGTACGGCAACCCACTATATACCCGCAAATAAGTTTCAGCTAATGGAGGTCGGATTGAAGTCGAGGGGCATCATGTATGCCTCCATATCATGGTGAGCAAGGTGTCTTGAAAAGCTTAGTCCTCGCTACGACGATGGTCGTGTGCATGTCCCGCGAGCATGCAGCCAGCCGCACATCGCTCAACATATCCATACACGAACAAAAACAGAGGTCGAGGATGTCACTGGGAGATTGCTCCAATCGCGGCTCATATGGATGATGCGCGGTTTGCGTTCGGCCATGGTGGAGTTTGGAAGGTGGGGTTTTTGGGGGCTTGATTTATGGGGGAGAAGGCTCTTGGTGCAGGAGCAGCTAGCGAGGGAATAGTGGTCCTAGGGGAGGCGAGCGAGGCCAGGGTACACAGGGGAACAGTGAGATGATGAAGAGTGACCTCAGGATCTTTGGCGAGACAGAGATGGAGATGTAGTGGTGCTAGGGGAGAGGGAGACGAGGCGAGGCATGCTATACAGTAGCGGTGACACTAACTACATAGTGCACAATGTGAGGCTAACTCTGGTAACCCGAACATGCCGCCTGGACTAGTGTCACCTCAGGCACAGGGTCTTGTCACTTCACTTTGAGGACCAGATGAATAATATTTTGACCATCAAGTGTAACACAGTTGTACTACTACTAGTAGAAACATACGGAGTAGTACTATATAGCGGAAATAGGTCTCCCGTGCTAGACTGCCTCTAGGTTCACTTCATCCTCCAGGTACCATCCATATTGCGAGCAGAACCAAATTCTCGTGCATGCTGAAGCACGAAGAAGGGCCTTTCCTGTTTTGAGCATAACAACAAATTCCTTAACCAGAGAATGTTGTGTCTCCCACGCACGCGCCAATATCCATCCGAACCAGCTACTGCACATTTTTTATATATGTTTGCATAGGTCCCACCTGTCAGGAGGGGTGCAGAAATAAAAACGAATCATAAAATGTCTCACCACGGTAATTCAAAAGAGTGAACTCAACTATCTAGTGGCACATGTAGCGCTAGAAGGATGGGCAGGTACACGGACATGTACCACTCCTCAGTCTACCTGCATAGCCTTTTCATTTAGTCTACCTAGCCATATAATCAACTACCTTCAGGCCACTTTTCCCATTTACTTCTGCATCAGGAACCGATTTTCCTCGGCTTCTTCACCTCTCCTTCATCTTCATTTGCATCTAAACCCCACTGTATTCACATTGTTTTAACCTCTTCACATACTCCTGGAGTAATTCCGAAGCCCCTTTAAATAATCATCTTCTTCAGTTAGACTAGCCATCTAATCCTAATTCTCCAAACCATAGCCCTCCTGTCCAGTGGTTCCAAATGGCGAAAGAGATCCAGATGCAAGTTTTTAGCGTCCAACAAGTCCTCGTTGAAGGCTCATTGAGCATAGTTGCCACCGTCACCGACCACCCATGGGTTTTTCGAAAGTTGATCAACAATGTATCCAACTCCCTACAAAATGTAGAGATGAAGATCACCGGTCTCGATGCAGAGTACACGGAGCATGCCACTGGGAAGATCCAACGTGCCGCCGTCCTTCAGCTGTGCCTCGAAGATGATGTTTTGGTGTACCACATCATACACGCGCTCTCCATACCGGGTGAGCTCCATGATTTCTTGTCTTGGGAGGACATATACTTCTGTGGGGCAGCCATCGAAGGGGTCAAACGGAAGCTGGCACCATACAACCTTGATTTGGAAAGCATGACTGACCAACAAACCAGAATCAAAATTCTTGTAGAAGATTGAGATAACAGACTCCATCCCTATTCACATAGAAAATTTTGTGCTCGGAACAAATCTTTAGAAGGGTGACGAGACGCTGGCATTAAGGTCGTCTGGATGGGAGAATTATCCCTTGACGTATGAGTGATGTCTACTACGCAACTTTATTCTTGTAGACACGTGTTGGGCCTCCAAGCGCAGAGTTTTGTAGGACAGTAGCAATTTTCCCTCAAGTGGATGACGTAAGGTTTATCAGTCCATGGGAGGTGTAGGATGAAGATAGTCTCTCTCAAACGACCCTACAACCAAATACAAGAAATCTCTTGTGTCGCCAACACACCCAATACAATGGAAAATTGTATAGGTGATAAAAGTGTAATATGGATGGTAGAAATATATTTTTATATCTGAATAAATAAAAACAGAAAGGTAGAAAATAGTAAACGGGCACAAAAACAATATTGTAATGGTCGAAAATGAGGCCTAGGGTCCGTATTTTTGCTGCTAGTGCAATCTCTCAACAATGCTCATATAATTGGATCATATCACCACCCCTCTAAGTGTAATGAAGAATCACTCCAAAGTTCCTATCTAGCGGAGAACATAAGAATAAATTGTTTCTAAGGTACGAAACCACCTCAAAGCTATTCTTCCTGTTCGATCTATTCAAGAGTTCGTACTAAAATAACACAAAGCTATTCTTTCCGTTAGATCTATCCTAGAGTTCACACTAAAATAACACCAAAGCAAATTCATATTCATAATACTCAATCCAACACAAAGAACTTCAAGGAGCGCCCCAAGATTTCTACCGGAGAAACAAAGACAAGAACGTGCATCAACCCCTATGCATAAATTACCCCAATGTCACCTCGGGAATCCGCGAGTTGAGTGCCAAAACATATATCAAGTGAATCAATACGATACCCCCATGAGTATTCAATTGCAGGACATATATACAGTGTTCTCAAAATCCATAAAAGTATTCAATCCGATAACAATGAAATATCAAAGGGAAGACTCAACTCACAACAAGATAGAGAGGGGAAAACACCATATGATCCGACTATATTAACAAAGCCCGTGATACACAAGAGAGACAGAGATTAAACACATAGCTACTGGTACAAACCCTTAGACTCGAGGGTGGACTACTCCCTCCTCATCGTGGTGGCCACCGGTATGATGAAGATGGCCACCGGAGATGATTCCCCCCTCCGGCAGGGTGCTGGAAAGGGTCTAGATTGGTTTTCGGTGGCCATAGAGCCTTGCGGCGGCGGAACTTCTCATCTAGGTTAACCCCGAGGGTTTCTGGAATTGTTGGGAATTTATAGGGTAAAGAGTGAGTGCGGGAGGCCACCGAGGTGGGCACAACCCACCTGGGCGCGCCTGGGCCCCCAGGCGTGCCCCCCTCGGGGCACCCCCAAGGTGCTTCTCTAATCCATCTTGGGTGTTTTGGTCCATAAAAAATATCCAAAAAGTTTCGCGATGTTTGGACTCCGTTTGATATTGATTTCCTGCGATGTAAAAAACAAGCAAAAAACAACAACTGACACTGGGCACTAGGTCAATAGGTTAGTCCCAAAAAATGGTATAAAGTTGCTATAAAATGATTGTAAAACATCCAAGAATGATGATATAACGGCATGAATACTTCATAAATTATAGATACGTTGGAGTTGTATCAACCAGCAAATAAAATATGCTGCCCTCGATGCCCGTGTGAGTTTCGAGGAAGCTGCAAGGTCCAAAGAGCTTGCTGCGAAGCCGTCTCCCACAAAAAATGAGAACAAGAAGAAGAGGAAGCTGCACCTGCAGCAGGGAATTATGGATGGATGAACTATTTCCTCTCTTGTAAAAAATATTTCCTCTCTGTGTATATTGATATAGATGAACTATTTTGATGGTGTGCATGTCTTTGGAACAAGTAGCAGCGTAGGACCGCTTGACTATAAGGAACTATTTATCCGCCTAGCTTTCTCTACTCCTCCTTCCAGTGATCCGTATGCAATGCATGTGTCAGTAGACATGATAGCTTGTCCATGTAAGGTGAACTATGGCGACCATCACGTTTCATACACTGCCCCTCGTGATTCCCATGATGCCGCTCCAACCCACGGCACCACGTTACCCGACGTGCGCCTCACCCCTCTTGGCAACACCGCCCCTCTGCCTTTGTGTGCATGACATGTGGGCCAGCTGAAATCTGGCAAGCATCAAGTTTCTACCATAGCCACACGCGATTCCCATGACGCCGCTCGAACCCATCACACCACACGTCCCCTGACCTGCGGCTCACCCCTCTCTGCCCCACCGCCCCTCTGCCTTCGGGAGCATGACATGTGGACCAGCCACCTATCGGGTCCACATGTTATTGACTCAAAGGCAGGTGTAGTAAGGCGCTGAAGCTCAGTCCCGTGGGCCCCGAGAGGGAAATGCAACTCCTGCGCGAGGCCTTGTGGTGCTATCGCTGCACGAACTCGTGCCAAACTCGAGATTTGTTTCTTACTAGCAAGATGCCCGTGCGTTGCACGAAACATTAAGATGCATTTGTATGAGTAGTTTATCTTGTGGGAGAAAAGGATGAACGAGGGAAGGCCTTATTTGCAAATGTGGAAAGGGTCTGGGTATCTTTTTTTGCAAAATTGCCATAGTTTCCTTCCATGGACATCTAGGGGCTGTTTGGATTGTGACTATGTTTGCCATATGTTGCCACATTATTTTTGCCACAGTTGCCTAACTTGAGTTGCTCAAATTGTTAGCCGCACATTGTCTTGCCTAAGGGAATGTTGCCACACTTTTTGTGTCGATGACATGTGGGGCTCACTTCTCATAAAAAAATCTTGCCTTAGGTGTGGCTAGAACCAAATACCCACCTAACTTGATCAAACTTGTCTAAGGTGAGGTGTGGCAAAGTGTGGCAAGATGTGGCTAGAAACCAAATAGCCCCTATGCCTCATAATGCCCCAACGTCCAGCTATGGCACCCCCGCCACGGCCTGGCCACCACTGGCCGGTTCAACTCGAACGAGTGAGTCGCGAATGCCACCGTGATAATGGCCAGCTGGGCATCTCGAGCCACACCGATGCCGCTTCCCTGTAGCCGACCTACGCTGGCACATGGTCGCATGCCATTGACCCGTTGTCAACGTATGACGACAGGAATGCCTCCAGGCTCACTGGCTCAACTATGTCGAGTACATCACGTTCGCAAACCGGTATCCGTTGAGCAAGTTGCTCCCGCCCACGAGCACACGCCTATACGTATTCAGCATTCCTGCCTCGTCGCTAAGTGGTAGATCCTCGGGACGGTGCAAGCGGTCGGAATCTCGAGCCCAAGTCGAGCTATGTGCCCTGGGTAGATCATTGGCTCCCGCCAGAGCTCCCACCTGGCCGTCGTTGCCGTCGCACCATTGACGATTGGGAGCAGCACCCTGCTGCTCATCCAGAGTGCGAGCTAGTAAACGTCGTGCGACATGTCACAACAGTCAATCACCTCGACATGCGTCGGCCGGGCAGACTTTTCTTGGCCACAAGCTCCATGTTCTCGTCCAAGATCGGTGTGGTACTGCATTCGAACATGCGGGTAAAATACTACGGGAGCAGCTGCAGGTGCAGGGCCCAAACACCGATGTTGGCGTGGAGGAGGTGGTACTCACTGGCGCCGCAGCGTGCTACATGGCTTAGGCATGCACCTGTTGCGACGCTCTGGCGTTGACACCGGCATTGTCAATGCAGCTGATGATCCAGAGGAGGACGAGCAGGAAAGGAATGGGTCTTGCATGCATGTACAGATTCATGTAGGAAATTATTTCTTGGAAATACGGCCTTTGTTTACCTTTCTTTGAGGCTATAGATGACCCACACGAGGAAATCTATTATAACCGTTGGATGAAAATTAGTGGTGCGAGAGTACGGATCGGAGCATGGGAGGGGAGCAGGCAAGCCTCGTCCGCCGACCTACGCCTCACCCCTCTCTATCCCACTGCCACTCTGCTTTCTTGATAATGACATGTGGGCCAGCCGCATTTAAGGGCCACATGTCATTGACTCATAGGCCGGTGCACTAAACCACTAAAGCTCGGTCCCGTGGGCCCCGAGAAGGAAATGTAACTCATGCGCCAGGCCTTGTGGTGCTCCCGCAGCATGAACTCGTGCCAAACCCGAAACTTGTTTCTTACTACTACCAAAGTGTCGGCCCGCGCGCTGCAATGGATCCAAAGTATCTATGTAGTGAAGTGCACTCTAAACACATTATCTATTTATTTTTCTCTAGCCTTTCCTAGCCATGCAACCAAGCCACATAATCTTCATGGGTTCCCCCACACCATATTATTCATACTACGTTGACTGAAAAAAAGATAAATACCCAAAACAAGATCTTCCCGTTTTTTGCTCCTACGATGATGTGTCGTGCACGTACCTAGTTGTATAGTCGTAGTAGTTGTAGTACAAACTTTGTAGTAGGAATAGTAGTACGGAGTGCTCCTACTCTATCAACGAGCCCCATCTGCCACCAAATTTCTTGGTTTCCATGCTACAGCTAGATCTTCCCCTACTCCTTTCTCTTTTCCAACGAGGCGGGCGGTGTGCTGTTTGCCGATAGTCAGTTTGCTCAACTACGGTCCCACATGAAAGTGAAAATTCTAGGCAACATGCCTTCCCTAGCTATGTGGCGTGCCGGACGGGCCATGGAGTACTCCCGATTCACGGGCGTGTGGGGTGCGACGCAAATGCGACAGACCTTTTTCTTTTACTAGCAATTTGCCCGTGCATTGCGAAGGATCCAAAGTAGAATAGTGTAACACCCACAATGCGGCTATATCTCCCACGTGTTGGGGCACGACTTAGAGGCATAGCCGCATGGTAGGCTTGTCGCAAGAGGGGTAATCTTTACACATCCCATGTACTGAATAAGAAATGGATAAAGAGTTGGCTTACAATCGCCACTTCACACAATTCATAAATAATCCATACATCATCCAAGGTACAATCAAAGGTCCGACTATGGAACCAAAGTAAAAGGAAGACAACCCCAAAGCGAAGCGGTAACATAGCCAAACAACGGTTTGCTAGGAAAGTGGGTTAGAGGCTTGACATGGCAATATGGGAGGCATGATATAGCAAGTGGTAGGTAGCTTGACATAGCGATAGAGCGAACAACTAGCAAGCAAAGATAGAAGTGATTTCGAGGGTATGGTCATCTTTCCTACAAAGTTCTCAGAGTTGTCGAAAGCTTGATCCTCGTTAGCGTACTCAACAGGTTCCTCGGTCACATAATCGTCTCTCGGCTCTACCCAAAAAAAGAACGCAAGCAAAGGACCAACAACCAATCACGGTGCAATGCACAAGCAACATGATGCAATACATGGCATGATATGCAAGAAATGATATGCAATGCATATGCAAGCTCCGGAAGGAAAAGAATGATCAAGGAATCAACTTGGCCAACCAAGTATGCCGCTGGAAAGATGAGATGATTTCGATCGAAATCGATATAAGGATCACCAGAAACGGATGCACGGTTTGCAAATGGCAAGCAAAACAAGAATGACACAATACTGCGATTAACAGCACGATGCCACTTAGAAAGCAAAAAGTAACTATGCTACGGCACTCCAACATAGCAACAAAGCATATGGCAGTGATGTAAAAGATATGCTTGACAAAACATGAACACTGAGCTACGGCAAAATCACAAAAGAGCAGGTTCAAACAAGCATGGCAAAAGTGCAAAAGATATCAGCATCACAGACTTGGTGAAAATACTAACATGTCAAAAACAACATCAGGAAGCACTATTTAGAGCAAGCAAACAACATGCTACAGGAACATATCATAGAAAACAAAGGCATGGCTTGATTCTACTAAATGCATAGATCAAAAGTCCCTTACTGATCATGAGCCAAAAAGGCACAGAAGATATGATGGAACCCATGTAAACATAGCAAGTTCTATTAACAGTTTCAGACTTAGCAGAAAAATAGAGCATGGCATAAACGGATTCACGATAGCAACTTTGCGAGCTCATGTCACTCACCACAAAGCATTGCATGACAAAACGAGCATAGAAACAGCAAGATGACATGTTCCTGAAGCTAACCATGGCAAGATCAAGTTCATAGGATGCATGGATCACTAGCAACAACCATGGCAATATTGATTAACATGTTAACATTCTACAAGGAACATTTTATAGCAAAAGTAGAGCAAGAACAAGACATGCTAGACAACTCCATAATTACAAACAGGGGCATGGATGGATAGAGCATAACCACATGTTCAAAACATCCTTACTGAAGCAACTCAAAACATGCATGGATCTCACTATAGCATCATGTTTACATGGCAAAATCCTAAGTCCCTAAAAACAGCAACATTGCGGAGGCTACTTTGCATGCTTGCGCTAGTCACCACATAGAATACAAAAATACAAGACAAGCACCTCTGTAAAGATGGAATGTTGTAGTTCAAAACACATGTAGACCTCAAACTCATACGATGCACACATCAAATGTGACAAAAATGACAAATCACCATGATATGATAAGTAACAACAATTAACATTTTATAGCATACTTTCATCAATGAAAATGGCATCATAATAAACATGAACATGCATGTAAATGCTTCTAGCATGAAGAGCCCAATGAGACGAACAATTCTATATATGTTATGCATCATTTGGATCTACGTGCAACAAGATGTGGCAAGATGAACATGGCATGAAAATTTACAGGGGGGGTTCGGGACTTAGTGAAAATCACCTCCCAGAAAAACAGATCTAGTGTTAGCACGTTATTCGAGGATGGCCGGAACTTCGTCGGAGAACTCGCCGGAGAGAGAGAGAGGACGGCGACCGGAGTCGACGAAGCTCGCCGGAGAGAAAGGGGGCCGGATATGGACAGCGGGGTGCTCCCCTGGCCGGGATCTCGTCGGATCCGGGTGCGGTTGACAAGGGGGCGGCGGCGCGGTGAGGTGAGGAGTGGCACGGCGGAGCGGCGTTCGGCTGCGAGCAGAGCGGGTGAGGGGCGGCGGTGGAGCCGGGAGATGCGCGCACGGGCGCGGTTGGCCGACGCAGGGAGGCGCTCGGGCTTTGGGACCCACCCCGGGCCGAGCGGGCCGGCACGGTGGGAGGTGGCGGCTGCCACGTGGCAGCACGCCAGTGGCTGCGGGCGGCAACGTCTTGTCCGGTGGAATCCGGACGTGTCCGGCAGCGGAGTGGGGTGAGGCTAGGGTTTTGGGACCCGGGATTTCGGAGGAGTGCACATATTTATAGGTAGGGGGAGTTTGAAGTGTCCAAATGAGGTGTAGTTTTCGCCCACACGATCGTGATCCGACGACGGAGGACATGGAGATGGTTTAGATGGGTTATTGGGCCATTTTGGAGGGGTGTTGGGTTGCAATACACAAGAGGCTTTTCCGGTTCCCCGGTTAACTGTTGAAGCATCAAACGGCCTCCAAATGGAACGAAATTTGACAGGCGGTCTACCGGTGGTGTACCAAGGCCACTTGGCAAATCTCGGTCCATTCCGAGAAAGCTTAACACCCGCTCACGAAAGGAGACAAGAGGGGTGCATCGGGTGCATGTGGGACTGTCGGATTGCGAAAACGGACAACGGGGAAAATGCTCGGATGCATGAGACGAACATGAATGCAAATGCGATGCACAGGATGACATGATATGAAATGCATGACATGGACAAAATGCAAAACAAAGACAAAACCCAACGACGAAGGAAATCTCATAACTTAAAGACGAAAATGGCAAGAGTCAGAGTTACAAATATGGCAAGTTACATCCGGGGTGTTACAAATAGTACTTGTCCACAAACTTGAAAGAAAACACTCTTGTTTTGATATACATATATACCACTAAAAATATCTTACTTTTCACTCAAAATATATTTCTCAGGCTGTATTGATGAGGTGAGGGAGGGATGTGGTTGCTTTAAAGATAATAAGAGGTTCTCTGCAAATTGCAGCAGAGAAGTGGGCTATTGTTGCAAAAATGCCACAACTTACCTCACAACCATTAGATGCAGATCTAATGGTCAGAAATGACGGATGGCACACACACCACCATCACCAACTGAGTCTTTTATAGGAGTAGAGAAACAATTTTAAATTGTAACATTTAGTTCTGCTCCTTGGCACGATCGATAGATAGAAATAACGATTGGAAACTCTAGGGCGGGGCTTTTTCCACCAGATAAGTAGGGTAGTAGCTAGGTTGGCGCATCGTCGGTTTGGTCACATGCGGTCCGAGATGTTGTAGTGTTTCTAGCAAGATGCCCGAGTGTTGCATGAAGTTGATGGAAAAGGTAAGCAAAACATATAAATTGACGGATGGAGTACTAGTTACAGTGATGCATATAATTGCCTCCAAATGTGAGCAAAGGGGTCGCACATGTCTGTATTGACTGGAACGAGAATGAAATAGCGCAATAAGAATTAAGGCCACGATGATGCAATCGCAGTGGTGGTTATGGGAGGCAAGAAGAAAGATGCATTCGTCAATGTACGACCTCCTCCTCCTCGACTCACGGCACCGGGCCACCGACCGGCGGCTTAGGAGCAGCGGCTTTTGTGGCGAGGTCAAGGTGCTTCTCAACAAAGGCGTCTAATGCTTCCAGCTGGTTGACGTAGGCCAACGTCGCAACGCCCTCACTGGTCTTGTAGATTCCTATGTACACGACTTGCTCGTACACGTGGATGTGTAGGTAGGCAAATTCTTGCAAGGCGAGGCGCATCACGGCGAGCGCGGCCTCTAGGTGGACATTCTTTGTTGCATCGGCAAGCAGTCGCGGGGCCACCAGTGCTTGAAAGAGGTTCTCGCCATGGAGGCCGATTAGGTGGGAGGCAATGAGGAGCTCGGGCACGCGGGCTAGAGGAGTACGTCAATGTCATCCGCGAGCTTCTTGACGATGGTGAACTTATTGATGCCGGCAATGATCATCTGGTCCAACTTAAAGTCATAGTTGGTGTCGATGATGGCCATGAACCAGCCGGTCGAGACATTCTTGTAAAGATGTTAGTTCCAAGCCCAAAGATCTTAAAATTGTAAGATGCAAAAGTAATTAAGCTCATATAGCCTTGATTAATTAGCAACACTAGGTGTGTGGAAAAGGTTGACTGTAAAAGTCATGATTTGTGAATCATGCTAATAAATTGGTGAAGAAGTATCAAACTAATTTTTATAGTTCTGTTGTGTTACTACAAATTACTATCTCCGTCAGACTAGTGTATACTAGTGTATTGAAAATTCATAGCTGTCGCATGGTAAAGAAGTCCATGTATAGTTACAAAGGAGAATAACTCATGTATATCGAATAATGAACCACGTAGAGACATGTTGGTTTGTCATGGAGAAGTTGTTTCACATGACTATTACAAGAATTTCACCTATGTTTGTTATAGATTTTAATCCTAGTTTCATGAAAGGGATGTAGCAATGTTTTAAACAAGTGTTTATTCCTCCATGCAATCCTGCAGAATCTTCTGGATAAATTCCATAAATATTCGCATACAACTGCATCGATTTCATTATCTTTTCAAAAATAGTTAGCTATCTCCGTCAGGTCATGCACTTCCTTTTGCGAGACGCTCGGCTCCCCAACATGGCTGCTCCGACTTATTGTCATGTTGTGCCAAGATGCAAGATTTGGCTAGATGAAAGGGATGGAATGTGGTGGATGGTGGAAAAACCCTAGGATTTCTATCCAGTTTTAGTTTGGAAGGTGGAAATGGAAACGACAATGGAGCGAGTATTTTTGAGTAGATTTCAATTGTCTCGTATGATATGGGTCACATCATATTCTGTCACCTAAATATTCTCCATATTTGCGAGTTCATCCTTTATTTTAAATTCAGCCTATGGCAATGAATAAAAAACTGTTGGTGATGCTCAAAAGATATGATTTTTGTCCAAGAGACATCACCTATCATTTTTCACATGTTTGTGTGATTCACACTCTTGAAATGAAGTGAGAGGGGGTTTGCTAGATGCAATGAGAAAATGTGTGTACCAACTTTTATTGGAAAATTAATACCTAGGTTTGCATTTCATCTGTCTTGTCAAAGCTTTAGTATACTTGGTGATAGATTTGCCGCTTGGAGTCATCTACGATGGTTTAGCCATCTTCCAGGGAAGGAAAAATGTTAGTTCGAGGGGGATAGACATGCTTGCAAGTTATAGCATTGATGCTATCAACTAAGACAAAGAGGAATTTGATGTAGAACGAACAATGTAGTGGTCAAAATAGAAATGATGGAATGACATGAGTCGGAGCCTACGAGATACTAAAAGACAATGCATAATACACGTGAATACTAACTTTGATCTTATAGAGTTTTATGTGCCAATGGGTCATGAAAATATATGTAAAACACATATTTGAAGTTGGCGAATGAGGGTTGGAGCATCATACGCTATTATTAAGGATAGATGGATTGCACATACCACTTCATCATTAGTCATATAATCGAAATATTGAGTGCCTTCAGGGAGCTTCCATCTTGACATTTTCTTATAGCAGGCACTAGATATACAAGGTAATTCTTGGTTGTGCAGACATCTTTTGGTTGCTCTGAGTGCCACCATCTTTCAAGAAAACAAGGCCAAACAGCTACCCAAACTAGATAACTTCACCTTACTTCTCCTGAAATCACATGTTAAGGCATTTACTATGTCTTTTGTAGCAAGCATGGAACATTTTTATGCATTTAGTCTTGTTTGGGAAAACCGATAGGCCTTTGTTTGTTTTGGATGTGTCCTGGACAAATCCAGTCAAATCATGCTTCCCTTTACCAATCCTAATAACCTCAACATAACTTTTTAGTCGAATAGTGGATTTTAGAGTGAAGACACATATCTCTAAAGATGTTAGTTCAGAGCCCAAAGACCATAAAACTTGAAATTTGAGAAATTAATTCAGATCATATAGTCGTGATGTATGAAACAATTATGCAGACGTTGGTTAATTGGCAACCCTTTGTGTGTGGAAAAGGTTGACTATACAATCATGATTAGTGAATCATGCTAATAAGTTGGTGAAGAGGCATCAAACAAAAATCTAGCTCATATCTTGTGTTATTACACCAAGGAACCTATTCGACTAGATATCTCAATCAATAAACTTTAGCAACATTTAAGATATCATATGATAGGAAATACAATAAAATTAAGTAAGAAACTCAAGTTATACTAGTGTCTGTATTATTATTTTTTGCAAAAATAATTAGCTATATCCTCTGCATCATCCACCGGCTTTGGGATTTACTCAGGTCCTCGATGCGACTGGTACTACTTACCGTCGTGTTGTACCAAGTTGCAAGATTGGGTTCGATGATGTGGATGGAATGCGACAGAGCGTGGAATAACCCTATGATTTCGATCTACTTTCAATTTGGAAGGTGGAAATGGGAACGACAATGGAGCGAGTGTTTTTTAGTAGATCTCAGTTGTGTTGTATGATATGGGTCGCTCGCATTCTGTCATCCAAATGTTCTCCATATTTCCTAGTTCATCCATTTTTGAAATTCAAACTAAGATGATGATCTCTAAATAAGCTTGCGTGTTGGTCAAAATACATGATTTTTCGCCAAGATACATCACCTACCACTTCACATATTTGCCTAGTTCACACTCTTCAAATGAAGTTAGAGGGGTGTTTGCTTGAAGCCATGATAAAATTGGTGTACCTCTTTTTATTGGAATTAAACCCTAGGTTGGCAGTTCATGTCTCTTATCATAGTTTTAGTATAATATGTGATAGATTCGTCGCTGGAGTCATCTACAATGGTTAGAGCATTTACTAGGAAGTAAAATTGGTTTTCCAAGGGAGATTACATGTTTGTAATCATTGCATTGATGCTATCAGCTAAGACAAAGAGCTACCTTATGTAGATGGAACTATGTAGTAGTAAATAAGGGAATGATGGAATGAATCGAGTTAGATCCTACTAGACACACCAAAACATTGCAAAAAACACATGAACACCAAATTTGATATGATAGATTTTTATGTGTAGCCGAGTTCATGAAAATACATGTAAAACAGATATTTGAAGTTGCCGAAGCAAGGGTGGAACCTAGTAAGTTGTTAGTAAGAACAGATAGAATGCACTGGCCACTTCACAGTGATAGAATCAAAATAGTGAATGCCTTTAGAGAGCTTCCTTCTTAAGAATTTTTGCTAGGAGGCACCAGATATACAAGGTAATTCATGGATGTTGGACATCTTTTGGCTGCTCTGAGTGCCACCCTCTTGCAAGAAAATAGGGCCCAATAGCTTCCCAAAATTGATCATTTAACATCGCCTTAGTTCTCCTAAAACCACCTGCTAAGGCATTGGTTACATATTTCTAGCAAGCATGGAACAATTTATGCCTTTTGTCATGTTGGCTAAAACTGATAGACCTTTGTTTGTTTTGCATGTGTCTTGGAAAAAATCCAATTAAATTATGCTTCCCTTTGCCAATCCCAACAACCTCAACAAAAGTTTTTGGGTCCAATAATGGAGGACATGTTCCTCTAAAGATGTTTCGTTGGAGCCCAAAGACCTTAAAACCTGAAATATATAAAAGTAATTCAGCTCATATAGTCGCAATGTATGAAACAAATGCGCGGTTGTCAGTTAATTGGCAACACTTGATGTGGGAAAAGGTTGGGTATACAATCATGATTACTGAACATGCTAATAAATTACTAAAGAAGCATCAAACTGAAGTTGTTCTCTTGTGTTATTACACCAGGCAACATATTTGCCTCGTCATCTGAATCACCAAATTCATAGAAACATTTAAGATGTCATATGATAGGAAATACAATTAAATACGGTAAGCAACTCAAGTTATACTAGTGTATGGATAATTCTTTGTTGTTGCCTTATAAAATGTCTATGTATAGTTAAAAAGCAAAGACATGTAGGTTTGTCAAGCAGACGTGGTATCACATGAGTATTAGAAGTATTTCACTATTGTTTGTTATAGTTTTCTATCCGATTTTCATGAAACGGATGTAATAATGTTTTAAACTAGTGTCTATTCCTTGCTACAATCATGTATAATGTTCCGGGAAAATTCCATAAATATTCGCATACAGCCAAGTGGTTTCATTACCATCTCTATAACAATTAGCTATCTACGTCGGGTCATCCACCCGCTTTGGAAGGTGCTTGCGTCCCCGATATGGCTGGTATGACTTACTATTGTGTTGTCCCAATGCAAGATTGGGCCATACGACAATAGGGATGGAATGTGGCGGAGGACGGAATAAGCACAGGATTTTGATCTAGTTTTAATTTGGAAGGTGGAAATGGAAACGACAATGGAGCCAATATTTTTGAGTAGATCTCAGTTGTCTCATGTGATATGGGATGTGTCCCATTCATTCATCCAAATGTTCTGCATATTTCCGAGTTCATCCTATAAAAAAATTGACCTCGGGTGATGATATCGAAAAAACCTTTGGTGATGCTCGAAAGACATATTTTTTGGCCAAGAGACATCACCTACCATTTTGACATATTTGTGTGATTCATACTCTTGAAATGAAGTTAGAGGGGGTTTGCTAGAATCAATGATAGAATGTGTGTTCATATTATTGTTGGAATTAAACCCTAGGTTTGCACCTTGCTATAGACTAAGCCAAAGGTGAACTTGATGTATAAGGAACAATGTAGTAGTGAATAAAGAAATGAAGGAATGACATGAGTCGGAGCCTACGAGATACTCAAAGACAATGCAAAAAAACATATGAATAGTAACTTTGATATTATAGAGTTTTATGTGCCAATGAGTCATGAAAATTGATGTAAAATACATATTTGAAGTTGGCGGATGAGGGTTGGAGCCTCGTACGCTGTTATCAAGGATAGATGGATTGCACTGACCACTTCTACATCAGTCTTAGAATAGAAATATTAGAGTGCCTTCAGTGATTCATCTTGAGATTTTTTTATAGAAGGAACTAGATATACAAGTCAATTCTTGGTTGTGCGGGTGTCTTTTGGATGCTGTGAGTGTCACATCTTGCAAGCAAACATGGCCAAACAGCTTCTTGAATAGATAACTTCGCCTTAGTTCTCCTGAAATCACATGTTAAGGCGTTGACTATGTCTTCTGTAGCAAGCATGGAACATTTTAATGAAGTTAGGCATGTTTGGGGAAACTGATAGACCTTTGTTTGATTTGGATGTGTCCCGAACAAATCTTGTCAAACCATGCTTCCCTTTACCAATCCCAACAACCTCAGCAGAACTTTTTGGTCGAATGGTGGATTTTAGAGTGATGACACATTCCTCTATAAATGTTAGTTCAGAGCCCAAAGACTTTAAAACTTGAAATATGGAAAACTAATTCAGCTCATATAGTCGTGATGTGTGAAACAAATATGCGAACGTTAGTTAATTGGCAACACTTGGTGTGTTGAAAAGGTTGATTTTACAATCATGATTAGTGAATCTTGCTAATAAATTGGCGAGGAGGCATCAAACTAAAATTTGTTTTTATCTTGTGTTGTTACACCAGGGAACATATTTGGTTTGATATCTCAATGACCAAATTCTTTGCAACATTTAAGATGTCATATGATAGGAAATACCATAAACTCGAGTAAGTAACTCAAGCTAGAATAGTGTATACTAGTGCATTGATAAGTCATATAGCTGCCGCGTGATAATAAAGTCCATGTGTAGTTACAAAAAGAAACAACTCATGTATATCTTATAATGATCCGCGCACATAACAATTGATTTTTCAAGCCGAAGTGGTTTCACATGACTATTACAAGTATTTCACCTACGTTTGTTATAGATTTTTACCATATTTTAATGAAATGTACGTAACAATGTTTTAAACAAGTGTTTATTCCTCACCACAATCATGTAGAATGTTCTGGACAAATTCCATAAATATTCACATACAACCGCGTTGATTTCATTATTTTCTCAAAAAACAATTAGCTATCTGACTGGTTATCCACTGACTTTTGGAGATACTCGAGTCCCCGACGTGGAAGGTATGACTTACCATTGTGTTGTGCTAAGATGTGAGATTGGGTGTGATAAAGGGGATGGAATGCGACTGATGGTGGAATAACCATAGGATTTCGAGATAGTTTTAATTTGGGAGGTGGAAATGAAAACAACAGTGGATCGAGTATTTTTGAGTAGATCTCAGTTACCTCGTATCATATGGGTCACATCCTGTTCTGTCACCCGAATGTTCTCCAAATTTCTGAGTTCATCCTTTATTTTAAATTCTACATAGGGTGATGATATCGAAAAAGCCCTTGGGTGATGCTCGAAAGACATGATTTTCAGCCAACAGACATCACATACCATTTTAACATATTTGTGTGATTCACACTCTTGAAGTGAAGTTAGTGGGGGTGTTCGCTAGAATATATGATAAAATTTGTGTAAGTCTTTTTTTGTAATTAAACCATATGTTTGCATTTCATGTATCTTGTCAACTCTTTAGAATATTTGGTGATACATTCGTCACTTGGAGTCATCTACAATGATTTAGCCCTCTACGGGGGCCAAAAAATTATTGTTCCGAGGGAGATTGACATGTTTGTAAGTTATAGCTTTGATGCTTACAACTAAGATAAAGAGGAACTTGATGTAGAAGGAACAATGTAGTAGTGAACAAAAAACTGAAGTAATGGCATGATTCGGAGTCTAGGAGATACATGAAAATAATGCGAAAAACACATGCATACTAACTTTCATATTATAGATCAAGTTTTGCGTGCCAATGAGTTCATGAAAATAGATGTAAAACACATATTTGAAGTTGGCGGAGGAGGGTTGGAGCCTCGTACGCCGAGCGGTAGAGGAAACCCTAAATAGCAAGTATCATCGATGTGAGATACATGTGGCCGTCGGTGTCGGACACTACATCCACGTCCCACAAGTGACGCGGGCTTTGACGCCCGTGTCACTTGTGGGACGTGGATGTAGTGTCCGACACTGACGGCCACATGTATCTCACACCCACAATACATGCTATTTAGGGTTTCCTCTATCGCTCGGTGACCCTCGACGACCCTCGTTCCCGATAAAAAAAAGAGGAAGAAGAAGAAGAAAAAAAGAGGAGAAGAAAGAATAGAGGAGAATAACTCCTCTATTCTTTCTTCTCCTCTTTTTTTTCTTCTTCCTCTTCTTTTTTTATCCTTGAAGCGTTGTCGAGGCCACCCCAAATCCTAGAGAAGCAGCGTCGAGGCCACGAATTAATATTAGTTCTACGTTTGCCACTAATATATCCATCTATCATGTTTGAATAATAATTGCCATGTTGTAAATATTTGTAGAAACTATGGACACCGCCCGAGACGAAGTACAAGAAGAGTTGTTGGGGGACATAATCGCACGAGGAAGTGATGCTGTCTGCTCGTTGTTTCTCAACGACACCGATGGTCTGGAAGTAGCTGGCTATGATTATGATGGCTCCGGTGACCTAATGCCGGTGCAAGAAGGAGACCGTGAGGACGGCTCCGGTGATCTAATGCCGGTGCAAGAAGGAGACCGTGATGACGTCTCTGGTGACCGAACCGAGTCCGGCCAGGTATATATATTAGTTAAGCTTCTGCTAACTAGCTAATTGATGCATTCATTGTTTTGGTATGTACACATATTAATTAAGTCTTTGTTCTTTTTTCTAGCCCTCCGGATCGAGCACAACTTCGGTAAAGAGACGAGGCCCGAAGAAAAAGTTGAGCTCGGATGAAAAGTTTGAGATCATAGCAATCCCGCCCGACGGCCAACCGATTGAACCCCTCTGGAAAAAGAGCGCATTTCTTGCTCAGTGCGGGGTTTTGGTTAGGGACAAGATCCCGATCAGCATCCAGCAATGGTTAAAGCCGGCTACAGAAGACCCTGAGGTGTCTTATGTCAATGATATGCAGAAAAATGATCTTTGGACTTAGCTGAAGTCAAATTTCACCCTACCGCAAGAGGATGATCCGGAGAAGCCAGTTAAAGAGCAATTAATCAAGTATTTTGCTCTTAAGAGGATGGCAGAACTATTCAGGAGGTGGAAGAAAGAGCTGAATAAGTTTCTTGAAAATAAAGAGACACCAGAATTCAAGGGCAGATATGAGAAGATCAGAGAACACTAGCCCGCATTTGTGGCCCACAAGACATCGGAAAAGAGTAAGAAGATGTCGGCGACAAACAAGCAAAATGCTGCGAAGAAGAAGCATCACCATCGCACGGGGTCAGGTGGCTACCTCGTAGCACGGCCTAAGTGGGCCAAGACTGAGAATGATCTGGCTGATAAAGGGATTGAACTAGAGACAATTAACTAGCCAGACCGTTGCCGGACTTGGTTCCTCGGGGATGGCGGAACCTTGGACCCTGTATCAGGGAAGTGCATTTGGACGAACGATCAAATGGACATACCAGTCAAGAAGCTTCAGCAGTATATCGAAGCAGCGCAGCAAGGGACGTTCGTTCCAGACAGAGAGAATGACGAGCTCACAATGGCCCTCGGGAATCCTGAGCACCCTGGATGGACACGAGGCACACCAGGCTCCATTCCGTGGAAGGTTGGGTTTCCGGACGTAGGCGGTTACAAATGCTAGGAGAGGAGGAAAAAAGTGCAGCAGACCCAAATGCAGGCGTTGCAAGCAAGGGTACAAGCGATAGAGGAACGAGAAGCAAATCACAGCAAACGAACTGCCGAAGCTTCCCCCGAAGCTACCCCGCCATCTCAGCAGAGAAGCAGCGTGGCTTCCACCGAGCTGCTTCAGCCGGAGCATGTCTTGATGGCTCCTGCCAGCTATCACGTGGATGCAATAACGGAGTCTCAAAATTGCCACCTTATGACGCAATGGATTAATATGAAGGTCAAGGCGGCTGTTGGCTCTGTTTTTCCTACTGAACCCGGCGCAACTTTTCACTGCCGGCCGATTCCAGAATGATATGCTAGGGTGATGGTGGATGAAATAACGGAGGGATTTGAGGACCTCCAGCTTGACCACCCTAACGGTGAAGGGGAGACTCGGCTGGGTTCTTCTCTGAAGACTCCATGCCTATGGCGGAAGGAGCTCATCAACCTCCATGCCTATGACGATTAGGGCACTTAGCCGGCTCCTTCTCCGGCGTGTGGCGGCACTCCGCCTCCTTCTCCGTCTGCGCCGGCGTGCCCGAGCAGCCAACCTCCTCCTTCTCCGCCTCGTCATCAAGGGCGGAAGAGACCTGCCACCGCTCCGGCTGCTCCGGTGCATCGTAGTCCTTCTCCTCCGCCTCGTAAGCAAGTAAAGAAGACAACTGCTCCGTCTGCTCTGCCGGCATCTAGCAGTACAGCCAGAGGCGGGAGGACATATAGATTCGGTCCTTCTCTGAAGACTCCAGAGAAGTTACCATACGAGAGGAACCCGGAGGAGAACACCGAGATCGCGCGAGAAGAAGTGAGGAACTTCTTTGAAGGGGTGAAAGCAAAGAAACATCCACCTTCGGAGGAGAAGGTAGATCCGGTGAAAGCGAAGCGCACTCTGGCTTCCCTGACAAAACCACCCAAGTCTCCACCGAAAGGAAACTATGAGCGCATTATTGGAAAGGAATTTGCCGAAGCGGAGCGGTCGGGAAGTACTGTCAGTGATCAAAGGCTGAAAGAACGACGAGCTGGGAAACAAATTGCAGAGCTCGGCGAACAAGCGAAGCAATCGTGCCCCCCGCTCAAGGTTCCTAGCGACATCGTCGGAATATGATCCGAGGATGGTGCCCGGTTATAGCAATCTTGGAGATTACCTTCCCGACGATGTACATTATGATTTCATGGAGGTGCAGATACAAAGATACAAGTACGGGAAGCCTCTCGTCAAAGATGAAAGATCTCTATCAACGATGATGCAAAGATTGCATGATTGGTACTTGAAAATCTGCAGAGAGTCTGGGGGGAGGAGTACTTTGTATGTGAGAGTTAAAAAGGAGCATGATCTCGTTGGAATTGATCTGTTGCCTGTTCCATTTGAGGAGTTCTTTCAGTTTTTCAATCAATTGGCCCTCGATAAAGCAACGGTCACCTGCTACTGTCTGTAAGTAGTACTACTTCTGTAATTAAGTCTCTCTATATAGCTCAGCTTTTTCATTGCATGTATTTATAATTATCCTCACTATATTATGCAGATTGAAGATCATCGAATTGAAGAAACGACAAATCGGTGATATTGGGTTCATTAACACAAATATCATAGATGCAACTCAGGTTAAATTTCATGCCGCAGATACCGAGGCCAACTTGCTATGATCGTTGGTAATAAATGAAAACAAAGATATAATACTCTTTCCTTACAACTTCAAGTGAGTGTTACTGTCATGTGCGTATTCGGTTTCCCTTATATATTAGTCAAGGTTATAGTAGTGTAATTGATGAGTTATGCATGCGTGTGCAGTTTCCACTATATTCTCCTAGAGATTAATCTTGAGCAGGGACTAGTAACTGTCTTAGACTCAAGACGAAAAGATCCCCAGGACTATGCGGACATGACTCAAATGCTCGAGAAGTAAGTTAAATCGATCATTATCCACTATATCAGCAACTTTGTTCATTTCCTGATATATCAAGTAATTGTTTTCCTTGTCTGGCAGGGTTTGGAAAAAATTCACCAAAAAGCTCTAGGACTCCCGAAGAAGCTGCAATTTAGACACCCGAAAGTAAGTGCTATAGTAGCATGTTCCGCGCATCTCCTATTGATTCAAGCGCTAGTTTCATCAATACCATTTGGCATTCTTGCTTATCAGTTTGATTGACCTCTATTTCTTGAAAAGTGGTTGTGGCAGGAACAAGGGAATGATTTCTGTGGATACTACGTCTGCGAGTCCATCCGCCACACGACCTGTGAGCGGGGCTACTCTGATGAACAATATGAAGTGCGTAAATAACAACATTCACAATTTTATTTTATTACCATCATTTGTGTTGAGTTTCATTCATTCATATATATATATATATATGTATGTATTGACCCCCTTCTTCAAATTAGATGTTTCGGAAGCGGGATGAACTCCTAGTGCCATCTCGCATGCGAGCAATTCAAGAGGAATTGGCAGCATTCTTTTCTTGACCATGTGATCGCTGAAGATGGAGAATACTATGTGGACCATGAGTCCGTATGTTAGGAGATTATATTTGTAAGAGATAATTATTGTATATATGTAGCCGGTAGTGTCGGATAGATATACGAGAACTTGTTGTTCGACCAATCTCTCGGAGAAGGAGAGGTGGTCGATAGCACTTCTCTCTATATGCATATATGTTCATGACGATCTTCTGTTTCCTTCGTTTGCTTACTAGCTAGCTAGCTAGCGTCTCTAGTCCTCTCTATACGATGTATAGTACGTAGCGTCGACCAAGCACGGACATAAGAGAGGACACTTCTATCTATTAATTATAGCTTGCTAACACAATATATGAAACACCTAAATTAAGCCCCCAAAACCCCCAAACCCCCCTCCCCTTTAAAAAAAGCAAAAACCCCAGCCACAGAAATGCTGACGCGTGGATGCCTATTGGTCCCGGTTGGTGCCACCAACCGGGACCAAAGGCCCTCCTGCCCGGGCTCCGCGCACAGGCCACGTGGAGTCCCATCTGTCCCGGTTCTGGATTGAACCGGGACTAAAGGGACAGGGCATTAGTACCGACCCTTTAGTCCCGGTTCAGGAACCGGGACAAAAGGCCCTTACGAACCGGGACAAAAGGCCCTTTTTCTACTAGTGGTAGCAAACATGGAACAATTTAGGCCTTTAGGTATGTTGGCGGAACCGATAGACCTTTGTTTATTTTGGCTGTGGATGAGGGTTGGAGCCCCGTATGCTATTATTAAGGATAGATGATTGCATTGGCCACTTCATCATCAGTCATAAAATTGAAATATTGAGTGCCTTTAGTGAGCCTCCATCTTGATATTTTTTTAAAGCACGCACTAGATATACAACGTAATTCTTGGTTGTGCGGGCATCTTTTGGCTACTCTGAGCGCCACCATCTTGCAAGCAAATCATGCCAAACAGCTTCCCAAAATTAATAACTCTTCCTTACTTGTCCTTAATTAAATCACTTGTTAAGGTGTTGACCATGTCTTTTGTACCAAGCATGGATTTTTTATGCCTTTAGGCATGTGTGTGGAAACTGATAGACCTTTTTTTGTTTTGGATGTGTCATGTACAAATCCAGTCGAATGATGGAAACCGATATTATGCTTCCCTTTACCAATCTTGAAAGCCTCATCAGAAATTTTTGGTCGAATGGTGGATTTCACAGTGAAGAGACATTCCTCTAAAGATGTTAGTTCCAATCCCAACGACCTTAAAATTGTAAGATGCGGAAGTAAGTAAGCTCATATATCCGATGAAATAAACATGAAAACATTGGTTAATTAGCAACACTAGGTGTGTGGAAGAGGTTGACTGTAAAAAATCATGATTAGTGAATCATGCTATTAAATGGTGAAGAAGCATCAAACAAAATTTTGACAGGTCTCTTGTGTTATTACATGAGGGAAAAAAATTGCCTCGATATCTCAATCAAAAAAATTCATTGAAACATTTAAGATGTCATATGATAGGAAATCCTATCAAGTTAAGTAAGCAACTCAAATTAGACTAGTGTATACTAGTGTATTGAAAATTCATAGCTGCCGCATGATAAAAAAGTACATGTATAGTTACCAAGGAGAACAACTCATGTAAATCTAATAATGGACCGCATAGAGACATGTTGGTTTGTCATGCAAAAGTTGTTTGACATGAGTGTTACAAGCATTTCACCTATGTTTGTTATAGATTTTTATGCTAGTGTCATGAAAGGGATGTAACAGTGTTTTAAACAAGTGTTTATTTGTCATTACAATCATGTAGAATGTTCTAGATAAATTCCATAAATACTCGCATAAAACCGCGTTGGTTTGATTATTTTTTTAGAAAACAATTAGCTATCTCTGCCAGGTCATCCACCGGCTTTGCGAGACGCTCTTGGTCCGCAATGTGGCTGGTATGACTTACCATTGTGTTGTGCCGAGATGCAAGATTGGGCCAGATGACAGGAATGGAATGCAGTGGATGGTGGAATAACCGAAGGAATTATAACTAGTTTTAGTTCAAAAGGTGGAAATGGAATCGACAATGAAGCGATTATTTTTAAGTAGATTTCAAATGTCTCGTATGATATGGGTCGCATCTTATTCTATCATCCGAATGTTCTCCATATTTGCGAGTTCATCCTTTCTTTTAAATTCAACCTATGGCGATGAATCAAAAAAACCTTGGGTGATGCTCGAAAGACATGATTTTTGTCCAAGAGACATCACCTATCATTTTCACATATTTGTGTGATTCACACTCTTGAAATGAAGTGAGAGGGGGATTTGTAGGAAGCAATGATAAAATGTTTGTACCTACTTTTGTTGTGCAGGCATCTTTTATAGCAGTCACTAGATGTAGAAGGTAATTCTTGGTTGTGCGGGCATCTTTTGGTTGCTTTCAGCACCACCATATTTCAAGCAAAGAAGGCCAGACAGCTTTCCAAAATAGATAACTTCACCTTACTTCTCCTGAAATCACATGTTAAGACAATGACTATGTCTTTTGTTGCAAGTATGGAACATTTTTATGCATTTTGGCTTGTTTGGGAAACCGATAGTCCTTTGTTTGTTTTGGATGTGTCCTGGACAAATCCAGTCAAATCATGCTTCCCTTCACCAATCCTAATAACCTCCACATAAATTATTGGTCGACTGGTGGATTTCAGAGTGAAGACACATTCCTCTAAATATGTTAGTTCAGAGTCCAAAGACCTTAAAACTGGAAATATGAAAAAATAATTGAGCTCATATAGTCATGATGTATGAAAAAATGTGAACGTTGGTTAATTAGCAACCCTAGGTGTGTGTGGAAAAGGTTGACTGTACAATCATGATTAGTGAATCATGCTAATAAATTTGTGAAGAGGCATCAACCTAAAATTTTAGCTAACATCATGTGTTATTAAACCAAGGAATCTATTTTGCTAGATATCACAATCTCCAAATTCTTAGCAACATTTAAGATATCATATGATAGGAAATACAAGAAAATTAAGTTAGCCACTCAAGTTATACTAGTGTATACTTTGTCTATGGAAAATTCATAGTTGTCGTGTGATAAAGAAGTCCTTGTATGGTTACAAAGAATAATAACTCATGTCTTACTTATAATAACTGGGTAGAGACATGTTGGTTTGTGAGGGAGAAGTGGTTTCCGAGGACTATTACAAGTATGTCACATATGTTTGTTATAGATTTTTATCCTATTTTCATGAAAGGTATGTAACAATGTTTTAAACAAGTGTGTATTCGTCGCTACAATCACTTAGAATGTTCTAGACAAATTCCATAAATATTCGCATACAACCACATTATTTTCATTATTTTTGCAAAAAACAATTAGCTATCTCCATCGTGTCATCCACCTGCTTTGGGAGTTGCTCGGTTACCCCCACGCGACTGGTACTACTTATCGTTGTGTTGTCCCAAGATGTGAGATTGGGTCATATGAAGTGGATGGAATGTGGCGGAGCGTGGAATAACCCTAGGATATCGATCTACTTTATATTTGGAAGCTGGAAATGGGAACAACAATGGAGCGAGTATTTTGGAGTAGATCTCAGTTGTCTTCTATGATATGGGTTGTGTCGCGTTCTGTTATCCGAATGTTATCCATATTTCCTAGTTCATCCTTTTTTAAATACAACCTAGGATGATGATCTCTAAAAAACCTTGGGTGATGCTCGAAAGACATGATTTTTCGACAAGAGACATCACCTACTTTTCACATATTTCTCTAATCCGCACTCTTGAAATAAAGTCAGTGGGGGCTTTGCTAGAAGCCATGATAAAATTTGTGCACCTCATTTTTTTGGAATTAAACCACGGGTTCGCATTGCATGTCTCTTATCATAGTTTTATTATATTTGGTGATAGATTCGTCGCTTCGAGTCATCTACAATGGTTAAAGCATTTACTAGGGAAGGAATATTGGTTTTCAAAGGGAGATTGACTTGTGCGTAAGTCATTGCATTGATGCTATCAGCTAATCAAGACAAAGAGGAACCTTATGTAGATGGAACTATGTAGTATTCAATAAAGGAATGATGGAATGACATGAGTCAGAGCCTACTAGATACACAAAAACAATGTGAAAAACATACGAATACCAAATTTGATATGATAGATTTTTATGTGCAGCCGAGTTCATCAAAACAGAGGTAAAACACACATATTTGAAGTTGGCGGAACAAGGGTGGAACCTAGTAAGTTGTTACTAAGAACAGATAGAATGCACTGGCCACTTCACAGTGATAGAATCAAAATAGTGAGTGCCCTTAGCGAGCTTCCTTGTTCAGAACTTTTGTTGGCAGGCACTATATGTACAAGGTAATACTTGGTTGTTGGACGTCTTTTGGCTGCTCTGAGTGCCTCCCTCTTGCAAGCAAACATGGCCAAACAGCTTCCCAGAATTGATCATTTAAATCACCTTAGTTCTCTTGAAATCACATGTTAAGGTGTTGGCTACATCTTTTCTAGCAAGCATGGAACAATTTATAACTTTTGGCATATTGGTGGAAAATGATAGACCTTTTGTTTGTTTTGCATGTGTCTCGAACAAATCCAGTTAAATTATGCTTCCCTTTACAAATCCCAAAGACCTCAACAAAAGTTTTTGGTCCAATAATGAATTTTAGAGTGGAAAAATGTTCCTCTAAAGATGTTAGGTTGGAGCCCATAGACTTTAAAACCTCAAATATATAAAAGTATTTCATATAGTCGTGATGTATGAAACAAATGTGTGATTGTCAGTTAATTGGCAACACTTCGTGTGCGAAAAGGTTGGCTATACAATCATGATTTGTGAATCATGCTAATAAATTACTGAAGAAGCATCGAACTAAAGTTGTTCTCTTGTGTCATTACACCAGGAAACATATATGCCTCGTCATCTCAATCACCAAATTCATAGCAACATTTAATATGTCATATGATAGGAAATACAATTAAATTTGGTAAGCAACTCAAGTTATACTAGTTTACGTATAATTCATTATTGCCGCCTTATAAAATGTATATGTATATAGTTAAAAAGCATAGTCATGTAGGTTTGTCAAGCAGACGTGGTTTCACATGAGCATTACACGTATTTCACTCTTTTTTCTTATAGATTTCTATCTGATTTTCATGAAAGGGATGTAATAATCTTTTAAACAAGTGTCTATTCCTTGCTACAATCATGTAGAACATTCTGGGAAAATTCCACAAATATCCGCACACAACCAAGTGGTTTCATTACTTTTTCTAAAACAATTAGCTATCTACGTCGGGCCATCCACTAGCTTTGGAAGGCCCTCGGGTCCCCTATGCAGCTAGTATGACTTACCTTTGTGTTATGCCAATGCAGGATGTGAGATTGGGCCAGAAGACGGGGATGGAATGCAGCAAAGGGTGGAATAAGCATAGGGTTTTGATCTAGTTTTAATTTGGAAGGTGGAAATGGAAATGACAATGGAGCGAGTATTATTTAGTAGATCTTAGTTGTCTCATATGATATGGGCCATGTCACATTCATTCATCTGAATGTTCTCCATATTTCTGAGTTCATCCTTTAAAAAATCAACCTAGGGTGATGATATAAAAAAACCTTGGGTGATGCTCGAAAGACATGATTTTTGGCCAAGAGACATCACCTACCATTTTCACATATTTGTGTGACTCACATTCTTGAAATGAAGGTGGACGGGATTGCTGGAATCAATGATAAAATGTGTATACCTATCTTTGTTCAAATTAAACCCTAGGTTTGCACCTTGGTGATAGATTCGTCGCTTCGAGTCATCAACGATGGTTTAGCCATCTACCAGGGAAGGAAAATTGTTGGTCCAAGGGAGATTAACATGTTTGTAAGTTATAGCATTGATGCTATCAACTAAGAACAAAGAGGAACTTGATGTAAAAGGAACAATGTAGTAGTCAATATACAAATTATGGAATGCCAAGAGTCAGAGCCGATGAGATACTCAAAAACAATGCGAAAAACCCATGAAAACTAACTTTGATATTATAGAGTTTTATGTGCCAATGAGTCCTGAAAATATATGCAAAACACATATTTAAAGTTGGCAGATAAGGGTTGGAGCCTCGTACGCTGTAATTAGGGATAAATGGATTGCACTAACCACTTCTGCATCAATCATAGAACTGAAATATCGAGTGCCTTCGTTGATCTTCCATCTTGTGTTTTTTTATAGGAAGCACTAGATATACAAGGTAAATCTTGGTCGTGCGTGCGTCTTTTGGCTACTATGGGCATCACATGTTGCAAGCAATCGGGGCCAAATAGCCTCCCGGAATAGATAACTTTGCCTTACTTCTCCTGAAATCACATGTTAAGGCGTTGCCTATGTCTTTTGTAGCATGCATGGAACATTTTTATACATTTAGGCATGTTTGGGGACACCGATAGACCTTTGTTTGTTTCAGATGTCTCCTAAACAACTTTTGTCAAATCATGCTTCCCTTTACCAATCCCAACAACCTCAGCATAAACTTTTGGTTGAATGGTGGATTTCGGAGTGAAGACACATTCCTCTAAAGATGCTAGTTCAGAGCAGAAAGACCTTAAAACTTGAAATATGAAAAAGCAATTCAGCTCATATAGTCGTGATGTATGAAACAAATATGAGAAAGTTAGTTAATTGGCCAGTAGGTGTGTGGAAAAGGTTGATTGTACAATCATGTGTAGTTACAAAGAAGAACAACTCATGTATATCTTATAATGAACCACGCAGATACATGTTGACTTGTCAAGCCGAAGTGGTTTCTCATGACTATTACTAGTATTTCACCTACGTTTCTTATAGATTTTTTACCCTATTTTCATGAAATGGAAGAAACAATGTTTTAAACAAGTGTTTATTCCTCACTACAATCACGTAGAATGTTCTGGACAAATTCCATAAATATTCACATACAACCGCGTTGATTTCATTATTATTTTTTAAAAAAATTAGCTATCTCCGACTGGCCATCCACTGACTTTTGGAGGTGCTCGGGTCCCCGATGCGGCTCATATGACCTACCGTTGTGTTGTGTCAAGATGTGAGATCACCCAGACAAAGGGGGTGGAATGCGACAGATGGTGGAATAACCATAGGATTTCAATCTAGTTTTAGTTTGGAAAGTCGAAATGGAACCGACAATGGAGTGAATATTTTTGAGTCGTGTCCTATTCTATCATATGGGTCGTGTCCTATTCTATCATCCAAATGTTCTCCAAATTTCTAAGTTCTTCCTTTATTTTAAATTCAACCTAGGGTGATGATATAGAAAAAACCTTGGGTGATGCTCGAAAGACATCATTTTCAGCCAACAGACATCACCTACCATTTTAACATATTTGTGTGATTCACACTCTTGAAATGAAGTTAGTGGGGCTTTTTCTAGAAGATATGATAAAATTTGTGTACCTCTTTTTTGGAATTAAACCCTATGTTTGCATTTCATGTCTCTTGTCAACACTTTAGTATATTTGGTGATAGATTCGTCGCTTGGAGTCATCAACAATGGTTTAGCCCTCTATGGGGGACAAAAAATTATTGTTCCGAGACATGTATCTAAGTTATAGCATTGATGCTATCAACTAAGACAAAGAGGAACTTGATGTAGAAGGAACAATGTAGTAGTGAATAAAAAATGAAGGAATGACATGAGTCGGGGTCTAGGAGATACTCATAAACAATGTGAAAAACACATGAATGCTAACTTTGATATTATAGAGTTTTATGTGCCAATGAGTTCATGAAAATATATGTAAACACATATTCGAAGTTGGAGGAGGAGGGTTGGAGTTTCATACGCTATTATTAAGGATAGATGGATTGCACTGACCACTTCATCTCAGTGATAAGATCGAAATAATGAGTGCCTTCAGTGATCTTCCATCTTGAAATTTTTTTACAGTTGGCACTATATATACAAAGTAATTCTTGGTTGTGTAGGCGTCTATTGACTGCTCTAAGCGCCTCCATCTTGCAAGTAAGTGGGGGAAAACAGCTTTGAAAGATAGATAACGTTTCCTTACTTTTCATTAAATCACCTGTTAAGGCGTTGAATATGTCTTTTGTAGCAAAAATGGAACATTTTTATGCCTTTTGGCGTGTTTGCAGAAACCGATAGACCTTTGTTTGTTTTGTATATGTCCTAAACAAATCCAGTCAAATCATGCTTCCCTTTACCAATCCTAACAAGCTTAACAAATGCTTCTGGTCCAATGGTGAATTTCAGAGTGAATACACATTCCTCTAGAGATGTTAGTTAAAAGCCAAAATACCATAAAGCATGAAATATTAAAAAGTAATTCGGCACATATAGTCATGATGTATGACACAAATATGAGAATGTTGGTTAATTGGCAACACTAGGTGTGTAGAAAAGGTTGATTGTATAATCATGAAGTGAATCATGCTAAAAAAATGGTGAAGATTCATCAAACTACAATTTGGTTGTTATGTTTTAGTAGATCTCGATTGTCTCGTATGATATGGGTTGCGTCCTATTCTATCATCCAAATGTTCTCCATATTTCAGAGTTCATCATTTATTTCAAATTCAACCTAGGGTGATGATATCAAAAAAAACATGGGCTATGCTCGAGAGAGATTATTTTTGGCCCAAGAGACATCACCTACCATTTTCATATATTAGTGTGATTCACACTCTTGAAATAAAGTTAGAGGGAGTTTGCATGAAGCAATGATAAAATGGGTGTACCTCTTTTTGTTGTAATTAAATCCTACGTTTGCATTTCATGTCTTTTGTAAAAGTTCAATCATACTTGATGATATATTCATATCTCGAAGTTATTTATGATGGTTTAGCCATCTACAAGGGAAGGAAAATGGTAGTTCCGAGGGATATTGACGTGTTTGATGCTATCGTCTAAGACAACCAGGAATTTTATGTAGATGAGACTATGTAGTAGTTAATAAAGGAATGACGGAATAATATAAGTCAGAGCTTATTGGATACCCAAAAACATTGGAAAAATAAATGAATACCAGCTTTGATATTATAGAGTTTTATGTGCCAACAAGTTCATGAAAATAGATGTGAACACATATTTGAAGTTGGTGGAGGAGGGCAAATAGAATGCACTTGCCGCTTCATACTAAGTGATAGAATAGAAATAGAGAGTGCCTTTAGTGCCGCTTCAAGGAAATGTGTAGTAATAGTCAACCATAAACGCGTCGCTTACTGAGTTAACAACTATACAAAATGAAATACATGCTTGGAAAACATGACTTCTGGCGTGGTGCCATGGCATGGCCACACCATGCCTTGGTAAAAATTTGAGAATGTTTTCCTTATGTCATCATGCACGCCTTTCTTAAATCGAACCATCACCGATGAAGTTTCATGGTTTCGAGGGGGAAATCACCAAGATTGGAGGGGGATCCAAATTTCCTTTGTCCTTTGTCCCTGAGTTTTTTTCTACGATGAACATACACCCTGCAAATCACCGTGTTCAAATTTGGCACTTTTCTGGGTTCATTTACCATATTTAGGGGATTATGTGCATTTTCTAGGCATTAATGCACATAATTCAAGTTCAAACAATCGATGCATGAAAGGGTGCACAAAAATGGCCTGGAAAACCATGCTCGTGCCATTTAGTAAATTCTCATGCCTATTACAAGGAATGGATAGATATTTTGATGAAATGTGTGGCAATAGTCAACCACAAACGTTTGTTTATTGGGTTTTCAACTATAGAAAAAATGAAATAAATGCTTGAAAAACATGACACCTGACATGGTGCCACGGTATGACCTCACCATGCCCAGGTAAAAATGTGAGAAGGTTTGGCTTATGTCGTCATGCACGCCCTTCATAAATCGAACCATCGCCGAGGAAGTTGGAAATCACCAAGATTGAAGGGGAATCCAAATTTTCTTCGTTCTTTGCCCTCAAGTTTTTTTCTACGACGAACATACACCCTACAAATCACCGTGTTCAAATTTGGCATTTTTTCAGGCTCATTTACCATATTTAGGGGATTGTGTGCATTTTCTAGGCATTTAGCGCATATAAATCCAATCCAGCTACAACTGTGATGTCTGCTAGACTACGTCGGTATTTCCCCAAAGAGGAAGGGATGATGCAGCACAGCGGCGGTAGGTATTTCCCTTAGTGATGAGATCAAGGTTAATGAACCAGTAGGTATTTCCCTAAACTAAGCAACACTATGTAAACAACACATGCATACAAATAACAAATACTTGCAACCCGACGTGTTAAAGGGGTTGTCAATCCCTTTTAAGTAACGGCTCCAGAGATTGGCAAACGGACGTGAAAAAGTTGTAATAATATTATAGATCGAACGCCAAATAAAATAAAGCACAACAAGTTATTTTTGTATGTTTGGTTTAATAGATCAGAAAATAAAAGCAAAGAAAAATAGATCGCAAAGGCAAATATAATAAAGAAGAGACCCGGGGGGCCGTAGATTTCACTAGTGGCTTCTCTCAAGAAAAATAGTAAATGGTGGGTAAATAAATTACTATTAGCCAATTGATAGAACTTCAAATAATCATGACGATATCCAGCCAATGATCATTATATAGGCATCACGTCCAAGATTAGTAGACCGACTCCTGCCTACATCTACTACTATTACTCCACACATCGACCGCTATCCAACATAAATCTAGTGTATTAAGTTCATGGAAAAATGGAGTAATGCAATAAGAACAATGACATGATGTAGACAAGATCTATTTATGTCGAAATAGACCCCATCTTGTTATCCTTAATAGAAACGATACATATGTGTCTTTCCCCTTCTATCACTAGGATAAAGCACCGTAAGATCGACCCCATCACGAAGCACCTCTTCCCATTGCAAGATAAATAGATCAAGTTGGCCAAATAAAACCCAAATATAGGCGGAGAAATACGAGGATATAAGCAATCATGCATATAAGAGATCAAAGAAGACTCAGATAACTTTCATGGATAAAAAGAAAGATCTGATCATAAACTCAAAGTTCATCTCATCCCAACAAACACACCACAAAAAGAGTTACATCATATGGATCTCCAAGAGACCATTGTATTGAGAGTCAAAAGAGATAGATGAAGCCATCTAGCTACTAACTACAGATTCGAAGGTCTACAAAATACTACTCACGCATCATCGGAGAGGCACCAATGGGCACGATGAACCCCTCCGTGATGGTGTCTAGATTGGATCTGGTGGTTCTGGAACTTGCGGCGGCTGGAATTGATTTTCGTCGACTCCCAAGGGTTTCTGGATATTGGGGTATTTATAGAGTAAAGAGGCGGTCCGGGGGGCATCCGAGGTGGGCACACCCCACCGGGACACTTCTTCGGCCCACTAGATGTCTTCTGGTCCATAAAAAATCCACAAAAAGTTTCGCTGCATTTGGACTCCGTTTGGTATTTATTTCCTATGATGTGAAAACATGCAAAAAACAGCAACTGGCACTTGGCACTATGTCAATAGGTTAGTACCAAAAAATGATATAAAATGATTGCAAAAAAATCCAAGAATGATAATATAATAGCATGGAACAATAAAAAATTATAGATACGTTGGAGACGTATCAGCATCCCTAAGCTTAATTCCTGCTTGTCCTCGAGTAGGTAAATGATAAAAACTGAATTTTTGTTGTGGACTGCTGCCTAACATGTCATCTCATATTATTTTCTTTGTAGCATGGACATTTGGACTTTTATATGGTTCAAAGCAATAGTCTAGTTTTGACATGAGAGTTAAATACTCAAGCATATCAACAAGCAACAATATCTTTCAAAATATCAACGCTAAAATAAGTTATCCCTAGCCCATTATGCTCAATCATTGATCCATTCATGAAACACATTCCAATATTAGCTACACCCAATGCTCAAGGATGATCATAGTGCCCCCTAGTTGGTGCTTTATAAGAGAAGATGGAGACTCAAATTAAAAATAAAAATTGCATAAAGTAAAAGAAGGGCCCTTCACGAAGGGAAGTAGGGATTTGTAGAGGTGCGAGAGCTCAAAGAAAAAATTGAAGATAAAAACATTTTGAGAGAGGCATACTTTTCCCACCAACGAAAACGACTTACAGCTCCCAACACTTTTCATGCTAGATATATCATAGGCGGTTCCTAGACAGGAAATAAAGTTTATTCCTTTTTCCACCGTACTTTCACTTTCCATGGCTAACCGTATCCACGGGTGTCTTCCATACCAACACTTTCTAAGGAATTTATTATTTGACAACATAAAGTAAATTCATTTTTCATTTCGGGACTGGGCATTCCTAATACCTTTGCCTTACTCTCGTGTAATGACAAGTGAATAAACACTCATTGTGAGAATAACACATCTAGCATGGAAAATATCGGCCACCCCTCACCGCCTCATGAGCGGTACGAGCACACAAAAGAGAAATTTATTTTGAAAATTAGAGATGGCACATAAAAATTTGCTTATAACGGAAAAATAATACCACATATAGGTAGATATGGTGGACTCATGTGGCAAAACTGGTTTAATGGATTTTGGATGCACAAGTAGTGATCATACTTAGTGCAAAATGAAGGCTAGCAAAAGATTGAGAAGCGACCAACCAAGAAATGAATAATCTCATAAGCGAGCATTGAGCATAATTAACACCGAATAATGCACCACAAGTAGGATATAATTTCATTTCATAACTATTGACTTTCGTGCTTGCATAGGGAATCACAAACCTTAACACCAATATTCTTACTAAACCATAATTACTCATCAACATGACTCACATATCACATCATTATATCTCAAAACTATTACAAAGAATCAAGTTTATTTTGTCCAATGATCTTCATGAAATTTTTAATTATATCCTTCTTGGATATCTATCACTTTGGATCTAATTTTCATATGTTGCTTTTGATATGCTCAAACAAATATAAGTGAAGATCATGAGCATAATATTTCATTCTCTAAAATTAATTTAAGTGAAGCAAGAGAGAATTTCTTGAAAATTTACTAACTCTCAAATAAATCTAAGTGAAGCAAGAGAGCATTTCTTCGAAAATACTAAATCACACCGTGTTGAAAAAGATATAAGTGAAGCACTAGAGCAATTCCATAGCTCATAAAAACTTAAGTGAAGCATAGAGAGCAATTCTAACAAGTCATCGCATAATTTTGGCTCTCAAATAGGTGTGTCCAGCAAGGATTCAAGACTTAGAATAAAAAGCAAATCAAGGAACGAGTCATATCATACAAGACGCTCCAAGCAAAACTCATAGTATGTGACGAATAAAAATATAGCTTCGAGTAAAATACCGATGGCCGTTAGAAGAAAGAGGGGATGCCAGTCGAGGCATCCCCAATCTTAGCTGCTTGCTTCTCTTAAGATAATAGCTTGGGATGCCATGGGCATCCCCAATCTTAGTCTATTCTTACTCCTTATTCCTTCATCCATCGTAACATCACCCAAAACTTGAAAACTTCAATCACACAAAACTCAACAAAACCTTCGTGAGATCCGTTAGTATAAGAAAACAAATCACTACTATGAGTACTGTTGCAACACATTCATATTTTATTCTTGCATTCTATCTACTGTATTCCAACTTTTCTATGGCAAAAACTCTTCAAAGAAACCATAGAATCATCAAAACAAGCAAACAACACAAAGAAAACAGAATCTGTCAAAAACAGAAGAGTCTGTAGCAATCTGGATATTTCGAATACTTATGAAACTCCAAAAATTCTGAAATATTAGGATGACCTGAGAAATTTGTGTCTTAATCTTCTTCAAAAAGAATTGTTATTTTATCACGTTTTTGTTAAAAATGAGAATTTTTTTCGTGTGCGTGGAAGTTTCTGTTTTTTAGCAAGATCAAACAACTATCACCCAAGAAGATCCTAAAGGATTTGCTTGGCACAAACACTAACTAAAACACAAAAAAACACAATCATAACAGTAGCATGATTGTGCAAACACTCAAGAACAGAAAGCAAAAGACAAAAATAAATTTTATTCATTGGGTTGCCTCCCAACAAGCGCTATTGTTTCACGCCCCTAGCTAGGCATAAAGCAAGGATCTATGTTTTGTCATCTTTGTTTCTAGATCCATAAGATGCCCACATTATTGATTCACATGGTGGACTAATCCTTGTTCTAGGGAAGTGTTCCATACCCTTCCTTAGTGGAAATTGAAATTTAATATTACCTTCTTTCATATCAGTCATGACACAGAAGTGCGTAAAAATAGTCTATCAAGAATAATTGGACAAGACGGATTGCAACCAATATCAAGAGAAATAAACTATATTGGCACATAATTCCTATTTGCAAGAATAAAAATATCATTAATACTTCCCATAGGATTTTTAATAGTAGAATCCGCCAAGTGCAAATTTGAAGAACAATCTTCAATATCGGTAAGACCAAGCACATCACATAAAGATTTCGGAATTGTAGAAACACTAGCACCCAAGTCACACAAAGCAAAGCACTCATAATTTATAATCTTGACTTTGGTAGTAGGTTCCCACTCATCATGTAATTTTCTTGGAATTGAAACTTCTAATTCCAACTTTTCTTCTAAAGCTTTCATCATAGCATCAACAATATGTTTAGTAAAAGCTTTTTTTTTCATAAGAAGGGGGTGAATTTATCATAGATTGCAACAAAGAAATACAATCAATCAAAGAGCAACTATCATCATTAAAGTCTTTGTACTCCAAAAGAGTGGGCACATCACTAGTAAAAGTTTTGACCTCTTCAAACCCACTTTTATCAATTTTCTCAACAAGATTTTCACCCTCCGAATTACCGGGACACCTTCTAGCTAAAGTAGACTCTTCTTCACTCCATTTATTATCAATCTTAACTTTACTAAACAAGGAATAAATAGAAGAAATACCAACCATTTTAAGATCTTCATCACTTTTATGAAAGTAATCACTAGAAAACGCCTTTTCCAAAAATGCTCTTCTAGCTCTAAGCATAGCGGTTCTTTTTAGTTTCATACATAGAAACATAAAGAGCTTTAGTTGATTCCTCAACCTTAGGCACAATATTTTCATCTTGAGATTTTCTACATCATGAGAAATTCTATCAACACTCCTAGACAAAACATCAATATTATTCAACTTTTCTTCCATTGTAGCATTGAAAACTTTTTTAGTGTTGATAAATTCTTTAATATTATTCTCAGGATCAGAGGTGTTCCTATTATTATTATTATAAGAAGGATTTCCATAGGAATTACCATAATTAGTAGAGGAATTACTAGGCCTAGGATTAAAATTACCTCTATAAGCAATGTTATTGAAATTGTTTCGTGTGATAAAATATTACGAGAAACAAAATTCAACACAGCATAAAAAATTTGTATGATCATCCAAAGATTTAACCCATGAGTTGGGCAATTCCTTAGCATCATTTTCATCCTTTCCCAAGATTGTACAACATGCTCATGTTCAAGTTGCTTGAAATTCATGATCTGGGTTCTAAGGGGAAAAAGTTTGTGGGCGGAAAATACTTAGTGATAAAAGCATCTTTGCACTTATTCCAAGAACCAAATTTTTGCATGATCTCACAAAGAAAACAAAAATATTTTCATCTTCACAACATCATTGTCCACATCTTTTTTCTTTTGCATATCGCACAATTCCACGAATGTGTTAAGATGGGATGCGACATCCTCATTAGGAGTACTGGAAAATTGATCTTTCATAACAAGATTCAACCAAGTGGTATTAATATCACAAGATTCTGCACTAGTGGCGGGAGCAATCGGAGTGCCAATAAAATCATAGTTGTTGGTATTTGAGAAATCACACAACATGGTGTTCTCTTGAGTCATTGTGACTACGCAACAAGATTGCACTCAAAAACAGATCCGGCCAGAAAACGGCGAACAAAAAAGAGGTCGAATGAAACGACAAATTTTTGTGAAGTAGGGGAGAGGAAAACGAGAGGCAAATGGCAATTAATGTAAATTGCAAGGAGATGAGATTTTTGATTAGGAACCTGGTAGATGTTGATGATGTCTCCCTCGCAACGGTGCTAGAAATTCCTTTTGATGTCTGCTAGACAACGTCGGTATTTCCCCAAAGAGGAAGGGATGATGCAGCACAGCGACGGTAGGTATTTCCCTCAATGATGAAACCAAGGTTATCGAACCAATAGGAGAACCAAGCAACACTACTTAAACAACAACTGCACACAAATAGCAAATACTCGCAGCCCGACGTGTTAAAGGGGTTGTCAATCCCTTTCGGGTAACGTCGCCAAAGATTGGCAAACAGACATGAGAAAGTTGTAATAATTTGATAGATCGAACACCAAATAAAATAAAGTGCAGCAAGGTATTTTGGTATTTTTGGTTTAATAGATCTGAAAATAAAAGCAAAGGAAAATAGATCACAAAGGCAAATATAATAAAGAAGAGACCCGAGGGCCGTAGATTTCACTAGTGGCTTCTCTCGAGAAAAATAGCAAACGATGGGTAAACAAATTATTGTTGGGCAATTGATTGTAGCGATCCGTCCTTAGATGGTCAAATCTCTGTACATAAGTGTCATCCCTGGATCGGTAATGCTGACACACACACAATACTTGAAGGATTTATAATAGAGTTTCAATCACACACTTATTACACCGAATATCTCAAAAGAGAGTACTTATTACAATAATATGGCTGAAGGCCATCTAATTGAAGATAACAGCGGAAGGCTTCGAAGGTAAAGTGAGTCCATCAACTCCAATGACATAGCTGAGTGCAAGACAACGACCTAGCACACCTTACCCGGGGTGGATGATCCTCTCGACTCCACAAAATGGGTTGTTCAGACCAGCGCAGGTAACGGGGCACTGCCTGTTCAATAGAGTTTACTGCCCTTTTATGAAGCTTCTGATCGCGCCTGCACAGGCTAGTGGTGAAGACATGATACTGCCCACTATTCAACTACTTCGGGTTGCATTGATAACCCGGTTGTTGCTGGTGTTGACTCCCTTGAGGGTGTTGTTGGCTATAACCACCTTGGTTGCCATGATTGCCTTGATTGCCTTGAAGTCCTGAGCCAGAACTGCCTCCACCATAACCCGGCCCATGAGAACCGGGTCCCGAACCACCGTCTGGTCCATGACCATCTTGGAAAAGATTTGAGTTTTTGAACTCCCTTGTAATAAAGCAATCCTTCCAGACATGCATAGCTGGCCTTTCTCACGTCCCGTGCCTTGGGCAAGGCTGATTTAACAGGTACTCAAGATTGATACCTGATCCTCCACTCCACGGGGGCGGTTTACCCTTACGACGCTGACCGTTATTCCGCGTGTTGGTGTTAGCCACAAAAGACAAACTGTTATCCGCCTTGCGCTTACCGTTGTTTCCATGGCCCGCTGGGTTATGCTATTGCCCTTTGGTGTTGCTGCTCTTTTTTCCCTTTCCCAGCTTTTCATTGCCAGACTCGGGATTCTTGGTACTATCAGAGTCGGCATACTTAACCAGAGCTGCCATAAGTGTCCCCATGTCATCGTAGTGACGCTTGAGCCGCCCTAACTTCAGCTTCAGAGGCATGAACTGGCAATTGCCTTCCAATGTTAAAACTGTTGTATCAGCATTGATGCGGTCCGATGAATGCAAAATCGCTAAGACCCGACGCACCCAATGGGTTGTTGATTCACATTCTTCTTGGACACAGGCGGCTAAGTCCATAATCGACATGGGCTGCTTGCACGTATCTTTAAAATTCTGGATAAACCGGGCCTTTAACTCGGCGTATGATCCAATGGAGTTAGCTGGTAAACTTTTCATCCAAGTACGAGCTATTCCTTCCAACATCATGGTGAAGTATTTAGCACATGCCGCATCATCCACATCCAGCATCTCCATCGCCATCTCATAGCTCTCAACCCATGATTCGGGGGGTAAATCGGCAGTGTAATTGGGAACCTTATGAGGACCTTTGAAATCCTTGGGCAGCCGCACGTTAAGTAAAACCGGGGTGAGACATGACACCACCAAAGAGCTGAAAGCAACACCTGGTTCCATCGAAGTAGTTGGACGGACCGGAGTAAGCTGACGGGCCGCGTACTGCGCTGCTAACTCAGCTTATCAACATGCTCTACCGTGATCCACCATGTCCTGGGCATTAGCACCACCGCCCACCTGGTTATGCCCTCGAGGTGGGTTACGGTTCCGCGCACTGCTTGACACAACCGGTTCATCAATATGCCTACTGCAACTCTGGCTTGGGCGGGGGGTGGAATGAATCCTCTCGCGACTGTACGAATAAGCCTGCCGCTGAGTCAAAGCTGTCTGAAGGAGCTCCCTAGCCCGTCGCGTCTGAACTGCTACAGGGGACTCCCCTTCGACCGGTAGGGCTACTAACCGTGAAGCGGCGGCGACTATGTTATCCAAGGGGTTGGAGTAATGACCCAGAGGCGTTGATACATGCTGCGATGGGACATTCGGACCAGGCGGATCCATTGTGCGCGGCTGAACCGACGCTCTTGTTCCAGGTGCTTCTACCCGGTTTACCACTGGCTGGTTATTGGTTCCTGCTCCCGGCGTGTTAAAGAGATTTCTTGCCTCATAAACTGGAGGCAGGTGAGACCGGTACCTTCTCCTCATTACATCGTTTGACGCGTTCTGATCCAACATAAGCCGATAAGCCCGCGCATCCAACTCGCCCTACTCTGCAGCCATCCTGTTGTTCTCGGTTGTCAGGTCTGCCTTGGCTTGAGCTATCTGATCCTTCACCTTCGCGACTTCTATGTTATGCTGATCCTGATCCGCTGGGTTAACTTCAGCCAGCAGAGTTGCCAAAGTGTCGAATAAATCAGACAAAACCTGAGCCGGCAATTGCGCAGGGCCTCCTGCCCCAGCTGTTGTCGCTGCTGTAGAACCGGAGATCATTGCTGCTGCGGTTGAAGAATGTTGTGCTGACTGTGTACCGGCCATGAAGATCGCAACTCGGCTCGGCGGATCGAAGGGGTCTGGAATACCGTCGCCATCGGAACTGCCCCCAAACCGGCCATCTTGCAGTTGGTACAATGACTCGGTCTCTCCGGTAGATGACTCGTCATCAGAATAAACAACGGTGTCACCACCAGATACCGATCTATCCACAGACTCCACTCCGGGGATGACTCCCACGAAGGCACGCTTCATGGCAGGCTGAACCCGGGCAGATCTCGCACGCTGAGCCGTTTTGACGATGTCAGTGCAGATGTCTGGCTCAGGGCCCGGTTCGCCGATCTTGCCAATGAAAACGTGAATACCGCCGAAGGGGACCCGATATCCATACTCAATTGAGCCGGCCTTGGGGCCCCAGCCTGCATCGTCGATGTAGAGCTTGCCGCGACGACTCCTGGTCATCCGGCCCACAATGTATCCCTTGAGCCCTTCGAAGCTGCCCTCTAAGAACTTGAAACCATCATGCGACAGCCCCATGGTGGGCGCCAACTGTCGTGGTTTTGTCACGTCAGATGTCCTAGCGTGAGGACTTAGTCGTGGAGCCATCGCAACGTAGTTAGCTTAAAGGGGTTAAAGAGGGACCAAGGACGCAAGGAGTTTATACTGGTCCGGCCCCTTGCGGTGAAGGTAAAAGCCTAATCCAGTTGTGATGGAATTGGTAGGATTTCGATGACCAGGAAGCGAATCCGCTTTGCCTGGCTCTCGGTCTCTTGTTTTCTATCCCTAAACCGCCGTCGGGTCATCCCTTTATATACATAGGTTGACACCCGGCGGTTTACAGAATCCCGGCCGGCTTATAATCATGTCTGGCTCGGTTTCTACCCTTTCTTATCTTACAATACAAGTTATACATCTTATGACGGTTTACACCTATGGGCCCTAATCCGCCTTCGGTCCTTGGGCCTTCTTGTTAAACCTCCTTCGTAAAGCGCCTTTGCCTTCGTGGGCTTCAACAGGAATAGCTTACCATAAGTATAATCCGGCTCCTCCTGGGCAGTTTATACTTAATAGTTATATCCCCAACATACCTGCCAAGAAGTTTCGGGCGATGGTGATCGGATCGAAGTCGAGGGAAATGATGTACGGCGACCCCACTACATACCCGCAAATAAGTTTCAGCTAATGGAGGTCGGATTGAAGTCGAGGGGCATCATGTATCCCTCCGTATCATGGTGAGCAGATCTCGCAAGACCAGATAGCATCAAGCAAGGTGTCTTGAAAAGCTTAGTCCTCGCTACGACAATGGTCGTGTGCATGTCCCGCGAGCATGCAGCTAGCCGCACGTCGCTCAACATATCCATACACGAACAAAACAGAGGTCGAGGATGTCACTGGGAGATTGCTCCAATCGCGGCTCATATGGATGGTGGGGTTTTTGGGGGCTTGATTTATGGGGGAGAAGGCTCTCGGTGCTGGAGCAGCTAGCAAGGGAATAGTGGTCCTAGGGGAGGCGAGCGAGGCCAGGGTACACAGGGGAACAGTGAGATGATGAAGAGTGACCTCAGGATCTTCGGCGAGACGGAGATGGAGATGTAGTGGTGCTAGGGGAGAGGGAGACGAGGCGAGGCATGCTATACAGCAGCGGTGACACTAACTACACAGTCCAAAATGTGAGGCTAACATTGGTAACCCGAACATGCCGCCTGGACTAGTGTCACCTCGGGCACAGGGTCTTGTCACTTCACTGTGAGGACCACATGAATAATATTTTGACCATCAAGTGTACCACAGTTGTACCACTACTAGTAGGAACATACGGAGTAGTACTATATAGCGGAATTAGGTCTCCCATGCTAGCCTGCCTCTAGGTTCACTTCATCCTCCAGGTATCATCCATATTGCGAGCAGAACCAAATTCTCATGCATGCTGAAGCACGAAGAAGGGCCTTTCCTGTTTTGAGGATAACAACATATTCCTTAACCAGAGAATGTTGTGTCTCCCATGCACGCGCCAATATCCATCCGAACCAGCTACTGCACATTTTTTATATATGTTTGCATCGGTCCCACCTATCAGGAGGGGTGCAGAAATAAAAACGAATCATAAAATGTCTCACCACGGTAATTCAAAAGAGTGAACTCAACTAGCCAGTGGCACATGTAGCACGAGAAGGATGGGTAGGTACACGGACATGTACCACTCCTCAGTCTACCTGCATAGCCTTTTCATTTAGTCTAACTAGCCGTCTAATCAACTACCTTTAGGCCACTTTTCCCATTTACGTCTGCATCGGGAACCGATTTTCCTCAGCTTCTTCACCTGTCCTTCATCTACATTTGCATCTAAACCCCACTGTATTCACATTGTTTTAACCTCTTCACATACTCCTGGAGTAATTCCGAAGCCCCTTTAAATAATCATCTTCTTCAGTTAGACTAGCCATCTAATCCTAATTCTCCAAACCATAGCCCTCTGGTCCAGTGGTTCCAAATGGCGAAACAGATCCAGATGCAAGTTTTTAGCATCCAACAAGTCCTCGTTGAAGGCTCATTGAGCATAGTTGCCACCGTCACCAACCACCCATGGGTTTTTCAAAAGTTGATCAACAATGTATCCAACTCCCTCCAAAATGTAGAGATGAAGGTCACCGGTCTCGATGCAGAGTACACAGAGCATGCCACTGGTAAGATCCAACGTGCCGCTGTCCTTCAGCTGTGCCTCGAAGATGATGTTTTGGTGTACCACATCATACACGCGCCCTCCATGCCGGGTGAGCTCCATGATTTCTTGTCTCGGGAGGACATATACTTCTGTGGGGCAGCCATCGAAGGGGTCAAACAGAAGCTGGCACCATACAACCTTGATTTGGAAAGCATGACTGACCAAAAAACCAGAATCAAAATTCCTGTAGAAGATTGTGATAAACAGACTCCATCCCTATTCACATAGCAAATTTTGTGCTCGGAACAAATCTTCAGAAGGGTGACGAGACGCTGGCATTAAGGTCGTCTGGATGGGAGAATTATCCCTTGACGTGTGAGTGATGTCTACTACGCAACTTTATTCTTGTAGACACGTGTTGGGCCTCCAAGCGCAGAGTTCTGTAGGACAGTAGCAATTTTCCCTCAAGTGGATGACCTAAGGTTTATCAGTCCCTGGGAGGTGTAGGATGAAGATAGTCTCTCTCAAACGACCCTACAACCAAATACAAGAAATCTCTTGTGTCCCCAACACACCCAATACAATGGAAAATTGTATAGGTGCACTAGTTCGGCGAAGAGATGGTGATAAAAGTGTAATATGGATGGTAGAAATATATTTTTATAATCTGAATAAATAAAAACAGCAAGGTAGAAAATAGTAAATGGGCACAAAAACAGTATTGCAATGGTTGAAAATGAGGCCTAGGGTCCGTAGTTTCGCTGCTAGTGCAATCTCTCAACAATGCTAATATAATTGGATCATATCACCACCCCTCAAAGTGTGATGAAGAATCACTCCAAAGTTCCTATCTAGCGGAGAACATAAGAATAAATTGTTTCTAAGGTACAGAACCACCTCAAAGCTATTCTTCCTATTCGATCTATTCAAGAGTTCGTACTAAAATAACACAAATCTATTCTTTCCGTTCGATCTATCCTAGAGTTCATACTAAAATAACACCAAAGCAAATTCATATTCATAATACTCAATCCAACACAAAGAACTTCAAAGAGCGCCCCAAGATTTCTACCGGAGAAACAAAGACAAGAACGTGCATCAACCCCTATGCATAAATTACCCCAATGTCAACTCAGGAATCCGCGAGTTGAGTGCCAAAACATATATCAAGTGAATCAATACAATAACCCCATGAGTATTCGATTGCAGGACATATATACAGTGTTCTCAAATCCATAAAAGTATTCAATCCAATAACAACGAAATATCAAAGGGAAGACTCAACTCACAACAAGATAGAGAGGGGAAAACACCATATGATCCGACTATATTAACAAAGCCTGTGATACATCAAGATCATGATATCTCAAGAACACAAGAGAGACAGAGATTAAACACATAGCTACTGGTACAAACCCTTAGCCTCGAGGCTGGACTACTCCCTCCTCATCGTGGTGGCCGCCGGTATGATGAAGATGGCCACTGGAGATGATTCCCCCCTCCGGCAGGGTGCCGGAAAGGGTCTAGATTGGTTTTCAGTGGTTAGAGAGCCTTGTGGCGGTGGAACTTCTAATCTAGGTTAATCCCGAGGGTTTCTGGAATTGTTGGGAATTTATAGGGTAAAGAGAGAGTGCGGGAGGCCACCGAGGTGGGCACAACCCACCTGGCGCGCCTGGGCCCCCAGGCGCGCCCTGGTGGGTTGTGCCCCCCTCGGGGCACCCCCAAGGTGCTTCTCTGACCCATCTTGGGTGTTTTGGTCCATAAAAAATCTCCAAAAAGTTTCGCGATGTTTGGACTCCGTTTGATATTGATTTCCTATGATGTAAAAAACAAGCAAAAAACAACAACTGACACTTGGCACTGGGTCAATAAGTTAGTCCCAAAAAATGGTATAAAGTTGCTATAAAATGATTGTAAAACATCCAAGAATGATGATATAACGGCCTGAATACTTCATAAATTATAGATACGTTGGAGACGTATCAACGAGCAAATAAAATATGCTGCCCTCGATACCCATGTGAGTTTCGAGAAAGCTGCAAGGTCCAAAGAGCTTGCTGCGAAGCCGTCTCCCACAAAAAATGAGAACAAGAAGAAGAGGAAGTTGCACCTGCAGCAGGGAATTATGGATGGATGAACTATTTCCTCTCTTGTAAAAAAATATTTCCTATCTGTGTATATTGATATAGATGAACTATTTTGATGGTGTGCATGTCTTTGGAACAAGTAGCAGCGTAGGACCGCTTGACTATAAGGAACTATTTATCCGCCTAGCTTTCTCTACTCCTCCTTCGAGTGATCCGTATGCAATGCATGTGTTAGTAGACATGATAGCTTGTTCATGGAAGGTGAACTATGGTGACCATCACGTTTCATACACTGCCACTCGTGTCTCCCATGATGTCGCTCCAACCCATGGCACCACGTCACCCGACGTGCGCCTCACCCCTCTCGGCCACACCGCCCCTCTGCCTTTGTGGGCATGACATGTGGGCCAGCTGAAATCTGGCAAGCATCAAGTTTCTACCACAGCCACACGCGATTCCCATGACGCCGCTCGAACCCATGACGCCACACGTCCCCTGACCTGCGGCTCACCCCTCTCTGCCCCACCGCCCCTCTGCCTTCGGGAGCATGACATGTGGACCAGCCACCTATCGGGTCCACATGTTATTGACTCAAAGGCAGGTGTAGTAAGGCGCTGAAGCTCAGTCTCGTGGGCCCTGAGAGGGAAATGTAACTCATGCGCCAGGCCTTGTGGTGCTATCGCTGCACGAACTCGTGCCAAACTCAAGATTTGTTTCTTAGTAGCAAGATGCCCATGCGTTGCATGAAATATTAAGATGCATTTGTATGAGTAGTTTATCTTGTGGGAGAAAAGGGTGAACGAGGGAAGGCCTTATTTGCAAATGTGGAAAGGGTGTGGGTATATTTTTTGCAAAATTGCCGTAGTTTCCTTCCATGGACATCTAGGGGCTGTTTGGATTGTGACTATGTTTGCCATATGTTGCCACATTATTTTTGCCACAGTTGCCTAACTTGAGTTGCTCAAATTGTTAGCCGCACTTTGTCTTACCTAAGGGAATCTTGCCACACTTTTTGTGTCGAGACATGTGGGGCTCACTTCTCATAAAAAAATCTTGCCTTAGGTGTGGCTAGAACCAAATACCCACCAAACTTGATCAAACTTGTCTAAGGTGAGGTGTGGCAAAGTGTGGCAAGATGTGGCTAGAAACCAAATAGCCCCCTATGCCTCATAACGCCCAACGTCCAGCTGTGGCACCCCCGCCACGGCCTGGCCACCACTGGCCAGTTCGACTTGAACGAGTGAGTCGCGAATGCCGCCGTCATAATGGCCACCTGGGCATCTCGAACCACACCAATGCCGCTTCCCTGTAGCCGACCTACACTGGCACGTGGCCGCATGCCATTGAGCCGCCGTCAACGTATGACGACAGGAATGCCTCCAGGCTCACTGGCTCAGCTACGTCAAGTACATCACGTTCGCAAACCGGTATCCGTTGAGCAAGTTGCTCCCGCCCACGAGCACCCGCCTATACGTATTCAGCATTCCAGCCTCGTCGCTAAGTGGTACATCCTCAGGACGTTGCAAGCAGTCGGAATCTCGAGCCCAAGTCGAGCTATGTGTCCTGGGTAGATCATTGGCTCCTGCCCGAGCTCCCACCCGGCCGTCGTTGCCATCGCACCACTGATGATCGGGAGCAGCACCCTGCTGCTCATCCAGAGTGCGAGCTAGTAAACATCGTGCGTCATGTCACAACAGTCAATCACCTCGACATGCGTTGGCCGGGCAGACTTTTCTTGGCCACAAGCTCCATGGTCTCGTCCAAGATCGGTGTGGTACTATAGTCAAACATGCGGGTGAAATACTACGAGAGCAGCTGCATGTGCAGGGCCCAAACACCGATGTTGGTGTGGAGGAGGTGGTACTCGCTGGCGCTGCAGCGTGCTACATGGCTTAGGCATGCACCTATTGCGACGCTCTGGCGTTGGCACCGGCATTGTCAACAAAGCTGATGATCCAGAGGAGGACGAGCAGGAAAGGAAAGGGTCTTGCATGCATGTACAGATTCATGTAGGAAATTATTTCCTGGAAATACGGCCTTTGTTTACCTTTCTTTGAGGCTATAGATGACCCACACGAGGAAATCTATTATAACCGTTGGATCAAAATTAGTGGTGCGAGAGTACGGATCAGAGCATGGGAGGGGAGCAGGCAAGCCTCGTCCGCCGACCTGCGCCTCACCCCTCTCGGTCCCACTGCCGCTCTGCTTTCATGACAATGACATGTGGGCTAGCCGCATTTAAGGTCCACAGGTCATTGACTCATAGGACGGTGCACTAAACCACTAAATCTCGGTCCCGTGGGCCCCGAGAAGGAAATGTAACTCATGCACCAGGCCTTGTGGTGATCCCGCAGCACGAACTCGTGCCAAACCCGAAACTTTTTTCTTACTACTACCAATGTGTCGGCCCGTGCGTTGCAATGGATCCAAAGAATCTATGTAGTGGAGTGCACTCTAAACACATTATCTATTTATTTTTCTCTAGCCTTTCCTAGCCATGCAACCAAGCCACATAATCTTCATGGGTGCACCCACATCATATTATTCATACTACGTTGACTGTAAAAAAGATAAATACCCAAAACAAGATCTTCCCATTTTTTGCTCCTACGATGATGTGTCGTGCACGTACCTAGTTGTATAGTCGTAGTAGTTGTAGTACAAACTTTGTAGTAGGAATAGTAGTACAGAGTGCTCCTACTCTATCAACGAGCCCCATCTGACACCAAATTTCTTGCCTTCCGTGCTACAGCTAGATCTTCCCCTACTCCTTTTTGTTTTCCAATGCAGCGGGCAGGGTGCGGTTTGCCGATAGTCGGTTTGCTCAACTGCGGTCCCACATGAAAGTGAAAATGCTAGGCAACATGCCTTCCCTAGCTATGTGGCGTGCCGGACGGGCCATGGAGTACTCCCGATTCTTGGGCGTGTTGGGTGCGATGCGAACGCGACAGACCTTTTTCTTTTACTATCAATTTGCCCGCGCATTGCGACAGATCCAAAGTAGAATAGTGTAACACCCACAATGTGGCTATATCTCCCACGTGTTGGGGCACGACTTAGAGGCATAGCCGCAAGGTAGGCTTGTCGCAAGAGGGGTAATCTTTACACATCCCATGTACTGAATAAGAAAGGGATAAAGAGTTGGCTTACAATCGCCACTTCACACAATACATAAATTATCCATACATCATCCAAGGTACAATCAAAGGTCCGACTACGGAACCAAAGTAAAAGGAATACAACCCCAAATGCTAGATCCCCGATTGTCCCAACCGGGCTCCACTACTGATCATCAGCAAAGGAAACATAATAGCGACCCAAGTCTTCGTCGAATTCCCACTTGAGTTCAGTAGCATCCCCTGCACTGGTATCGTCGGCACCTGCAACCGTTTGGAAGTATCCGTGAGTCACGAGGACTCAGCAATCTCACACCCGCGAGATCAAGACTATTTAAGCTTATGGGTAGGAGAAGGTAGTGAGGTGGAGCTACAGCAAGCACTATCATATAAGGTGGCTAACATACGCAAAAGAGAGCGAGAAGAGAAGCAACGCACGGTCGAGAAGCTATAATTGATCAAGAAGTGATCCTGAAGCTACTTACGTTCAAGCATAACCCAAGACCGTGTTATCTTCCTGGACTCCGCCGAAAAGAGACCATCACGGCTACACACACGGTTGATTCATTTTAATTAAGTTAAATGTTAAGATATGTACAACCGGATATTAACAAATTCCCATCTGCCACATAACCGTGGGCACGGCTCTCGAAAGTTTATACCCTACAGGGGTGTCCCAACTTAGCCCATCACAAGCTCTCACGGTCAACGAATGATATTCCTTCTCCCGGGAAGACCCGATCGGTATCGGAATCCTTGTTACAAGACATTTCGACAATGGTAAAACAAGACCAGCAAGACCACCCGACTGTGCCGACAAATCCCGATAGGAGCTGTACATATCTCGTTCTCAAGGCACACCGGATGAACACTATGTACAACTAAAACCAACCCTCAAGTTTCCCCGAGGTGGCGCTGCAAGTGGCTCTGCTTTGGACCAACACTCAGAGGAGCACTGGCCCGAGGGTTTAAAATAAAGATGACCCTTGAGTCCACGTAACCCAAGGGAAAAGGCTTAGGTGGGAAATGGTAAAACCAAGGTTGGGCCTTGCTGGAGGAGTTTTATTCAAAGTGAACTATCAAGGGGTTCCCATAACACCCAACCGCGTAAGGAACATAACACCGGTATGACAGAAACTAAGGCGGCAAGAGTGGAACGAAACACCAGGCATAAGGCTGAGCCTTCCACCCTTTACCAAGTATATAGATACATTAAAGTAAATAAGAGATAATAATGATATCCCAACAATATCCATGTTCCAACATGGAACAAACTTCATCTTCACCTGCAACTAGCATTGCTATAAGAGGGGCTGAGCGAAGCAGTAACATAGCCAAACAACGGTTTGCTAGGAAAGTGGGTTAGAGGCTTCACATGGCAATATGGGAGGCATGATATAGCAAGTGGTAGGTAGCGCGACATAGCGATAGAGCGAACAAGTAGCAAGCAAAGATAGAAGTGATTTCGAGGGTATGGTCATCTTGCCTGCAAAGTTCTCAGAGTTGTCGAAAGCTTGATCCTCGTTAGCGTACTCAACAGGTTCCTCGGTCACGTAATCGTCTCCCGGCTCTACCCAAAACAAGAACGCAAGCAAAGGACTAACAATCAATCACGGTGAAATGCACAAGCAACATGATGCAATACATGGCATGATATGCAAGAAATGATATGCAATGCATATGCAAGCTCCGGAAGGAAAAGAATGATCAAGGCATCAACTTGGCCAACCAAGTATGCCGCTGGAAAGATGAGATGATTTCGATCGAAATCGATATAAGGATCACCGGAAACATATGCACGGTTTGCAAATGGCAAGCAAAACAAGAATGACACAATTCTACGATTAACAGCACGATGCCACTTAGAAAGCAACAAGTAACTAAGCTACTGCACTCCAACATAGCAACAAAGCATATGGCAGTGATGTAAAAGATATGCTTTACAAAACATGAACACTGAGCTACGGCAAAATCACAAAAGAGCAGGTTCAAACAAGCATGGCAAAAGTGCAAAAGATATCAGCATCACAAACTTGGTGAAAATACCAACATGTCAAAAACAACATCAGGAAGCACTATTTAGAGCAAGCAAACAACATGCTACAGGAACATATCATAGAAAACAAAGGCATGGCTTGATTCTACTAAATGCATAGATCAAAAGTCCCTTACTGATCATGAGCCAAAAAGGCACAGAAGATATGATGGAACCCATGTAAACATAGCAAGTTCTATTAATAGTATCAGACTTAGCAGAAAAATAGAGCATGGCATAAACAGATTCACGATAGCAACTTCGCGAGCTCATGCCACTCACCACAAAGCATTGCATGACAAAACAAGCATAGAAACGGCAAGATGACATGTTCCTGAAGCTAACCATGGCAAGATCAAGTTCATAGAATGCATGGATCACTAGCAACAACCATGGCAATATTGATTAACATGTTCACATTCTGCCAGGAACATTTTATAGCAAAAGTAGAGCAAGAACAAGACATGCTAGACAACTCCATAATTACAAACAGGGGCACGGATGGATAGAGCATAACCACATGTTCAAAACATCCTTACTGAAGCAACTCAAAACATGCATGGATCTCACAATAGCATCATGTTTACATGGCAAAATCCCAAGTCCCTGAAAACAGCAACATCGCGGAGGCTACTTTGCATGCTTGTGCTAGTCTCGGTCCATTCCGAGAACGCTTAACACCCGCTCACGAAAGGAGACAAGACGGGTGCATCGGGTGCATGTGGGACTGTCAGATTGCGAAAACGGACAACGGGGAAAGTGCTTGGATGCATGAGACGAACACGAATGCAAATGCGATGCACAGGATGACATGATATGAAATGCATGACATGAACAAAATGAAAAACAAAGACAAAACCCAACCACGAAGGAAATCTCATAACTTAAAGCCGAAAATGGTAAGAGTCGGAGCTACAAATATGACAAGTTACATCCGGGGTGTTACAAATAGTACTTGTTCACAAACTTGAAAGAAAACACTCTTGTTTTGATATACATATATACCACTAAAAATATATTACTTTTCACTCAAAATATATTTCTCAGGCTGTTTTGATGAGGTGAGGGAGGGATGTGGTTGCTTTCAAGATAATAAGAGGTTCTCTGCAAATTGCAGCAGAGAAGTGGGCTATTGTTGCAAAAATGCCACAACTTACCTCACAACCATTAGATGCAAATCTAATGGTCAGAAATGACGGATGGCACACACACCACCATCACCAACTGAGTCTTTTATATGAGTAGAGAAACAATTATAAATTGTAACATTTGGTTCTGCTCCTTGGCACGATCGATAGAAAGAAATAACGATTGGAAATGCTAGGGCGGGGCTTTTTCCGCCAGATAAGTAGGGTAGTAGCTAGGTTGGCGCATCGTCGGTTTGGTCACATGCGGTCCGAGATGTTGTAGTGTTTCTAGCAAGATGCCCGTGTGTTTCACGAAGTTGATAGAAAAGGTAAGCAAAACTTATAAATTGACGGATGGAGTACTAGTTACAGTGATGCATATAATTGCCTCCAAATGTGAGCAAAGGGGTCGCACATGTCTGTATTGACTGGAACGAGAATGAAATAGCACAATAAGAATTAAGGCCACGATGATGCAATCGCAGTGGTGGTTACAAGAGGCAAGAAGAAAGATGCATCCGTCAAAGTACGACCTCCTCCTCCTCGACTCATTGCACCGGGCCACCGACTGGCGGCTTAGGAGCGACGGCTTTTGTGGCGAGGTCAAGGTGCTTCTCAACAAATGCGTCCAATGCTTCCAGCCGGTTGACGTAGGCCAACGTCGCAACGTCCTCACTGGTCTTGTAGATTCCTATGTACACAACTTGCTCGTACACGCGGATGTGTAGGTCGACAAAATTCTTGCAAGGCGAGGCGCAACCTCAAGGTGGACATTCTTTGTTGCATCGGCAAGCAGTCGCAGGGCCACCAGAGCTTGAAAGAGGTTCTCGCCATGGAGGCCGATTAGGGTGGGAGGCAATGAGGAGCCCGGGCACACGGGCTAGAGGAGTACGTCAATGTCATCCGCGAGCTTCTTGACGATGGTGAACTTATTGATGGCGGCAACGATCATCTGGTCCAACTTAGAGTCATAGTTGGCGTCGACGATGGCCATGAACCAGCCGGTCGAGATATTCTTGTAAAGATGTTAGTTCCAAGCCCAAAGATCTTAAAATTGTAAGATGCAAAAGTAATTAAGCTCATATAGCCTTGATTAATTAGCAACACTAGGTGTGTGGAAAAGGTTGACTGTAAAAGTCATGATTTGTGAATCATGCTAATAAATTGGTGAAGAAGTATCAAACTAATTTTATAGTTCGCTTGTGTTACTACACAAGGGAATATATTTTCCTCGATATCTCAATTGCCAAATTCATAGAAACATTTAAGATGTCATATGATAGGAAATACTATCAAATTAAGTAAGCAACTCAAGTTAGACTAGTGTATGCTAGTGTATTGAAAATTCATAGTTGTCGCATGGTAAAGAAGTCCATGTATAGTTACAAAGGAGAATAACTCATGTATATCGAATAATGAACCGCGTCGAGACATGTTGGTTTGTCATGGAGAAGTTGTTTCACATGACTATTACAAGAATTTCACCTATGTTTGTTATAGATTTTAATCCTAGTTTCATGAAAGGGATGTAGCAATGTTTTAAACAAGTGTTTATTCCTCCATGCAATCATGCAGAATGTTCTGGATAAATTCCATAAATATTCGCATACAACTGCATCGATTTCATTATCTTTTCAAAAATAGTTAGCTATCTCCGTCAGGTCATGCACTTCCTTATGCGAGACGCTCGGGTCCCCAACATGGCTGCTCCGACTTATTGTCGTGTTGTGCCAAGATGCAAGATTTGGCCAGATGAAAGGGATGGAATGCGGTGGATGGTAGAATAACCCTAGGATTTCTATCCAGTTTTAGTTTGGAAGGTGGAAATGGAAACGACAATGGAGCGAGTATTTTTGAGTAGATTTCAATTGTCTCATGTGATATGGGTCGCATCATATTCTGTCACCTACATATTCTCCATATTTGCGAGTTCATCCTTTATTTTAAATTCAGCCAATGGTGATGCTCAAAAGATATGATTTTTGTCCAAGAGACATCACCTATCATTTTTCACATGTTTGTGTGATTCACACTCTTGAAATGAAGTGAGAAGGGGGGTTTGCTAGATGCAATGAGAAAATGTGTGTACCTACTTTTATTGGAAAATTAATACCTAGGTTTGCATTTCATCTGTCTTGTCAAAGCTTTAGTATACTTGGTGAAAGATTTGCCGCTTGGAGTCATCTACGATGGTTTAGCCATCTTCCAGGGAAGGAAAAATGTTAGTTCGAGGGGGATAGACATGCTTGCAAGTTATATCATTGATGCTATCAACTAAGACAAAGAGGAATTTGATGTAGAACGAACAATGTAGTGGTCAAAAAAGAAATGATGGAATGACATGAGTCAGAGCCTACGAGATACTGAAAGACAATGCATAATACACGTGAATACTAACTTTGATCTTATAGAGTTTTATGTGCCAATGGGTCATGAAAATATATGTAAAACACATATTTGAAGCCGGCGGATGAGGGTTGGAGCATCATACGCTATTATTAAGGATAGATGGATTGCACATACCACTTCATCATTAGTCATATAATCGAAATATTGAGTGCCTTCAGGGAGCTTCCATCTTGACATTTTCTTATAGCAGGTACTAGATACACAAGGTAATTCTTGGTTGTGCAGACATCTTTTGGTTGCTCTGAGCACCACCATCTTTCAAGAAAACAAGGCCAAATAGCTACGCAAACTAGATAACTTCACCTTACTTCTCCTGAACTCACATGTTAAGGCATTGACTATGTCTTTTGTAGCAAGCATGGAACGTTTTTATGCATTTAGGCTTGTTTGGGAAAACCGATAGGCCTTTGTTTGTTTTGGATGTGTCCTGGACAAATCCGATCAAATCATGCTTCCCTTTACCAATCCTAATAACCTCAACATAACTTTTTAGTCGAATGGTGGATTTTAGAGTGAAGACACATTTCTCTAAAGATGTTAGTTCAGAGCCCAACAAAGACCATAAAACTTGAAATTTGAGAAATTAATTCAGATCATATAGTCGTGATGTATGATACAATTATGCAGACGTTGATTAATTGGCAACCCTTTGTGTGTGGAAAAGGTTGACTATACAATCATGATTAGTGAATCATGCTAATAAGTTGGTGAAGAGGCATCAAACAAAAATCTAGCTCATATCTTGTGTTATTACACCAAGGAACCTATTCGACTAGATATCTCAATCGCCAAACTTTAGCAACATTTAAGATATCATATGATAGGAAATACAATAAAATTAAGTAAGAAACTCAAGTTATACTAGTGTATGTATTATTATTTTTTGCAAAAACAATTAGCTATATCCTCTGCATCATTGATCGACTTTGGGAGTTACTCATGTCCCCGATGCGACTGGTACTACTTACCATCGTGTTGTACCAAGTTGCGAGATTGGGTTCGATGACGTGCATGGAATGCGGCAGAGCATGGAATAACCCTAGGATTTCGATCTACTTTCAATTTGGAAGGTGGAAATGGGAACGACAATGGAGCGAGTATTTTTTAGTAGATCTCAGTTGTGTTGTATGATATGGGTCGCTCGCATTCTGTCATCCAAATGTTCTTCATATTTCCTAGTTCACCCTTTTTTGAAATTCAAACTAGGATGATGATCTCTAAATAAGCTTGCGTGTTGGTCAAAAGACATGATTTTTCGCCAAGATACATCACCTACCACTTCACATATTTGCCTAGTTCACACTCTTGACATGAAGTTAGAGGGGTGTTTGCTTGAAGCCATGATAAAATTGGTGTACCTCTTTTTATTGGAATTAAACCCTAGGTTGGCAGTTCATGTCTCTTATCATAGTTTTAGTATAATATGTGATAGATTCGTCGCTTGGAGTCATCTACAATGGTTAGAGCATTTACTGGGAAGTAAAATTGGTTTTCCAAGGGAGATTACATGTTTGTAATCATTGCATTGATGCTATCAGCTAAGACAAAGAGCTATCTTATGTAGATGGAACTATGTAGTAGTAAATAAGGGAATGATGGAATGAATCGAGTTAGATCCTACTAGACACACCAAAACATTGCGAAAAACACATGAACACCAAATTTGATATGATAGATTTTTATGTGCAGCCGAGTTCATGAAAATACATGTAAAACACATATTTGAAGTTGCCGGAGCAAGGGTGGAACCTAGTAAGTTGTTAGTAAGCATAGATAGAATGCACTGGCAACTTCAAAGTGATAGAACCAAAATAGTGAATGCCTTTAGAGAGCTTCCTTCTGAAGAATTTTTGCTAGGAGGCACCAGATATACAAGGTAATTCATGGATGTTGGACATCTTTTGGCTACTCTGAGTGCCACCCTCTTGCAAGAAAATAGGGCCCAATAGCTTCCCAAAATTGATCATTTAAGATCGCCTTAGTTCTCCTAAAACCACCTGCTAAGGCATTGGTTACATATTTCTAGCAAGCATGGAACAATTTATGCCTTTTGTCATGTTGGCTGAAACTGATAGACCTTTGTTTGTTTTGGATGTGTCTTGGACAAAATCCAATTAAATTATGCTTCCCTTTGCCAATCCCAACAACCTCAACAAAAGTTTTTGGGTCCAATAATGGAGGACATGTTCCTCTAAAGATGTTACGTTGGAGCCCAAAGACCTTAAAACCTGAAATATATAAAAGTAATTCTGCTCATATAGTCGCGATGTATGAAACAAATGCACGGTTGTCAGTTAATCGACAACACTTCATGTGGGAAAAGGTTGGATATACAATCATGATTACTGAACATGCTAATAAATTACTAAAGAAGCAACAAACTGAAGTTGTTCTCTTATGTTATTACACCAGGCAACATATTTGCCTCGTCATCTGAATCACCAAATTCATAGAAACATTTAAGATGTCATATGATAGGAAATACAATTAAATTCGGGAAGCAACTCAATTTATACTAGTGTATGGATAACTCTTTGTTGTTGCCTTATAAAATGTCTATGTATAGTTAAAAAGCAGAGACATGTAGGTTTGTCAAGCAGACGTGGTATCACATGAGTATTAGAAGTATTTCACTATTGTTTGTTATAGATTTCTATCCAATTTTCATGAAAGGGACGTAATAATGTTTTAAACTAGTGTCTATTCCTTGCTACAATCATGTATAATGTCCCGGGAAAATTCCATAAATATTCGCATACAATCAAGTGGTTTCATTACCATCTCTATAACAATTAGCTATCTACGTGGGGTCATCCACCCACTTTGGAAGGTGCTTCGGTCCCCGATGTGGCTGGTATGACTTACTATTGTGTTGTCCCAATGCAAGATTGGGCCATACGACAACAGGGATGGAATGCGGTGGAGGATGGAATAAGCACAGGATTTTGATCTAGTTTGAATTTGGAAGGTGGAAATGGAAACGACAATGGAGCCAATATTTTTGAGTAGATCTCAGTTGTCTCGTGTGATATGGGATGTTTCCCATTCATTCATCCAAATGTTCTCCATATTTCCGAGTTCACCCTATAAAAAAATTGACCTCTGGTGATGATATCGAAAAAACCTTCGGTGATGCTCGAAAGACATATTTTTTGGCCAAGAGACATCACCTACCATTTTGACATATTTGTGTGATTCATACTCTTGAAATGAAGTTAGAGGGGGTCTGCTAGAATCAATGATAAAATGTGTGTTCATATTATTGTTGGAATTAAACCCTAGGTTTGCACCTTGGTGATAGATTCGTCACTTAGAGTCATCGACAATGGTTTAGCCATCTGCTAGGGAAGGAAAATTGTTGGTCCGAGGGAGACTGACATGTTTTTAAGTTATAGCATTGATGCTATACACTAAGAAAAAGATGAACTTGATGTAGAAGGAACAATGTAGTAGTGAATAAAGAAATGACGGAATGACATGAGTCGGAGCCTACGAGATACTCAAAGACAATGCAAAAAAACATATGAATAGTAACTTTGATATTATAGAGGTTTATGTGCCAATGAGTCATGAAAATTGATGTAAAATACATATTTGAAGTTGGCGGATGAGGGTTGGAGCCTCGTACGCTGTTATCAAGGATAGATGGATTGCACTGACCACTTCTACATGAGTCGTAGAATAGAAATATTAGAGTGCCTTCAGTGATCTTCCATCTTAAGATTTTTTTATAGAAGGAACTAGATATACAAGTCAATTCTTGGTTGTGCGGGTGTCTTTTGGATGCTGTGAGCATCACATCTTGCAAGCAAACATGGCCAAACAGCTTCTTGAATAGATAACTTCGCCTTAGTTCTCCTGAAATCACATGTTAAGGCGTTGACTATGTCTTCTGTAGCAAGCATGGAACATTTTAATGAAGTTAGACATGTTTGGGGAAACTGATAGACCTTTGTTTGATTTGGATGTGTCCCGAACAAATCTTGTCAAACCATGTTTCCCTTTACCAATCCCAACAACCTCAGCAGAACTTTTTGGTCGAATGGTGGATTTTAGAGTGATGACACATTCCTCTATAAATGTTAGTTCAAATCCCAAAGACCTTAAAACTTGAAATATGGAAAACTAATTCAGCTCATATAGTCGTGATGTGTGAAACAAATATGCGAACGTTAGTTAATTGGCAACACTTGGTGTGTTGAAAAGGTTGATTGTACAATCATGATCAGTGAATCTTGCTAATAAATTGGTGAGGAGGCATCAAACTAAAATTTGTTTTTATCTTGTGTTGTTACACCAGGGAACATATTTGGCTTGATATCTCAATGAAGAAATTCTTTGCAACATTTAAGATGTCATATGATAGGAAATACCATAAACTCGAGTAACTCAAGCTAGAATAGTGTATGCTAGTGCATTGATAAGTCATATAGCTGCCGCGTGATAATAAAGTCCATGTGTAGTTACAAAAAGAAACAACTCATGTATACCTGTTGATTTGCCAAGCCGAAGTGGTTTCACATGACTATTACAAGTATTTCACCTACGTTTGTTATAGATTTTTACCCTATTTTAATGAAATGTACGTAACAATGTTTTAAACAAGTGTTTATTCCTCACCACAATCATGTAGAATGTTCTGGACAAATTCCATCAATATTCACATACAACCGCGTTGATTTCATTATTTTCTCAAAAAACAATTAGCTATCTCTGACTGGTTATCCACCGACTTTTGAAGATACTCGAGTCCCCGGCGTGGAAGGTATGACTTACCATTGTGTTGTGCTAAGATGTGGGATTGGGTATGATAAAGGGGATAGAATGCGACTGATGGTGGAATAACCATAGGATTTTGATCTAGTTTTAATTTGGGAGGTGGAAATGAAAACAACAGTGGATCAAGTATTTTTGAGTAGATCTCAGTTACCTCGTATCATATGGGTCGCATCTTGTTCTGTCACCCAATTGTTCTCCAAATTTCTGAGTTCATCCTTTATTTTAAATTCAACATAGGGTGATGATATCGAAAAAGCCCTTGGGTGATGCTCGAAAGACATGATTTTCAGCCAACAGACATCACATACCATTTTAACATATTTGTGTGATTCACACCTTGAAATGAAGTTAGTGGGGGTGTTTGCTAGAATATATGATAAATTTGTGTAAGTCTTTTTTTGTAATTAAACCATATGTTTGCATTTCATGTCTCTTGTCAACTCTTTAGAATATTTGGTGATAGATTCGTCGCTTGGAGTCATCTACAATGATTTAGCCCTCTAAGGGGGACAAAAAATTATTGTTCCGAGGGAGATTGACATGTTTGTAAGTTATAGCTTTGATGCTATCAACTAAGATACAGAGGAACTTGATGTAGAAGGAACAATGTAGTAGTGAACAAAAAAAATGAAGGAATGGCATGATTCGGAGTCTAGGAGATACTCAAAAATAATGCGAAAAACACAAGCATACTAACTTTCATAATATAGTCGAGTTTTGCGTGCCAATGAGTTCATGAAAATAGATGTAAAACACATATTTGAAGTTGGCGGAGGAGGGTTGGAGCCTCGTACGCTATTATTAAGGATAGATGGATTGCACTGACCACTTCATCATCAGTGGATAGGATCAAAATAGTGAGTGACTTCAGTAAGCTTCCATCTTGAATTTTTTTTGATAGCAGACATTATATATACAACATAATTCTTTGTTATGCATGCGTCTTTTGACTGTTCTAAGCTCTACCATATTGCAAGTACGTGGGGTCAAATAGCTTCCAAAGATAGATAACTTTGCCTTACTTCTCTTGAAATCACCTGTTAAGGCATTGAATGGCTTTCGTAGCAAAAATGGCATATTTTATGCCTTTAGGCGTGTTTGCCGAAACCGAAAGACCTTTGTTTGTTTTGGATGTGTCCGAAACAAATCCAGTCAAATCATGCTTCCTTTTACCAATCCCAACAAGCTCAATACATGCTTTGGGTCCAATGGTGGATTTCAGACTGAAGACACATTCCTCTAGATATGTTAGTTAAAAGCCCAAATATCTTAAAACATGAAATATTAAAAAGTAATTCAGCTCATATAGTCATGATGTATGAAACCAATATGAGAATGTTGGTTAATTGGCAACAGTAGGTGTGTGGAAAAGGTTGATTGCACAATCATGAAGTGAATCATGCTAAAAAATTGGTGAAGATTCATCAAACTAAAATTTGGCTGTTATTTTTTAGTAGATCTCAATTGTCTCGTATGATATTGGTCACGTCCTGTTCTATCATCCAAATGTTCTCCATATATCTGAGTTCATCATTTATCTTAAATTCAACCTAGGGTGATGATATTGACAAAACCTTGGGTGATACTCAAGAGAGATGATTTCTGTGCCAAGTGACATCACCTACCATTTTCACATATTAGTGTGATTCACACTCTTGAAATAAAGTTAGAGAGGGTTTGCTAGGAGCAATGAGAAAATGGGTGTAATTTTTTTGTTGTAATTAAACACTATGTTTGCATTTCATGTCTTTTGTCAAAGTTCTAGTATGCTTGATGATATATTCGTTGCCCAGAGTCATCTGCAGTGGTTTATCCATCTTTTATAGAAGGAAAATGGTAGTTCTAAGGGATATTGACATGTTTGATGCAATCATCTAAGACAACCAGGAACTTGATGTAGATGGGACTATCTAGTAGTTAGTAAAGGAATGACGGAAAAATATAAGTCAAACCCTACTGGATACCCCAAAACATTAGGAAAAACAAAATGAATACCAACTTTGATATTATAGAGTTTTTTGTTCGAACGATTTTATGAAAATAGATGTAAACACATAATTGAAGTTGGTGGAGGAGGAGTGGAGCATAGTACGTTGTTATTGAGGACAAATAGAATGCACTTTTCGCTTCATACTCAGTGATAGAGTAGGAATAGAGAGTGCCTTTAGTGAGATTCCTTCTTGAGAATTTTTTAATAGTAGGTGCTAGATATACAAGGTAATTGTTGGTTGTGTAGATGTCTTTTGACTGCTCTAAGTGCACCCCCTGCAAGCCAACAGGGCCAAACAACTTCCCAAAGTAGATCATTTAACTTGTCCTTACTTCTCGTGAAATTACCTATTTAGACATTGACTATTAATTTTGTAGCAAACATGGAACAACTTAGGCCTTTAGGTATGTTGGCAGAACCGATAGACCTTTGTTTATTTTGGCTGTGGATGAGGGTTGGAGCCCCGTATGCTATTATTAAGGATAGATGATTGCATTGGCCACTTCATCATCAGTCATAAAATTGAAATATTGAGAGCCTTTAGTGAGCCTCCATCTTGATATTTTTTAAAGCACGCACTAGATATACAACGTAATTCTTGGTTTTGCGGGCATCTTTTGGCTACTCTGAGCACCACCATCTTGCAAGCAAATCATGCCAAATAGCTTCCCAAAATTAATAACTCTGCCTTACTTGTCCTTAATTAAATCACTTGTTAAGGTGTTGACCATGTCTTTTGTAGCAAGCATGGATTTTTTTATGCCTTTAGGCATGTGTGTGGAAACCGATAGACCTTTTTTTGTTTTGGATGTGTCATGTACAAATCCAGTCGAATGATGGAAACCGATATTATGCTTCCCTTTACCAATCTTGAAAGCCTCAGCAGAAGTTTTTGGTCGAATGGTGGATTTCACAGTGAAGAGACATTCCTCTAAAGATGTTAGTTCCAATCCCAAAGACCTTAAAATTGTAAGATGCGAAAGTAAGTAAGCTCATATAGCCGATGAAATAAACATGCAAACATTGGTTAATTAGCAACAGTAATTGTGTGGAAGAGGTTGACTGTAAAAAATCATGATTAGTGAATCATGCTATTAAATGGTGAAAAAGCATCAAACAAAAATTTGACAGTTCTCTTGTGTTATTACATGAGGGGACAAATTTGCATCAATATCTCAATCAAAAAAATTCATTGAATCATTTAAGATGTCATATGATAGGAAATCCTATCAAGTTATGTAAGCAACTCAAATTAGACTAGTGTATACTAGTGTATTGAAAATTCATAGTTGCCGCATGATAAAAAAGTACATGTATAGTTACCAAGAAGAACAACTAATAATGGACCGCTTAGGGACATGTTGGTCTGTCATGCAAAAGTTGTTTGACATGAGTATTACAAGCATTTCACCTATGTTTGTTATAGATTTTTATGTTAGTTTCATGAAATGGATGTAACAGTGTTTTAAACAAGTGTTTATTTGTCATTACAATCATGTAGAATGTTCTAGATAAATTCCATAAATACTCGCATACAACCGCGTTGGTTTCATTATTTTTTTATAAAACAATTAGCTATGTCCGCCAGGTTATCCACCGGCTTTGCGAGACGCTCTTGGTCCGCAATGTGGCTGGTATGACTTACCATTGTGTTGTGCCAAGATGCGAGATTGGGCCAGATGACGGGAATGTAATGCAGTGGATGGTGGAATAACCGAAGGATTTCTATCCAGTTTTAGTTCAAAAGGTGGAAATGGAATCGACAATGAAGCGAGTATTTTTAAGTAGATTTCAAATGTCTCGTATGATATGGGTCGCCTCTTATTCTATCATCCGAATGTTCTCCATATTTGCAAGTTCATCCTTTCTTTTAAATTCAACCTATGGTCATGAATGAAAAAAACCTTGGGTGATGCTCGAAAGACATGATTTTTGTCCAAGAGACATCACCTATCATTTTCACATATTTGTGTGATTCACACTCTTGAAATGAAGTGAGAGGGGGATTGGCAAGAAGCAATGATAAAATGTTTGTACCTACTTTTGTTGTGCGGGCATCTTTTATAGCAGTCATTAGATGTACAAGGTAATTCTTGGTTGTGCTTGCATCTTTTGGTTGCTTTCAGCACGACCATATTTCAAGCAAACAAGGCCAAACAACTTTCCAAAATAGATAACTTCACCTTACTTCTCCTGAAATCACATGTTAAGACAATGACTATGTCTTTTCTAGCAAGTATGGAACATTTTTTATGTATTTTGGCTTGTTTGGGAAACCGATAGACCTTTGTTTGTTTTGGATGTGTCCTGGAAAAATCCAGTCAAATCATGCTTCCCTTCACCAATCCTAATAACCTCTACATAAATTGTTGGTGGACTGGTGGATTTCAGAGTGAAGACACATTCCTCTAAATATGTTAGTTCAGATCCCAAAGACCTTAAAACTTGAAATATGAAAAAATAATTCAGCTCATATAGTCATGATGTATGAAAAAATGTGAACGTTGGTTAGTTAGCAACCCTAGGTGTGTGTGGAAAAGGTTGACTGTACAATCATGATTAGTGAATCATGCTAATAAATTTGTGAAGAGGCATCAAACTAAAATTTAGCGAATATCATGTGTTATTAAACCAAGGAATCTATTTGGCTAGAGATCACAATCTCCAAATTCTTAGCAACATTTAAGATATCATATGATAGGAAATACAAGAAAATTAAGTTAGCCACTCAAGTTATACTAGCGCATACTTTGTCTATGGAAAATTCATAGTAGTCGTGTGATAAAGAAGTCCATGTATGGTTACAAAGAAGAATAACTCATGTCTTACCTATAATAACCGCGTAGAGACATGTTGGTTTGTGAGGGAGAAGTGGTTTAAGATGACTATTACAAGTATGTCACCTATGTTTGTTATAGATTTTTATCCTATTTTCATGAAAGGTATGTAACAATGTTTTAAACAAGTGTGTATTCCTCGCTACAATCACTTAGAATGTTCTAGAAAAATTCCATAAATATTCGCATACAACCACATTATTTTCATTATTTTTGCAAAATACAATTAGCTATCTCCGTCGTGTCATCCACCTGCTTTGGGAGTTGCTTGGTTACCCCCACGCGGCTGGTACTACTTATCATTGTGTTGTCCCAAGATGTGAGATTGGGTCATATGAAGTGGATGGAGTGCGGCGGAGCATGGAATAACCCTAGGATTTCGATCTACTTTATATTTGGAAGCTGGAAATGGGAGCAACAATGGAGCGAGTATTTTGGAGTAGATCTCAGTTGTCTTCTATGATATGGGTTGTGTCGCGTTCTGTTATCCGAATGTTCTCCATATTTCCTAGTTCATCCTTTTTTTAAATACAACCTAGGATGATGATCTCTAAAAAACCTTGGGTGATGCTCAAAAGACATGATTTTTCGGCAAGAGACATCACCTACTTTTTCACATATTTCTCTAATCCGCATTCTTGAAATAAAGTTAGTGGGGGGTTTGCTAGAAGCCATGATAAAATTTGAGCACCTCTTTTTTTTGGAATTAGACCACGGGTTGGCATTGCATGTCTCTTATCATAGTTTTATTATACATGGTGATAGATTCGTCGCTTCGAGTCATCTACGATGGTTAAAGCATTTACCAGGGAAGGAAAATTGGTTTTCAAACGGAGATTGACTTGTTCGTAAGTCATTGCATTGATGCTATCAGCTAATTAAGACAAAGAGGAACCTTATGTAGATGGAACTATGTAGTATTCAATAAAGTAATGATGGAATGACATGAGTCGGAGCCTACTAGATACACAAAAACAATGTGAAAAACACATGAATACCAAATTTGATATGATAGATTTTTATGTGCAGCCGAGTTCATGAAAACAAAGGTAAAACACACATATTTGAAGTTGGCGGAACAAGGGTGGAACCTAGTAAGTTGTTACTAAGAACAGACAGAATGCACTCGCCACTTCACATTGATAGAATCAAAATAGTGAGTGCCTTTCGCGAGCTTCCTTGTTGAGAACTTTTGTTGGGAGGCACTATATATACAAGGTAATTCTTGGTTGTTGGACATCTTTTGGCTGCTCTGAGTGCCACCCTCTTGCAAGAAAACATGGCCAAATAGCTTCCCAGAATTGATCATTTAAATCACCTTAGTTCTCCTGAAATCACATGTTAAGGTGTTGGCTACATCTTTTCTAGCAAGCATGGAACAATTTATAACTTTTGGCATATTGGTGGAAAATGATAGACATTTTGTTTGTTTTGCATGTGTCTCAAACAAATCCAGTTAAATTATGCTTCCCTTTACAAATCCCAAAGACCTCAACAAAAGTTTTTGGTCCAATAATGAATTTGAGAGTGGAAAAATGTTCCTCTAAAGATGTTAGTTTGGAGCCCAAAGACTTTAAAACCTCAAATATATAAAAGTATTTCATATAGTCATGATGTATGAAACAAATGTGTGATTGTTGGTTAATTGGCAACACTTCGTGTGCGAAAAGGTTGGCTATACAATCATGATTTGTGAATCATGCTAGTAAATTACTGAAGAAGCATCGAACTAAAGTTGTTCTCTTGTGTTATTACACTAGGCAACATATATGCCTCGTCATCTCAATCACCAAATTCATAGAAACATTTAATATGTCATATGATAGGAAATACAATTAAATTTGGTAAGCAACTCAAGTTATACTAATTTATGTATAATTCATTATTGTCGCCTTATAAAATGTATATGTACATAGTTACAAAGCATAGACATGTAGGTTTGTCAAGGAGACGTGGTTTCACATGCGCATTACAAGTATTTCACTCTTGTTTCTTATAGATTTCTATCTGATTTTCATGAAAGGGATGGAATAATGTTTTAAACAAGTGTCTATTCCTTGCTACAATCATGTAGAACATTCTAGGAAAATTCCATAAATATCCGCACACAACCAAGTGGTTTCATTACTTTTTCTAAAACAATTAGCTATCTACGTCGGGCCATCCACCAGCTTTGGAAGGCCCTCGGGTCCCCTATGCAGCTAGTATGACTTCCCTTTGTGTTATGCCAATGCAGGATGTGAGATTGGGCCAGACGACGAGGATGGAATGCAGCAGAGGGTGGAATAAGCATAGGGTTTTGATCTAGTTTTAATTTGGAAGGTGGAAATGGAAATAACAATGGAGCGAGTATTTTTTAGTAGATCTTAGTTGTCTCATATGATATGGGCCATGTCCTATTCATTCATCTGAATGTTCTCCATATTTCCGAGTTCATCCTTTAAAAAATCAACCTAGGGTGATGATATAAAAAAAACCTTGGGTGATGCTCGAAAGACATGATTTTTGGCCAGGAGACATCACCTACCATTTTCACATATTTGTGTGACTCAAATTCTTGAAATGAAGGTGGACGAGTTTGCTGGAATCAATGATAAAATGTGTGTGCCTATTTTTGTTCAAATTAAACCCTAGGTTTGCATCTTGGTGATAGATTCGTCGCTTTGAGTCATCGACGATGGTTTAGCCATCTACCAGGGAAGGAAAATTGTTGGTCCAAGGGAGATTAACATGTTTGTAAGTTATAGCATTGATGCTATCAACTAAGAACAAAGAGGAACTTGATGTAAAAGGAACAATGTAGTAGTCAATATACAAATGATGGAATGCCAAGAGTCAGAGCCAATGAGATACTCAAAAACAATGCGAAAAACACATGAATACTAACTTTGATATTATAGAGTTTTATGTGCCAATGAGTCCTGAAAATATATGCAAAACATATATTTAAAGTTGGCAGATAAGGGTTGGAGCCTCGTAGGCTGTAATTAAGGATAAATGGATTGCACTAACCACTTCTTCATCAGTCATAGAATTGAAATATCGAGTGCCTTCGTTGATCTTCCATCTTGAGTTTTTTTATAGCAAGCACTAGATATACAAGGTAAATCTTGGTCATGTGTGCGTCTTTTGGCTACTATGAGCATCACATGTTGCAAGCAATCGGGGCCAAATAGCCTCCCAGAATAGATAACTTTGCCTTACTTCTCCTGAAATCACATGTTAAGGCGTTGCCTATGTCTTTTGTAGCATGCATGGAACATTTTAATGCATTTAGGCATGTTTGGGGACACCGATAGACCTTTGTTTGTTTCAGATGTCTCCTGAACAACTTTTGTGAAATCATGCTTCCCTTTACCAATCCCAACAACCTCAGCATAAACTTTTGGTCGAATGGTGGATTTCAGAGTGAAGACACATTCCTCTAAAGATGCTAGTTTAGAGTAGAAAGACCTTAAAACTTGAAATATGAAAAAGCAATTCAGCTCATATAGTCGTGATGTATGAAACAAATATGAGAAAGTTAGTTAATTGGCCACTAGGTGTGTGGAAAAGGTTGATTGTACAATCATGTGTAGTTACAAAGAAGAACAACTCATGTATATCTTATAATGAACCACGCAGATACATGTTGACTTGTCAAGCCGAAGTGGTTTCTCATGACTATTACTAGTATTTCACCTACGTTTCTTATAGATTTTTTACCCTATTTTCATGAAATGGAAGAAAAAATGTTTTAAACAAGTGTTTATTCCTCACTACAATCACGTAGAATGTTCTGGACAAATTCCATAAATATTCACATACAACCGCGTTGATTTCATTAGTTTTTTTTTTAAAAAAAGTTAGCTATCTCCGACTGGCCATCCACCGACTTTTGGAGGTGCTCGGGTCCCCGATGCGGCTCATATGATCTACCGTTGTGTTGTGTCAAGATGTGAGATCGGCCAGACAAAGGGGGTGGAATGCGGCAGATGGTGGAATAACCATAGGATTTCAATCTAGTTTTAATTTGGAAGGTTGAAATGGAACCGACAATGGAGTGAATATTTTTGAGTCGTGTCCTATTCTATCATATGGGTCGTGTCCTATTCTATCATCCAAATGTTCTCCAAATTTCTAAGTTCTTCCTTTATTTTAAATTCAACCTAGGGTGATGATATAGAAAAAACCTTGGGTGATGCTCGAAAGACATCCTTTTTATCCAACAGACATCACCTACATATTTAACATATTTGTGTGATTCACACTCTTGAAATGAAGTTTGTGGGTCTTTTTCTAGAAGATATGATAAAATTTGTGTACCTCTTTTTTGGAATTAAACCCTATGTTTGCATTTCATGTCTCTTGTCAACGCTTTAGTATATTTGGTGATAGATTTGTCGCTTGGAGTCATCAACAATGGTTTAGCCCTCTATGGGGGACAAAAAATTATTGTTCCGAGGGAGGTTGACATGTATCTAAGTTATAGCATTGATGCTATCAACTAAGACAAAGAAGAACTTGATGTAGAAGGAACAATGTAGTAGTGAATAAAAAATGAAGGAATGACATGAGTCGGAGCCTAGGAGATACTCATCAACAATGTGAAAAACACATGAATGCTAACTTTGATATTATAGAGTTTTATGTGCCAATGAGTTCATGAAAATAGATGTAAACACATATTCGAAGTTCGAGGAGGAGGGTTGGAGCCTCATACGCTATTATTAAGGATAGATGGATTGCACTGACCACTTCATCATCAGTGATAGGATCGAAATAATGAGTGCCTTCAGTGAGCTTCCATCTTGAGAATTTTTTTGAAAGTAGGCACTAGATATACAAAGTAATTCTTGGTTGTGCAGGCGTCTATTGACTGCTCTAAGCGCCTCCATCTTGCAAGTAAGTGGGGCCAAACAGCTTCGAAAGATAGATAACGTTTCCTTAATTTTCCCGAAATCACCTGTTAAGGCATTGAATATGTCTTTTGTAGCAAAAATGGAACATTTTTATGCCTTTTGGCGTGTTTTCAGAAACCGATAGACCTTTGTTTGTTTTGTATATGTCCTAAACAAATCCAGTCAAATCATGCTTCCCTTTACCAATCCTAACAAGCTTTACAAATGCTTCTGGTCCAATGGTGGATTTCAGAGTGAATACACATTCCTCTAGAGATGTTAGTTAAAAGCCGAAATACCATAAAGCATGAAATATTAAAAAGTAATTCGGCACATATAGTCATGATGTATGACACAAATATGAGAATGTTGGTTAATTGGAAACACTAGGTGTGTAGAAAAGGTTGATTGTATAATCATGAAGTGAACCATGCTAAAAAATTGGTGACGATTCATCAAACTAAAATTTGTTTGTTATGTTTTAGTAGATCTCGATTGTCTCGTATGATATGGGTTGCGTCCTGTTCTGTCATCCAAATGTTCTCCATATTTCGGAGTTCATCATTTATTTCAAATTCAACCTAGGGTGATGATATCAAAAAAAACTTGGGCTATGCTCAAGAGAGATTATTTTTGGCCCAAGAGACATCACCTACCATTTTCAAATATTAGTGTGATTCACACTCTTGAAACAAAGTTAGAGGGGGTTTGCATGAAGCAATGATAAAATGGGTGTACCTCTTTTTGTTGTAATTAAATCCTACGTTTGCATTTCATGTCTTCTGTAAAAGTTCTATCATACTTGATGATATATTCATATCTCGAAGTTATTTATGATGGTTTAGCCATCCACAAGGGAAGGAAAATGGTAGTTCCGAGGGATATTGACGTGTTTGATGCTATCGTCTAAGACAACCAGGAATCTTATGTAGATGAGACTATGTAGTAGTTAATAAAGGAATGACGTAATAATATAGGTCAGAGCTTATTGGATACCCAAAAACATTGGAAAAATAAATGAATACCAACTTTGATATTATAGAGTTTTATGTGCCAATGAGTTCATGAAAATAGATGTGAACACATATTTGAAGTTGGTGGAGGAGGGCAAATAGAATGCACTTGCCGCTTCATACTCAGTGATAGAATAGAAATAGAGAGTGCCTTTAGTGAGATTCCTTCTTGAGAATTTTTTATGGTAGGTGCTTGATATCTATCTATCTATCTATACCTATACTAATTATAGACTCCCAAGAAATTACCATGTTAATCAGTAATTAGGAGCCGTCAATCCGGTGGGACCAAGTTATTACAGTGGAGATTTGCGCATTAATTCCAATAACTCCCATATTAATAATAAAACATCATGAGCCGTTCACTTGCAGGATCGAATAAAGAGATCAGATTGTTTTTTAAGTTGAAAAAGAGATTAGATCCTAATTTCGTTTAATCTATTGTTCCACCGAGGCTTCCTACATATTCTTTCTCCCGATGGAGAATATTCCACCATCCCTCTATCCCCATGTAAAGAAAAAACACTATTCCACGTCTCTTCCTTTCTATTATGTATCTCTCACCCCCATGAAACCTATTCGACCATCCCTTCTCTCCCCCTCATAGAAAAACCTCAAACTAATTGAAGCACGTTGGGGCATGGATCTGGTATACTCAAGGGGCTTACTGCCTCAATTTGTTTTCATCATCTAGATCAAGTTCTATTTTTGTTGAATTTTTTCTTGCACTATTTTTTTCCTGAATTTTTTCTATCTAGTTCTTATTCTATCTTCTCTTATGGATTCAGATTCAATAATTTTTTGTTGTGTCATCTGATCGTGTTGTGCTCGAATATATTCCTAAAAGCTGTAGCCACCCTAAAATTCTGGGCAACCTCCAATTTCTGAGCGAGATGTTGCCCACCAGGCCACCCTTCAGATATGATGTGGTAGGTGACGAGCAGGTCAATCCGCCTGGTCGAAGTTCATGCGCCGGTCATGTAGATCCAGATGGGCGGCATACAGCAGGGTCTAGCCATCAGAGGATGCTCCCCCAATTTCATTCCCACTAATAGTTTGATTGAAGATCGATCCCACACCATTGGTTCAGAACGGTTTGTTTCCTCTAACTAAGACATATCCATCTAGCCGAAGTTCATGGCGCCAGCCATGTTGATACTCCAGATGGCGGCATACTACAGCTGCAGGGTCTAGCCATCAGATCATGCATGCCCAATTCGTTGCGCACTAACAGTGATAGTACATCCATCCCTATATGTGGCTTTCATGGTTGCTGTCATGTTAATGTTGTAGACAGAGAACATGCATGCAGATGCCCCGGCCACAGCCACACACAGGCACACCATTGGTTCTGAATGATTTGTTTTCTCTGATTGCTTCATATGTTGAACTTTAGAGTTGTATCCACACATCTCAGATTTCCTATTGTGTATCTTAGCATGTAAAATTTGGGCCATCTCTCAACTATTGTGTACCCCCAACTTAATGTATCAATACTTCAGTTATGTGCATCTCAGGAATCATTATCTCCGGTTATGTGCATCTTAAGAAAGACAAATCGACTCAATGTATAAAAACCTAATCTGTTTTGTAGTACCATAATTAATTTTTCTCTAGAACTAACACCAGCAATCTTTTACTTTTTATATGTAAGAAAGACCACCAATTTTTATTTTTTTTCTCCTTTAATTCACTTATGACAAGAGGCACCATGCGAGATCATATAGGTAGCGAACTGACTTGATTTTCGTTCTCAGCCGGATATGTTTTAATGATGAATTAGTTTGCTTTTATGACTGGCTGTTGATCCCAATGTTGGATACCTAAGCTCAAGCATTCAATATGTGGAGAGAAACTAAACTATGTGAACTGCATGCAAACCAACGGCATTAGCTGCAACACTTACTAAATTGTTCTTTGTGGCCGAAGGTGAGGCAGAAATTAGCACCAATGTGGATGAAGACAATTAGATCTTATTTACATGTCCCCAGACCAACGACAGATGGTGTCGCAGTAATAGCCCTGGTGGAAACAAGATGATTCAGTCTGAGATGTATGTATACATGTGCACATGTATGATTATTATTCTTGAAGGAACTACTGATAATATAAATATTTTTTCTTTTCAATCTTTTTGATTCTCTTTGAGATGAAATAATCTATTTGTAAACGCTATTAATTTGGTGTGAAGTGCATGCATATACGTATTCTGTTTAATGTTTGTTTCAATTTTGTATTACGTGTAGGAGCACCAATGACAACCAGCGCGATGATCTAAGGCTGGTGGAACGGATACAAATAAATTAATCCCATGGTAGAGAAGTTATGTCATGTAAAATTTAGATGTACATGTCCTGTTTAGAAGTTTTGTTAACATATATAGAGAGCATGTGATACTCACAAATGCTAGAGTAAGCATAGAGAAAAATGTATGCACTGTACAGGCTCAACGCTTCCAGTACACCTACAAATTGCTAAATACTAGGCATGCATTTATGCTTATCATGTATATATGGCTACCTCTCACTTAATCCTGTAGTTTAAAGATTTTGTGAATGTTAATTTATGACCTGTTCTGACAATTTGTTTTTCATTAAGTTGAATATTGTTTGGGTGATATATAGTTAAAAAAAACATTCCAAAAATTTGCAGATAATCTTAGAACTACAGTTTTGAACTTACTATTGCTTCAACCAACTTATTGGCATTGGTTATTAGGATAGAATAGATGGTCGATTGATCGTTCAATGTTGACGACATTATTCAGGCTGGTCTACAACCCGATCACTGTCATTTTATATATGAAATGGTATAATATATCTAAATATATGGTATATAGATGAGAAAAGTTTCAATTTCTAGCCCCGTAGAAGTTAAGAACGGTACAGATGACAAAACATCAGGATTATGTTGATGGTTGTTCTCTATGAACGAATATAGCAAGTAAAGGTGATAATATAGGATATGCTTGACGAGGAGCAACTGTGATTGCTTAGAAAGTTTAGATGTTGATCTATGATCAAAGCATGAGGTTAGATAAGTCATGGGAGTTGGATCAAAGTCCCTTGCAGGAGATACAATTTACTCTGATCACAAAGAACAATAGTCATTTTAGGAGGAATCAATATCAGAATTCCTTGTTACTAACCGAGCAGTTTGATAACCATTGCCTTTATGATGTGTAACTCCATAAACTAGCTTTCTTAGTACGATTATTCTTCCATGTGCGGTGCCTCCAAGCTAGCAGAAGAGAAGTGCTCCCAAATCTGTCATCTAGAACAATAGACTTGATGTTTTATATCCAAGTTGATTGAGATACAAATGTGCTTCCCCATATTTATGAAGGCACAGAAAAAAATTGTATGTATTATGTGACTTAAACTTACTTTCCCAAAAGGCTTTTCTTTCCATATATGTAGAGGGATGCAAATTATATACTACTATCAGAAAAGTCGAGATGAAATGAAGTATACAAATAAAATGAGTGAAAATTAAAGTTTGCACAATGATGCCCTTCAAAATAAATAGAGTTGTGGTAAAAAAGAAACATAAATAGATCTGGAATCTTGAAGTTATAATAGAATGGGTAATAAAATAATGATTGTGCTGATCAAATCGATAAACATCTGAATAAGGAACCCAAATATATTCTTTATGCATAGTTACAACAATAAACTGTAATATATAAAAAGTCAGTGTTGTAGAAAATTCAATATCGATGAAAGGCACACATTTATGAAGCATGCAATAACCAAATAACTACAATGCGCCCAAAATCATAGGAAGTACATACAAGTATTTTATACACTAGCATGTGCGAATGCATGGGTTGGCAACTAGTACAAGGTAATTCTTGGTTGTGCAGATGTCTTTTGACTGCTCTAAGTGCACCTCTTGCAAGAAAACGGGGCCAAACAACTTCCCAAAATCGATAATGTAACTTGTCCATACTTCTCCTGAAATTACCTATTTATGCATTGACTATTAATTTTGTAGCAAGCATGGAACGATTTATGCCTTTAGGCATGTCGACAAAAATCGATAGACCTTTGTTTATTTTGGTTGGGTCCTCAACAAATCCAGTCAAAGCATGCTTCCATTCCCGACAACCTCAACAATTTATTTTGGGTTAAGTGGTGGAATTTGGATGGAAGGCACATCTATCTATTATATATTATTATAAAAAATACAAACATTAAGCAATTACGTGTGTCCACATAGATTAAATATAGTGGTTGTTCATTTTTTTATATCAATGACTGAGATTTAAGATATAATCTTACATACAATATTGACATGTGTGACCAGTGCAACATGTTAGGTAAAAATATCTTGCTATTAAATATGTCCGATATAACCCAGAGTACAAGGATAGACCAAAGTGTATACATGGAAACAGTCATGGTTTCCATCAAGGAGTCATTGGCAACCACAAATACGACTCGACATCCATGCAATAATAAAAACACAAGGATATGTAACCACACCACCCGTAATTTCAAACTAGACGACATGCAAATAAAACGGCTACAATCAAAGCTTTACATGACGGCCATAACAACCCATATATACAGATCCTGCTCAGCACACAAGCACACGTGCATCAAGTATAAGTTAGAAAGTGTAACTCGAACACGGCATTAAGCTTGGGGGTGCTTGATACATCTCCAACGTATCTATAATTTTTTTATTGTTCCATGCTATTATATTACCCATGTTGGGTGTTTTATATGCATTATTATGGTATTTTATATCATTTTTTGGGACTTACCTATTAACCGAGTGCCAAATGCTAGTTGATGTTTTTTCCTTGTTTTTGCCTTTACAAAAAATCAATACCAAACGGAGTCCAAATGGAACGAAACTTTTTGACGATTTTTGTTGGACCACAACACACACTGGAAGCTTCGGGAGGCCACATGGGCCACGAGGCAACGACAAGCTAAGGGGGCGCGCCCAAGGGGGGCGCCCCCCATGCTTGTGGGCCCCTCATGGCTCCTCTAAGCCTAATTCTTTTTGAATAAATACCCAAATATTCCTCGTAGAACAGAGGGCACACAAAATATACTTTTCCGCTGTCGCAAGTTTCTGTCCTCGTGAGATCCCATCTGGAGGCCTTTTCTGGTACTCTACCAATGGGGGATTCGACCATGGAGGGCTTCTACATCAACCTTGTTGCCTTTTCGATGATGTGTGAGTAGTTTACCACAGACCTATGGGCCCATAGCTATTATCTACATGGCTTCTTCTCTCTCTATGATCTTCCATACAATGTTCTCCTTGATGTTCTCGGAGATCTATTTGATCTAATCTTCTTTTGCGGTGCCTTCGTTGAGATTTGATTTATTGTGGGTTTATGATCAGATTATCTATGAATATTATTTGAGTCTTCTCTAAACTCTTTTATGCATGATTACGATAGCTTTGTGTTCCTCTCTGATCTATTGATTTGGTTTGGCTAACTAGATTGATTTTTCTTGCCATGGGAGAGGTACTTTGTAATGGGTTCAATCTTGCAGTGCTACTTCCCAGTTATAGAAAGGTACATGACATGTATTTGTAATGTTGCCATTAATGATAAAAAGATGGGGTTTTCTTTCATATTGATTGGACCTATCCCTCTACATCATATCATCTTGCTTAAGGCGTTACTCCGTTCTTGTTAACTTAATACACAAGATGCATGCTGGATAGTGGCTGATGTGTGGAGTAATAGTCGTAAATGCGGGAAGGATTCGGTCTACTTGTCACGAACGTGATGCCTATATTCATGATCATTGGCTTAGACATCATCATAACTATGCGCTTTTCTATCAATTGCTCAATAGTAATTTGTTTACCCACTGTATACTTTCTTTCAAGAGAGAAGCCTCTAGTGAAAATTATGGCCCCCGGGTCTATCTTTTATCATATTATTTTCAGATCTACAAATTCAATAACCCAAAAATACCTTTCCGCAATTTATTTACCTTTATCTTATTTTGATCTTTTACTTATATCTATGACTATCAGATGTCATCCTTGCAACTAACCATGAAGGGATTGATAAGCCCTTTATCCTGTTGGGTGCAAGTATTTATTTGCTTGTGTAGGTGCAACCACTGGTGACTTGTGTGTTCCTCCTACTGGATTGATACCTGCACTACTACAGGATGCTGCTAATGCGACACTACGATCAGAGACCCTTTAACGAAACTGTGTGCGATGCGTTAATCGCAAATGATGGTGTAAAAAAACCATCAAAAAAGGTGCAAAACGTTTGCGATGGCAGAGCCATCAAACACGGTTCAGATTTTAGTTGCGTGTGTGATGCAGGGCACACGGTTAATCCATTTGCACTATTTGCGATGGGGCAGAACAATAGAAACGGGCAGCCATATCAATGTGTGTGCGATATACGGCATACAGTTCGCTCCGATGAACTGTTTGCTATTAGGGAGTGCAACAGAAATGGTTAGCCAGATCAAGGTGTGTGTGATATACAGCATACGGTTCACTCGGATGAACTGTTTTCGATTAGGGAACACAACAGAAATGGTTCAACTTAACAAGATGTGTGTGATACGTGGCAAACAGCTGACTCAGATGAATTGTTTGTGATGAGAAATTACAATACAGACGGTTAATACAGTTAGTTCATGTGTGATTCTGTGTGTACTAAAAACTTTGAAAAGTGCAAACTAATTGCTTGCGGTGGCTGGGAGTATCGCACACAATGCGTCTGCGAGTACTCATGTGCGATGATTAGTAAGTTACACATACGTTTCCTTATGTTAACATGTGTGTGAATTTGCAATATGGACAGTTAATATGCAAATGCCTTATGGACATCGGGCACACGCTTAAACTCAATGAACTGTGTACGATACTAATACTTTCCATTAAAATTTAAGAACTTGGGTAACAACATTTGAGTAACATATATATAGTGGTAACACAATTCGACAAAAGGAGGATCTTCGTAACACGGTTTTGACAACCATATCGTCCATATCTAAATACTTAACATAGTAACAAGTATCACATTTTACGAGGCTAAGGTCCAACAACCATATGGTCCATATCTACATACTTAATATAGTAACAGCTAGCACATTTTAAGAGGCCGAGGGCCAACAACCACAACTATCCACTGGAAGTAGCTTGATCACGGTGACTCGACATCTCGTCAATGAAAAGGAAGAGCCCTCCTGTGCCTTGGTAGAGCATGAGTAGAACAGTGTCTCCAGTTTTCCATATGGACGCATTATCACGACAAGCGAGAATTTGTCAATTTGAATGGTTCCATTTCTGCGAGAAATGCAGTACCTTGCAATCACTTTGGCGTTATTAGCAGGCATAAGTGTAATTCGACCATGCCGGGAAATCGTTCCAGGAACTGCTACAATGGGCAATTTCTGTTGAAATGTAGAATAGAAACCAATTGTAACATATCGTTGAAGATATATATAGGTTTTGAGCATCAGCATTAATATAAGACTTTTTACAAGTGTTTTGTGCACACAATTGGTCTTGTTCAATGTGTTCACCATAGGTATAATTAATCCATGCCAAAATCCAGCATTCATACGATGTGCTATCTCTGTCAGATTATCAACAAAGTTTATGACATGCTTCAAGCCTTTCTAGTGAAATTTGGTACGCTTAGTAACATATAGATCGTTCGCTATGCATCCAACATATCCTGCTTAAAAGGTGGAAATGTATTATTTATTCAGAACATGGCAGAAGAATATATAGTGAGAATAAATTGGTAAATAGAATTTGTTACTGCCTAGGAACGGAGTCAGAAAATGAAATCACAATTGGTTGCCTAAATAGTGATCAATTAGTCAGAACAAATACCCCAATTTTGCTAAGTAATATGACAACATGGAGAAAGTTGAAAGGACACTAACCTCAATCATAGTTTGATCGGATGATGACGTTGGGGAAGTAAACATCCATGTTAATTAGACCAGGCTATGGTGCACGCACTAGAATTTTATTGCCAGCTTTCAGTTCATAACACTTAGACATTTTTCTCCAAAGGTCCGCATTAAAATAGGAGTGACCATCTTTATCAAGTTTTACGCTAACCGTCATTGTGAATCCATGATGCATTGTCAATATGACATCCTAGGAGTCATCAACAAAGTAAAGCTCAAGATTTCCTTCTACTCCTCTTCTTGCAAAGCAAGGGATGTACTACTTGAAATGAAAATTAAGATCGTAAATTAGATATATTGAAATAAAAGAGCAAGATGCAAATATGGGAGTAACTGATAGAACAAAGAAATATATAAATAAAAGAAAAGTACAAAATATATAATTAAAATAGATAATGTAACAAAGATTTGATTCAAATATATAGATAATGTAGCAATAGACGGTATATGTTCACAAATTTAGGCCATGCCGACCATGGTAGGTTGAGATTGAACATACCGAGCGCTCCCTGAAGTCATTCGAAATGGTGAGATAGAACTTCGTTTCCGACTGGCCATGATCACACTTGCTCAATTTGCGCTTGCACTGTGGACACATGAATGACCACCCATGAATCAGCTAGAACAAAAATGATTCTACGGTGATTTCCGCTGGTTGATTAACAGCGACGGATGGACTGCGATAATAGATGAGTGAATATTTCACTAAGTTGCTTACCTTCTCCATGAAAACAATCCCCGGCCCAATCCTTCAGAAAACCCCAATCGACCAGAGTCTAGAATGTCGGTCCAGATAGGCGGCAGAAAGCGGTAGGGGCGAAATCCCGTGCCGTTTGGAGCGCGACCTCCGCTCGCTGACAACAACCGTCGAGCTTAGGGTGGCTGCTGTAATAGGAGTTGATGAGGTGAAGAGTTGCGGAGGAGTTCGCGATGAGTGGGTGGGGACGAAGTGGGCGAGTGCTTGGAAAACATGACGTCTGGCGTGGTGCCATGGCATGGCCACACCATGCATTGGTAAAAATTTGAGAATGTTTTCCTTATGTCGTTATGCACGCCTTTCATAAATCGAACCATCACCGATGAAGTTTCATGGTTTCGAGGGGGAAATCACCAAGATTGGAGCGGGATCCAAATTTCCTTTGTCCTTTGTCCCTGAGTTTTATCTACGATGAACATACACCCTGCATCACCGTGTTCGAATTTGGCACTTTTCTGGGTTCATTTACCATTTTTAGGGGATTATGTGCATTTTCTAGGCATTAATGCACATAATTCAAGTTCAAACAATCGATGCATGAAAGGGTCCATAAAAATGGCCTGGAAAACCATGCTCGTGCCATTTAGTAAATTCTCAAGCCTTTTACAAGGAATGGACAGATATTTTGATGAAATGAGTGGCAATAGTCAACCACAAACGTTTGTTTATTGGGTTTTCAACTATAGAAAAAATGAAATAAATGCTTGAAGAACATGACACCTGACATGGTGCCATGGTATGACCTCACCATGCCCAGGTAAAAATTTGAGAAGGTTTGGCTTATGTCGTCATGCACGCCCTTCATAAATCGAACCATCATCGAGGAAGTTGGAAATCACCAAGATTGAATGGGAATCCAAATTTTCTTCGTTCTTTGCCCTCGAGTTTTTTTCTACGACGAACATACACCCTGCAAATCACTGTGTTCAAATTTGGCATTTTTCCGGGCTCATTTACCATATAAAGGGGATTGTGTGCATTTTCTAGGCATTTAGCGCATATAAATCCAATCCAGCTACAACTGTGATGTCTGCTAGACTACGTCGGTGTTTCCCCAAAGAGGAAGGGATGATGCAGCACATCGGCGGTAGGTATTTCCCTCAGTGATGAGATCATGGTTATCGAACCAGTAGGAGAACCAAGCAACACTACATAAACAGCACCTACATACAAATAACAAATACTCGCAACCCGACGTGTTAAAGGGGTTGTCAATCCCTTTTGGGTAACGACTCCAGAGATTGGCAAACGGACGTGAAAAAGTTGTAATAATTTGATAGATCGAACGACAAATAAAATAAAGTGCAACAAGGTATTTTTGTATGTTTGGTTTAATAGATCAGAAAATAAAAGCAAAGAAAAATATATCGCAAAGGAAAATATAATAAAGAAGAGACCCGGGGGGCCGTAGATTTCACTAGTGGCTTATCTTAAGAAAAATAGCAAATGGTGGGTAAATAAATTACTATTGGCCAATTGATAGAAATTCAAATAATCATGACGATATCCAGCCAATGATCAGTATATAGGCATCACGTCCAAGATTAGTAGACCAACTCCTGCCTACATCTAGTACTATTACTCCACACATCGACCGCTATCCAACATGCATCTAGTGTATTAAGTTCATGGAAAAACGGAGTACTGCAATAAGAACAATGACATGATGTAGACAAGATCTATTTATGTTGAAATAGACCCCATCTTGTTATGCTTAATAGAAACGATACATATGTGTCGGTTCCCCTTCTATCACTGGGATAAAGCACCATAAGATCGACCCCATCACGAAGCACCTCTTCCCATTGCAAGATAAATAGATCAAGTTGGCCAAATAAAACCCACATATAGGCGAAGAAATACGAGTATATAAGCAATCATGCATATAAGAGATCAAAGAAGACTCAAATAACTTTCATGGATAAGAAGAAAGATCTGATCATAAACTCAAAGTTCATCTGATCCCAACAAACACACCACAAAAAGAGTTACATCATATGGATCTCCAAGAGACCATTGTATTGAGAGTCAAAAGAGATAGATGAAGCCATCTAGCTACTAACTACAGAGTCGAAGGTCTACAAAATACTACTCATGCATCATCGGAGAGGCACCAATGGGCATGATGAACCCCTCCGTGATGGTGTCTATATTGGATCTGGTGGTTCTGGAACTTGCGGCGGCTGGAATTGATTTTCGTCGACTACCAAGGGTTTCTGGAATATTGGGGTATTTATAGAGTAAAGAGGCGGTGCGGGGGGCATCTGAGGTGGGCACACCCCACCAGGACGCTTCTTCGGCCCACTGGATGTCTTTTGGTCCATAAAAAATCCACAAAAAGATTCGCTGCATTTGGACTCCGTTTGGTATTTATTTCCTACGTTGTAAAAACATGCAAAAAACAGCAACTGGCACTTGGCACTATGTCAGTAGGTTAGTACCAAAAATGATATAAAATGACTATAAAATGATTGTAAAAAATCCAAGAAAGATAATATAACAGCATGGAACAATAAAAAATTATAGATAGTTGGAAACGTATCAACATCCCCAAGCTTAATTCCTGCTCGTCCTCGAGTAGGTAAATGATAAAAACTGAATTTTTGATGTGGAATGCTGCCTAACATGTCATCTCATATTATTTTCTTTGTAGCATGGACATTTGGACTTTTATATGGTTCAAAGCAATAGTCTAGTTTTGACATGAGAGTTAAATACTCAAGCATATCAACAAGCAACCATGTCTTTCAAAATATCAACGCTAAAATAAGTTATCCCTAGCCCATTATGCTCAATCATTGATCCATTCATGAAACACATTCGCATATTAGCTACACCCAATGCTCAAGGATGATCATAGTGCCCCCTAGTTGGTGCTTTATAAGAGAAGATGGAGACTCAAATTAAAAAAAAATTGCATAAAGTAAAAGAAGGGCCCTTCGCGGAGGGAAGTAGGGATTTGTAGAGGTGCGAGAGCTCAAAGAGAAAATTGAAGATAAAAACATTTTGAGAGAGGCATACTTTTCCCACCAATGAAAACGACTTACAGCTCCCAACACTTTTCATGCTAGATATATCGTAGGCGGTTCCCAGACAGGAAATAAAGTTTATTCCTTTTTCCACCGTACTTTCACTTTCCATGGCTAACCGTATCCACGGGTGTCTTCCATACCAACACTTTCTATGGAATTTATTATTTGACAACATAAAGTAAATTCATTTTTCATTTCAGGACTGGGCATTCCTAATACCTTTGCCTTACTCTCGTGTAATGACAAGTGAATAAACACTCATCGTGAGAATAACACATCTAGCATGGAAAATATCGGCCACCCCTCACCGCCTCATGAGCGGTACGAGCACACAAAAGAGAAATTTATTTTGAAAATTAGAGATGGCACATAAAAATTTGCTTATAACGGCAAAATAATACCACATATAGGTAGATATGGTGGACTCATGTGGCAAAACTGGTTTAAAGGATTTTGGATGCACAAGTAGTGATCATACTTAGTGGAAAATGAAGGCTAGCAAAAGATTGAGAAGCGACCAACCAAGAAACGAATAATCTCATAAGCGAGCATTCAGCATAATTAACTCCGAATAATGCACGACAAGTAGGATATAATTTCATTTCGTAACTATTGACTTTCGTGCTTGCATAGGGAATCACAAACCTTAACACCAATATTCTTACTAAACCATATTACTCATCAACATGACTCACATATCACATCATCATATCTCAAAACTATTACAAAGAATCAAGTTTATTTTGTCCAATGATCTTCATGAAAGTTTTTATTATATCCTTCTTGGATATCTATCACTTTGGATCTAATTTTCATATGTTGCTTTTGATATGCTCAAACAAATATAAGTGAAGATCATGAGCATAATATTTCATTCTCTCAAATTAATTTAAGTGAAGCAAGAGAGAATTTCTTGAAAATTTACTAACTCTCAAATAAATCTAAGTGAAGCAAGAGAGCATTTCTTCAAAAATACTAAATCACACCATGTTGAAAAAGATATAAGTGAAGCACTAGAGCAATTCCATAGCTCATAAAAACTTAAGTGAAGCATAGAGAGCAATTCTAACAAGCCATCGCATAATTTTGGCTCTCAAATAGGTGTGTCCAGCAAGGATTCAAGACTTAGAATAAAAATAAAATCAAGCAAAGAGTCATATCATACAAGATGCTCCAAGCGAAACTCATAGTATGTGACGAATAAAAATATAGCTTCGAGTAAAATACCGATGGCCGTTAGAAGAAAGAGGGGATGCCACTCGAGGCATCCCAAATCTTAGCTGCTTTCTTCTCTTAGGATAATAGCTTGGGATGCCATGGGCATCCCCAAGCTTAGCCTATTCTTACTCCTTATTCCTTCATCCATCATAACATCACCCAAAACTTGAAAACTTCAATCACACAAAACTCAACAAAACCTTTGTGAGATCCGTTAGTATAAGAAAACAAATCACTACTATAAGTATTGTTGCAACACATTCATATTTTATTTTTGCATTATATCTACTGTATTCCAACTTTTCTATGGAAAAAACTCTTCGAAGAAACCATAGAATCATCAAAACAAGCACACAACTCAAAGAAAACAGAATCTGTCAAAAACAGAACAATTTGTAGCAATCTGGATATTTCGAATACATATGAAACTCCAAAAATTCTGAAATATTAGGATGACCTGAGAAATTTGTGTATTAATCTTCTTCAAAAAGAATTGTTATTTTATCACGTTTTTCTTAAAAATGAGAATTGTTTTCGTGTGCGTGGAAGTTTCTGTTTTTAGCAAGATCAGACAACTATCACCCAAGAAGATCCTAAAGGCTTCGCTTGGCACAAACACTAACTAAAACACAAAAAAACACAATCATAACAGTAGCATGATTGTGCAAACACTCAAGAACAGAAAGCAAAAGACAAAAATAAATTTTATTCATTGGGTTGCCTCCCAACAAGCGCTATTGTTTCACGCCCCTAGCTAGGCATAAAGCAAGGATCTAAGTTTTGTCATCTTTGTTTCTAGATCCATAAGATGCCCACATGATTGATTCGCATGGTGGACTAATCCTTGTTCTAGGGAAGTGTTCCATACCCTTCCTTAGTGGAAATTGAAATTTAATATTACCTTCTTTCATATCAATCATGACACCGAAGTGCGTAAAAATGGTCTACCAAGAATAATTGGACAAGACGGATTGAAACCAATATCAAGAACAATAAACTATATTGGCACATAATTCCTATTTGCACGAACAAGAACATCATTAATTCTTCCCATAGGATTTTTAATAGTAGAATCCGCCAAGTGCAAATTTAAAGAACAATCTTCAATATCGGTAAGACCAAGCACATCACATAAAGATTTCGGAATTGTAGAAACACTAGCACCCAAGTCACACAAAGAAAAGCACTCATAATTTTTAATCTTGACTTTGGTAGTAGGATCCCACTCATCATGTAATTTTCTTGGAATTGAAACTTCTAATTCCAACTTTTCTTCTAAAGCTTTCATCATAGCATCAACAATATGTTTAGTAAAAGCTTTTTTTTCATAAGAAGGGGGTGAATTTATCATAGATTGCAACAAAGAAATACAATCAATCAAAGAGCAACTATCATCATTAAAGTCTTTGTACTCCAAAAGAGTGGGAACATCACTAGTAAAAGTTTTGACCTCTTCAAACCCACTTTTATCAATTTTCTCAACAAGATTTTCACCCTCCAAATTACCGGGACACCTTCTAGCTAAAGTAGACTCTTCTTCAGTCCCTTTATTATCAATCTTAAATTTACTAAACAAGGAGTCAATAGAAGAAACACCAACCATTTTAAGATCTTCATCACTTTTATGAAAGTAATCACTAGAAATCGCCTTTTCTAAAAATGCTCTTCTAGCTCCAAGCATAGCGGTTCTTTTTAGTTTCATACATAGAAACATAAAGAGCTTTAGTTGATTCCTCAACCTTAGGCACAATATTTTCATCTTGAGATTTTCTACATCATGAGAAATTCTATCAACACTCCTAGACAAATCATCAATCTTATTCAACTTTTCTTCCATTGTAGCATTGAAAACTTTTTTAGTGTTGATAAATTCTTTAATATTATTCTCAAGATAATAGGTGTTCCTATTATTATTATAAGATGGATTTCCATAGGAATTACCATAATTAGTAGAGGAATTACTAGGCCTAGGATTAAAATTACCTCTATAAGCAATGTTATTGAAATTGTTTCGTGTGATAAAATTCACATCTACGGCATCACTATTTTGCTCAATCAAAGTATACAAAGGCATATCATTGAAATCAATAGGAGCACTTTTACTAGCAACCAATTGCATAATAGCATCGAGTTTTTCACTCAAAGAAGAAATTTCTTCAGCCGAATTAACTTTTTTACTAGTAGGAGCTCTTTCGGTATTGCCATTGCGAATAATTTTCCATAACATTATCAAGAAATTTGGTGGCTTCTCCCAAAGTAATTTCCATAAAAGTACCACCCGCGGTGGAATCTAAAATATTACGACAAACAAAATTCAACACCGCATAAAAAATTTGTATGATCATCCAAAGATTTAACCCATGAGTTGGGCAATTCCTTAGCATCATTTTCATCCTTTCCCAAGATTGTACAACATGCTCATTTTCAAGTTGCTTGAATTCATGATCTGGGTTGTAAGGGGAAAAAGTTTGTGGGCGGAAAATACTTAGTGATAAAAGCATCTTTGCACTTATTCCAAGAACCAAATTTTTGCATGATCTCGCAAAGAAAACAAAAATATTTCAATCTTCACAACATCATTGTCCACATCTTTTTTCTTTTGCAAATCGCACAATTCCACGAATGTGTTAAGATGGGATGCGACATCCTCATTTGGAGTACTGGAAAATTGATCTTTCATAACAAGATTCAACCAAGCGGTATTAATATCACAAGATTCTGCACTAGTGGCGGGAGCAATCGGACTGCCAATAAAATCATAGTTGTTGGTATTTGAGAAATCACACAACTTGGTGTTCTCTTGAGTCATTGTGACTACGCAACAAGATTGCACTGAAAAACAGATCCAGCCAGAAAACGGCGAACAAAAAAGAGGTCGAATAAAACGACAATTTTTTGTGAAGTAGGGGAGAGGAAAACGAGAGGCAAATGGCAATTAATGTAAATTGCAAGGAGATGAGATTTGTGATTAGGAACCTGGTAGATGTTGATGGTGTCTCCCTGGCGACGATGCTAGAAATTCCTTTTGATGTCTGCTAGACAACGTCGGTATTTCCCCAAAGAGGAAGGGATGATGGAGCACAACAACGGTAGGTATTTCCCTCAGTGATGAAACCAAGGTTATCGAACCAATAGGAGAACCAAGCAACACTACGTAAACAACAACTGCACACAAATAGCAAATACTCACATCCCGACGTGTTAAAGGGGTTGTCAATCCCTTTCGGGTAACGTCGCCAAAGATTGGAAAATGGACATGAGAAAGTTGTAATAATTTGATAGATCGAACACCAAATAAAATAAAGTGCAGCAAGGTATTTTTGTATCTTTGGTTTAATAGATCTGAAAATAAAAGCAAAGGAAAATAGATCGCAAAGGCAAATATAATAAAGAAGAGACCCGAGGGCCATAGATTTCACTAGTGGCTTCTCTCGAGAAAAATAGCAAACGATGGGTAAAAAATTATTGTTGGGCAATTGATTGTAGCGATCCGACCTTAGACGGCCAAATCTCTATGCATAAGTGTCATCCCTAGATCGGTAATGCTGACACACCCACAATACTTGAAGGATTTATAATAGAGTTTCAATCACACACTTATTACATCGAATATCTCAAAAGAGAGTACTTATTACAATAATATGACCGAAGGCCATCTAATTGAAGATAACAGCGGAAGGCTTCAAAGGTAAAGTGAGTCCATCAACTACAACGACATAGCTGAGTGCAAGACAACGACCTAGCACACCTTACCCGGGGTGGATGATCCTCTCGACTCCAAAAAATGGGTTGTTCAGACCAGCGCAAGTAACGGGGCACTGCCTGTTCAATAGAGTTTACTGCCCTTTTATGAAGCTTCTGATCGCGTCTGCATAGGCTAGTGGTGAAGACATGATACTGCCCACTATTCAACTGCTTCGGGTTGCTCTGATAACCCGGTTGTTGTTGCTGTTGACTCCCCTGAGGGTGTTGTTGGCTATAACCACCTTGGTTGCCATGATTGCCTTGATTGCCTTGAAGTCCTGAGCCAGAAATGCCTCCACCATAACCCGGCCCATGAGAACAGGGTCCCGAACCACCGTCCTGTCCAAGAGCATCATGGAAAAGATTTGAGTTTTTGAACTCCCTCATAATAAAGCAATCCTTCCAGACATGCGTAGCTCGCCTTTCTAGCGTCTCGTGCCTTGGGCAAGGCTGATTTAACAGGTACTCAAGATTGATAGCTGATCCTCCACTCCGCGGGGGCGGTTTACCCTTACGATGCTGACCGTTATTCCGCGTGTTGGTGTTAGCCACAAAAGCCAAACTGTTATCCGCCTTGCGCTTACCGTTGTTTCCATGGCCTGCCAGGTTATGCTATTGCCCTTTGGTGTTGCCGCTCTTTTTTCCCTTTCCCGGCTTTTCATCACCAGACTCGGGATCCTTGGTACTATCAAAGTCGGCATACTTAACCAGAGCTGCCATAAGTGTCCCCATGTTATCGTAGTGACGCTTGAGCCGCCCTAACTTCAGCTTCAGAGGCATGAACCGGCAATTGCCTTCCAATGTTAAAACTGTTGTATCAGCATTGATGCGGTCCGATGGATGCAGAATCGCGAAGACCCAACGCACACAATGGGTTGTTGGTTCACCTTCTTCTTGGACACAGGCGGCTAAGTCCACATTCGACATGGGCTGCTTGCACGTATCTTTGAAATTCTGGATAAACCGGGCCTTTAACTCGGCCCATGATCCAATGGAGTTAGCTGGTAAACTTTTCATCCAAGTACAAGCTATTCCTTCCAACATCATGGTGAAGTATTTAGCACATGCCACATCATCCACATCCAGCATCTCCATTGCCATCTCATAGCTCTCAACCCATGATTCGGGGGTAAATCGGCAGTGTAATTGGGAACCTTATGAGGACCTTTGAAATCCATGGGCAGCCGCACATTACGTAAAACAGGGGTGAGACATGACACCCCCAAAGAGCTGAAAGCAACACCTGGTTCCACCGAAGTAGTTGGATGGACCACAGTAAGCTGACGGGCCGCGTACTGCGCTGCTAACTCGGCTTATCAACATGCTCTACCGTGATCCACCATGTCCTGGGCATTAGCACCACCGCCCACAGGATTATGCCCTCGAGGCGGGTTACGTTTCCGCGCACTACTTGACACAGCCGGTTCATCAATATGCCTACTGCAACTCTGGCTTGGGCGGGGGGTGGAATGAATCCTCTCGCGACTGTACGAATAAGCCTGCCGCTGAGTCAAAGCTGTCTGAAGGAGCTCCCTAGCCCGTCGCGTCTGAACTGCTACAGGGGACTCGCCTTTGACTGGGAGGGCTACTAATCGTGAAGCGGCGGCGACTATGTTATCCAAGGGGTTGGAGTAATGACCCGGAGGTGTTGACACATGTTGCGACGGGACATTCGGACGAGGCGGATCCATTGTGCGCGGCTGAACCGGCGCTCTTGTTCCAGGTGCTTCTACCCGGTTTACCACTGGCTGGTTACTGGTTCCTGCTCCCGGCATGTTAAAGAGATTTCTTGCCTCATAAACTGCAGGCAGGTGAGACCGGTACCTTCTCCTCATTACATCGTTTGACGCATTTTGATCCAACATAAGCCGATAAGCCCGCGCATCCAACTCGGCCCACTCTGCAGCCATCCTGGTTTTCTCGGCTGTCAGGTCTGCCTTGGCTTGAGCTATCTGATCCTTCACCTTCGCGACTTCTGTGTTATGCTGATCCTGATCCGCCGGGTTAACTTCAGAAAGCAGTGTTGCCAAAGTGTCGAATAAATCAGACAAAACCTGAGCCGATGATTGCGCAGGGCCTCCTGCCCCAGCTGCTGTCGCTGCTGCAGAACCGGAGATCATTACTGCTGCGGTTCAAGAATGTTGTGCTGACTGTGTACCGGCCATGAAGATCGCAACTCGGCTCGGCGGATCGAAGGGGTCCGGAATACTGTCGCCATCGGAACTGCCCCCAAACCGGCCATCTTGCAGTTGGTACAATGACTCGGTCTCTCCGGTAGATGACTCGTCATCAGAATAAACAATGGTGTCACCACCAGATACCGATCTATCCACAAACTCCACTCCGGGGATGACTCCCACGAAGGCACGCTTCATGGCAGGCTGAACCCGGGCAGATCTCGCACGCTGAGCCGTTTCGACGATGTCGGTGCAGATGTCCGGCTCATGGCCCGGTTCGCCGATCTTGCCAATGAAAACATGAATACCGCCGAAGGGGACCCGATATCCATACTCAATTGAGCCGGCCTTGGGGCCCCAGCCTGCATCGTCGATGTAGAGCTTGCTGCGACGACTCCTGGTCATCCAGCCCACAACGTATCCCTTGAGCCCTTCGAAGCTGCCCTCTAAGAACTTGAAACCATCATGCGACAGCGCCATGGTGGGCGCCAACTGTCATGGTTTTGTCACGACAGATGTCCTAGCGTGAGGACTTAGTCGTGGAGCCATCGCAACGTAGTTAGCTTAAAGGGGTTAAAGCAGGACAAAGGACGCAAGGAGTTTATACTGGTTCCGCCCCTTGCGGTGAAGGTAAAATCCTAATCCAGTTGTGATGGAATTGCTAGGATTTCGTTGACCAGGGAGCGAATCCGCTTTGCCTGGCTCTCGGTCTCTTGTTTTCTATCCCTAAACTGCCGTCAGGTCGTCCCTTTATATACATAGGTTGACACCCGACGGTTTACAGAATCCCGGCCGGCTTATAATCATGTCTGGCTCGGTTTCTACCCTTTCTTATCTTACAATACAAGTTATACATCTTATGGCGGTTTACATCTACGGGCCCTAATCCGCCTTCGGGCCTTGGGCCTTCTTGTTAAACCTCCTTCGTAAAGCGCCTTTGCCTTCGTGGGCTTCAATAGGAATAGGTTACCATAAGTATAATCCGGCTCCTCCTAGGTGGTTTATACTTAATAGTTATATCCCCAACATACCTGCCAAGAAGTTTCGGGCGATGGTGATCGGATTGAAGTCAAGGGAAATGATGTACGGCGACCCACTACATACCCGCAAATAAGTTTCAGCTAATGGAGGTCGGATTGAAGTCGAGGGGCATCATGTATGCCTCCGTATCATGGTGAGCAGATCTCGCAAGACCAGATAGCATCAAGCAAGGTGTCTTGAAAAGCTTAGTCCTCGCTACGACGATGGTCGTGTGCATGTCCCGCGAGCATGCAGCTAGCCGCACGTCGCTCAACATATCCATACACGAACAAAACAGAGGTCGAGGATGTCACTGGGAGATTGCTCCAATCACGGCTCATATGGATGATGCGCGGTTCGCGTTCGGCCATGGTGGAGTTTGGAAGGTGGGGTTTTTGGGGGCTTTATTTATGGGGGAGAAGGCTCTCGGTGCTGGAGCAGCTAGCGAGGGAATAGTGGTACTAGGGGAGGCGAGCGAGGCCAGGGTACACAGGGGAACAGTGATATGATGAAGAGTGACCTCAGGATCTCCGGCGAGACGGAGATGGAGATGTAGTGGTGCTAGGGGAGAGGGAGACAAGGCAAGGCATGCTATACAGCAGCGGTGACACAAACTACACAGTGCACAATGTGAGGCTAACTTTGGTAACCCGAACATGCCGCCTGGACTAGTGTCACCTCGGGCACAGGGTCTTGTCACTTCTCTGTGAGGACCAGATGAATAATATTTTGACCATCAAGTGTACCAAAGTTGTACTACTACTAGTAGGAACATACAGAGTAGTAATATAGCGGAAATAGGTCTCCCGTGCTAGCCTGCGTCTGGGTTCACTTCATCCTCCAGGTATCATCCATATTGCGAGGAGAACCAAATTCTCGTGCATGCTGAAGCACGAAGAAGGGCCTTTCCTGTTTTGAGGATAACAACATATTCCTTAACCAGAGAATTTTGTGTCTCCCACGCACGCGCCAATATCCATCTGAACCAGCTACGGCACATTTTTTTACATATGTTTGCATAGGTCGCACCATTCAGGAGTGGTGCAGAAATAAAAATGAATCATAAAATGTCTCACCATGGTAATTCAAAAGAGTGAACTCAACTAGCCAGTGGCACATGTAGCGCTAGAAGGATGGGCAGGTACACGGACATGTACCACTCCTCAGTCTACCTGCATAGCCTTTTCATTTAGTCTAACTAGCCGTCTAATCAACTACCTTCAGGCCACTTTTCCCATTTACTTCTGCATCGGGAACCGATTTTCCTCGGCTTCTTCACCTCTCCTTCATCTTCATTTGCATCTAAACCCCACTGTATTCATATTGTTTTAACATCTTCACATACTCCTGGAGTAATTCCGAAGCCCCTTTAAATAATCATCTTCTTCAGTTAGACTAGCCATCTAATCCTAATTCTCCAAACCATAGCCCTCCGGTCCAGTGGTTCCAAATGGCGAAACAGATCCAGATGCAAGTTTTTATCGTCCAACAAGTCCTCGTTGAAGGCTCATTGAGCATAGTTGCCACCGTCACCGACCACCCATGGGTTTTTTGAAAGTTGATCAATAATGTACCACCTCCGTCCAAAATGTAGAGATAAAGGTCACGGTCTCAACGCAGAGTACACGGAGCATGCCACTGGGAAGATCCAACGCGCCGCCGTCCTTCAGCTGTGCCTCGAAGATGATGTTTTGGTGTAGCACATCATACACGCGCCCTCCATACCGGGTGAGCTCCATGATTTCTTGTCTCGGGAGGACATATACTTCTGTGCGGCAGCCATCGAAGGGGTCAAACAGAAGCTGGCACCATACAACCTTGATTTGGAAAGCATGACTGACCAAAAAACCAGAATCAAAATTCCTGTAGAAGTTTGTGATAAACAGACTCCATCCCTATTCACATAGCAAATTTTGTGCTCAGAACAAATCTTCAAAAGGGTGACGAGACGCTGGCATTAAGGTCGTCTGGATGGGAGAATTATCCCTTGACGTGTGAGTGATGTCTACTACGCAACTTTATTCTTGTAGACACGTGTTCGGCCTCCAAGCGCAGAATTTTGTAGGAAAGTAGCAATTTTCCCTCAAGTGGATGACCTAAGGTTTATTAGTCCGTGGGAGGTGTAGGATGAAGATAGTCTCTCTCAAACGACCCTACAACCAAATACAAGAAATCTCTTGTGTCCCCAACACACCCAATACAATGGAAAATTGTATAGGTGCACTAGTTCGGCGAAGAGATGGTGATAAAACTGTAATATGGATGGTAGAAAATATATTTTTATAATCTGAATAAATAAAAACACCAAGGTAGAAAATAGTACATGGGCACAAAAACAGTATTGCAATGGTTGAAAATGAGGCCTAGGGTCCGTAGTTTCGCTGCTAGTGCAATCTCTCAACAATGCTAATATAATTGGATCATATCACCACCCCTCAAAGTGTGATGAAGAATCACTCCAAAGTTCCTATCTAGCGGAGAACATAAGAATAAATTGGTTCTAAGGTACGAAATCACCTCAAAGCTATTCTTCCTGTTTGATGTATTCAAGAGTTCGTACTAAAATAACACAAAGCTATTCTTTCCATTCGATCTATCCTAGAGTTCATACTAAAATAACACCAAAGCAAATTCATATTCATAATACTCAATCCAACACAAAGAAGTTTTAAAGAGCGCCCCAAGATTTCTACCGGAGAAACAAAGACAAGAACGTGCATCAACCCCTATGCATAAATTACCCCAATGTCACCTCAGGAATCCGCGAGTTGAGTGCCAAAACATATATCAAGTGAATCAATACGATACCCCCATGAGTATTCAATTGCAGGACATATATACAGTGTTCTCAAATCCATAAAAGTATTCAATCCTATAACAACGAAATATCAAAGGGAAGACTCAACTCACAACAAGATAGAGAGGGGAAAACACCATATGATCCGACTATATTAACAAAGCCTGCGATACATCAAGATCATGATATCTCAAGAACACAAGAGAGACATAGATTAAACACATAGCTACTGGTGCAAACCCTTATCCTCGAGGGTGGACTAGTCCCTCCTCATCGTGGTGGCCGCCGGTATGATGAAGATGGCCACCGGAGATGATTCCCCCCTCCGACAGGGTGCCGGAAAGGGTCTAGATTGGCTTTCGGTGGCTACAGAGCCTTGCGGCGGCAGAACTTCTGATCTAGGTTAACCCCGAGGGTTTCTGGAATTGTTGGGAATTTATAGGGTAAAGAGGGAATGCGGGAGGCCACCGAGGTGGGCACAACCCACCTGGGCGCGCCTGGGCCCCCAGGCGCGCCCTGGTGGGTTGTGCCCCCCTCGGGGCACCCCCAAGGTGCTTCTCTGACCCATCTTGGGTGTTTTGGTCCATAAAAAATCTCCAAAAAGTTTCGCGATGTTTGGACTCCGTTTCATATTGATTTCCTACGATGTAAAAAACAAGCAAAAAACAACAACTGACACTGGGCACTGGGTCAATAGGTTAGTCCCAAAAATGGTATAAAGTTGCTATAAAATGATTGTAAAACATCCAAGAATGATGATATAACGGCATGAATACTTCATAAATTATAGATACGTTGGAGACGTATCAACGCGCAAATAAAATATGCTACCCTTGATGCCCGTGTGAGTTTCGAGAAAGCTGCAAGGTCCAAAGAGCTTGCTGCGAAGCCATCTCCCACAAAAAATGAGAACAAGAAGAAGAGGAAGTTGCACCTGCAGCAGGGAATTATGGATGGATGAACTATTTCCTCTCTTGTAAAAAAATATTTCCTATCTGTGTATATTGATATAGATGAACTATTTTGATGGTGTGCATGTCTTTGGAACAAGTAGCAGCATAGGACCGCTTGACTATAATTAACTATTTATCCGCCTAGCTTTCTCTACTCCTCCTTCTAGTGATCCATATGCAATGCATGTGTCAGTAGACATGATAGCTTGTCCATGGAAGGTGAACTATGGCGACCATCATGTTTCATACACTGCCACTCGTGAATCCCATGATGCCGCTCCAACCCACGGCACCACGTCACCCGACGTGTGCCTCACCCCTCTTGGCCACACCGCCCCTCTGCCTTTGTGTGCATGACATGTGGGCCTACTGAAATCTGGCAAGAATCAAGTTTCTACCACAGCCACACGCGATTGCCATGACGCCGCTCGAACCCATGACACCACACGTCCCCTGACCTGCGGCTCACCCCTCTCTGCCCCACCGCCCCTCTGCCTTCGGGAGCATGACATGTGGACCAACCACCTATCAGGTCCACATGTTATTGACTCAAAGGCAGGTGTAGTAAGGCACTGAAGCTCAGTCCCGTGGGCCCTGAGAGGGAAATGTAACTCCTGCACCAGGCCATGTGGTGCTATCGCTGCACGAACTCGTGCCAAACTCGAGATTTGTTTCTTACTAGCAAGATGCCCGTGCGTTGCACGAAACATTAAGATGCATTTGTATGAGTAGTTTATCTTGTGGGAGAAAAGGATGAACGAGGGAAGGCCTTATTTACAAATGTGGAAAGGGTGTGGGTATCTTTTTTGCAAAATTGCCATAGTTTCCTTCCATGGACATCTAGGGGCTGTTTGGATTGTGACTATGTTTGCCATATGTTTCCACATTATTTTTGCCACAGTTTCCTAACTTGAGTTGCTCAAATTGTTAGCCGCACTTTGTCTTGCCTAAGGGAATCTTGCCACACTTTTTGTGTCGATGACATGTGGGGCTCACTTCTCATAAAAAAATCTTGCCTTAGGTGTGGCTAGAACCAAATACCCACCTAACTTGATCAAACTTGTCTAAGGTGAGGTGTGGCAAAGTGTGGCAAGATGTGGCTAGAAACCAAATAGCCCCCTATGCCTCATAACGCCCAACGTCCAGCTGTGGCACCCCCGCCACGGCCTGGCCACCACTGGCCGGTTCAACTCGAACGAGTGAGTCACGAATGCCGCCGTGATAATGGCTACCTGGGCATCTTGAACCACACCGATGCCGCTTCCCTGTAGCCGACTTACGCTGGCACATGGCCGCATGCCATTGAGCCGCCGTCAACGTATGACGACAGGAATGCCTCCAGGCTCACTGGCTCAACTACGTCAAGTACATCACGTTCGCAAACCGGTATCCGTTGAGCAAGTTGCTCCCGCCCACGAGCACACGCCTATACGTATTCAGCATTCCAGCCTCGTCGCTAAGTGGTACATCCTCGGGACGGTGCAAGCTAGTAAACGTCGTGCGGCCTATCACAACAGTCAATCACCTCGACATGCGTTGGCCGGGCAGACTTTTCTTGGCCTCAAGCTCCATGGTCTCATCCAAGATCGGTGTGGTACTGCAGTCGAACATGCGGGTAAAATACTACGGGAGTAGCTGCATGTGCAGGGCCCAAACACCGATGTTGGCGTGGAGGAGGTGGTACTCGCTGGCGCTGCAGCGTGCTACATGGCTTAGGCATGCACCTGTTGCGACGCTCTGGCGTTGGCACCGGCATTGTCAATGCATCTGATGATCCAGAGGAGGATGAGCGGGAAAGGAAAGGGTCTTGCATGCATGTACAGATTCATGTAGGAAATTATTTCCTGGAAATATGGCCTTTGTTTACCTTTCTTTGAGGCTATAGATGACCCACATGAGGAAATCTATTATAACCGTTGGATGAAAATTAGTGGTGCGAGAGTACGGATCGGAGCATGGGAGGGAAGCAGGCAAGCCTCGTCCGCCGACCTGCGCCTCACCCCTCTCGGTCCCACTGCCGCCCTGCTTTCATGATAATGACATGTGGGCTAGTCGCATTTAAGGTCCACATGTCATTGACTCATAGGCCGGTGCACTAAACCACTAAAGCTCGGTCCCGTGGGCCCCGAGAAGGAAATGTAACTCATGCGCCAGGCCTTGTGGTGCTCCCACAGCACAAACTCGTGCCAAACCCGAAACTTGTTTCTTACGACTACCAATGTGTCGGCCGGTGCATTGCAATGGATCCAAAGAATCTATGTAGTGGAGTGCACTCTAAAAACATTATCTATTTCTTTTTCTCTAGCCTTTCCTAGCCGTGCAACCAAGCCACATAATCTTCATGGGTGCCCCCACATCATATTATTCATACTATGTTGACTGAAAAAAAGATAAATCCCCAAAACAAGATCTTCCTGTTTTTTGCTCCTACGATGATGTGTCGTGCACGTACCTAGTTGTATAGTCGTAGTAGTTGTAGTACAAACTTTGTAGTAGGAATAGTAGTACGGAGTGCTCCTACTCTATCAACGAGCCCCATCTGACACCTAATTTCTTGGCTTCCGTGCTACTGCTAGATCTTCCCCTACTCCTTTCTGTTTTCCAACGCAGCGGGCGGGTGCGGTTTGCCGATAGTCGGTTTGCTCAACTGCGGTCCCACATGAAAGTGAAAATTCTAGGCAACATGCCTTCCCTAGCTATGTGGCGTGCCGGACGGGCCATGGAGTACTCCCGATTCCCGGGTGTGTGGGGTGCGACACGAACGCGACAGACCTTTTTCTTTTACTATCAATTTGCCCATGCATTGCGACGGATCCAAAGTAGAATAGTGTAACACTCACAATGCAGCCCATGTACTGAATAAGAAATGGATAAAGAGTTGGCTTACAATCGCCACTTCACACAATACATAAATAATCCATACATCATCCAAGGTACAATCAAAGGTCCGACTATGGAACCAAAGTAAAAGGAAGACAACCCCAAATGCTAGATCCCCGATCGTCCCAACTGGGCTCCACTACTGATCATCAGCAAAGGAAACATAATAGCGACCCAAGTCTTCGTCGAATTCCCACTTGAGTTCAGTAGCATCCCCTACACTGGTATCGTCGGCACCTGCAACCGTTTGGAAGTATCCGTGAGTCACGAGGACTCAGCAATCTCACACCCGCAGGATCAAGACTATTTAAGCTTATGGGTAGGAGAAGGTACTGAGGTGGAGCTGCAGCAAGCACTATCATATAAGGTGGATAACATACGCAAAAGAGAGCGAGAAGAGAAGCAACACACGGTCAAGAAGCTATAATTGATCAAGAAGTGATCCTGAAGCTACTTACGTTCAAGCATAACCCAAGACCGTGTTATCTTCCCAGACTCCACCGAAAAGAGACCATCACGGCTACACACACGGTTGATTCATTTTAATTAAGTTAAATGTCAAGATATGTACAACCGGATATTAACAAATTCCCATCTGCCACATAACCGCGGGCACGGCTCTCGAAAGTTTATACCTTGAAGGGGTGTCCCAACTTAGCCCATCACAAGCTCTCACGGTCAACGAAGGATATTCCTTCTCCCGGGAAGACCCGATCGGTCTCGGAATCCTGGTTACAAGACATTTTGACAATGGTAAAACAAGACCAGCAAGATCACCCGACTGTGCCGACAAATCCCGATAGGAGCTGCACATATCTCGTTCTCAGGGCACACCGGATGAACACTATGTACAACTAAAACCAACCCTCAAGTTTCCCCGAGGTGGCGCTGCAAGTGGCTCTGCTTTGGACCAACACTCAGAGGAGCACTGGCCCGGGGGTTTAAAATAAAGATGACCCTTGAGTCCGCGGAACCCAAGGGAAAAGGCTTAGGTGGGAAATGGTAAAACCAAGTTTGGGCCTTGCTGGAGGATTTTTATTCAAAGCAAACTATCAAGGGGTTCCCATAACACCCAACCACGTAAGGAACGCAAAATTAAGGAACATAATACCAGTATGACAGAAACTAAGGCGGCAAGAGTGGAACGAAACACTAGGCATATGGCCGAGCCTTCCATCCTTTACCAAGTATATAGATACATTAAAGTAAATAAGAGATAATAATGATATCCCAACAATATCCATGTCCAACATGGAACAAACTTCATCGTCACCTGCAACTAGCATTGCTATAAGAGGGGCTGAGCGAAGCGGTAACATAGCCAAACAACGGTTTGCTAGGAAAGTGGGTTAGAGGCTTGACATGGCAATATGGGAGGCATGATATAGCAAGTGGTAGGTAGTGCGACATAGCGATAGAGCGAACAACTAGCAAGCAAAGATAGAAGTGATTTCGAGGGTATGGTCATCTTGCCTGCAAAGTTCTCAGAGTTGTCGAAATCTTGATCCTCGTTAGCGTACTCAACAGATACCTCGGTCACGTAATCGTCTCCCGGCTCTACCCAAAACAAGAACGCAAGAAAGGACCAACAATAAATCACGGTGCAATGCACAAGCAACATGATGCAATACATGGCATGATATGCAAGACATGATATGCAATGCATATGCGAGCTCCGGAAGGAAAAGAATGATCAAGGCATCAACTTAACCAACCAAGTATGCCGCTGGAAAGATGAGATGATTTCGATCAAAATCAATATAAGGATCACTGGAAACATATGCACAGTTTGCAAATGGCAAGCAAAACAAGAATGACACAATTCTGCGATTAACAGCATGATGCCACTTAGAAAGCAACAAGTAACTAAGCTACTGCACTCCAACATAGCAACAAAGCTTATGGCAGTGATGTAAAAGATATGCTTGACAAAACATGAACACTGAGCTATGGCAAAATCACAAAAGAGGAGGTTCAAACAAGCATGGCAAAAGTGGAAAAGATATCAGCATCACAGACTTGGTGAAAATACCAACATGTCAAAAACAACATCAGGAAGCACTATTTAGAGCAAGCAAACAACATGCAACAGGAACATATCATAGAAAACAAAGGCATGGCTTGATTCTACTAAATGCATAGATCAAAAGTCCCTTACTGATCATGAGCCAAAAAGGCATAGAAGATATGAGGGAACCCATGTAAACTTAGCAAGTTCTATTAATAGTATCAGACTTAGCAGAAAAATAGAGCATGGCATAAACAGATTCACGATAGCAACTTCGCGAGCTCATGCCAATCACCACAAAGCATTGCATGACAAAACAAGCATAGAAACAACAAGATGACATGTTCCTGAAGCTAACCATGGCAAGATCAAGTTCATAGGATGCATGGATCACTAGCAACAACCATGGCAATATTGATTAACATGTTAACATTCTGCCAGGAACATTTTATAGCAAAACTAGAGCAAGAACAAGACATGCTAGACAACTCCATAATTACAAACTGGGGCATGGATGGATAGAGCATAACCACATGTTCAAAACATCCTTACTGAAGCAACTCAAAACATGCATGGATCTCACTATAGCATCGTGTTTACATGGCAAAATCCCAAGTCCCTGAAAACAGCAACATCGCAGAGGCTACTTTGCATGCTTGTGCTAGTCACCACATAGAATACAAAAATACAAGACAAGCACCTCTGTAAAGATGGAATGTTATAGTTCAAAACACATGTAGACCTCAAACTCATATGATGCACACATCAAATGTGGCAAAAATGACAAATCACCATGATATGATAAGTAACAACAGTTAACATTTTATAGCACACTTGCATCAATGAAAATGCCATCATAATGAACATGAACATGCATGTAAATGCTTCTAGCATGAAGAGCTCAATGAGACGAACAATTATATATATCTTATGCTTCATTTGGATCTACATGCAACAAGATGTGGCAAGATGAACATGGCATGAAAATTTACAAGGGGGTTCGGGACTTAGTGAAAATCACCTCCCAGAAAAACAGACCTAGGGTTAGCACGTTTTTCGAGGATGGCCGCAACTTCGTCGGAGAACTCGTCGGAGAGGGAGAGGAAGGGGGCCGGATATGGACAGCGGGGTGCTCCCCTGGCCGGGATCTCGCTGGATCCTGGTGCGGTCGACGAGGGGGCAGCGGTGCAGTGAGGTGAGGAGCAGCACGGCGGAGCGTCGTTCGGCAGCGAGCGGAGCGGGTAAGGGGCGGCGGTGGAGCCGGGAGATGCGGGCACGGGCGCGGTTGACCGACGCAGGGAGGCGCTCGGGCTTCGGGGGCCCGCCCCGGGCCAAGCGGGCCGGCGCGGTAGGAGGTGGCAGCTACCACGTGGCAGCACGCCAGTGGCTACGGGCGGCGACGACTTGTCCGGTGGAATCCGGACGTATCCGGCGGCGGAGTGGGGTGAGGCTAGGGTTTCGGGACCCGGGATTTCGGAGGAGTGCAAATATTTATAGGTAGGGGGAGTTTGGAGTGTCCAAATGAGGTGTAGTTTTCGCCCACACGATCGTGATCCGATGACGGAGGACATGGAGATGGGTTAGATGGGTTATTGGGCCGTTTTGGAGGGGTGTTGGGCTGCAACGCACAAGAGGCTTTTGCGGTTCCCCGGTTAACCGTTGAAGCATCAAACGGCCTCCAAATGGAACGAAATTTGACAGGCGGTCTACAGGTAGTGTACCAAAGCCACTTGGCAAATCTCGGTCCATTCTGAGAACGCTTAACACCCGCTCACGAAAGGAGACTAGAGGGGTGCATCAGGTGCATGTGGGACTGTCGGATTGCGAAAACGGACAACGGGGAAAGTGCTCGGATGCATGAGACGAACACGAATGCAAATGCGATGCACAGGATGACATGATATGAAATGCATGACATGACCAAAATGCAAAACAAAGACAAAACCCAACCACGAAGGAAATCTCATAACTTAAAGCCGAAAATGGCAAGAGTCGGAGTTACAAATATGGCAAGTTACATCCGGGGTGTTACAAATAGTACTTGTTCACAAACTTGAAAGAAAACACTCTTGTTTTGATATACATATATACCACTAAAAATATATTACTTTTCACTCAAAATATATTTCTCAGGCTGTTTTGATGAGGTGAGGGAGGGATGTGGTTGCTTTCAAGATAATAAGAGGTTCTCTGCAAAGTGCAGCACAGAAGTGGGCTATTGTTGCAAAAATGCCACAACTTACCTCACAACCATTAGATGCAGATCTAATGGTCAGAAATGACGGATGGCACACACACCACCATCACCAACTGAGTCTTTTATATGAGTAGAGAAACAATTATAAATTGTAGCATTTGGTTCTACTCCTTGGCATGATCGATAGAAAGAAATAACAATTGGAAACGCTAGGGCGGGGTTTTTTCCGCCAGATAAGTAGGGTAGTAGATAGGTTGGCGCATCATCGGTTTGGTCACATGCGGTCTGAGATGTTGTAGTGTTTCTAGCAAGATGCCCGTGTGTTGCACGAAGTTGATGGAAAAGGTAAGCAAAACTTATAAATTGACGGATGGAGTATTAGTTACAGTGATGCATATAATTGCCTCCAAATGTGAGCAAAGGGGTCGCACATGTCTATATTGACTGGAACAAGAATGAAATAGCGCAATAAGAATTAAGGCCACGATGATGCAATCGCAGTGGTGGTTAAGGCAATAAGAAAGATGCATCCGTCAATGTACGACTTCCTCCTCCTTGACTCACTGCACCGGGCCACCGACCGGCGGCTTAGGAGCGGCGGCTTTTGTGGCGAGGTCAAGGTGCTTCTCAACAAAGGCGTCCAATGCTTCCAGCTAGTTGGCGTAGGACAACGTCGCAACGTCCTCACTGGTCTTGTAGATTCCTATGTACACGACTTGCTCGTACACGTCGACAAAATTCTTGCAAGGCGAGGCGCGTCACGGCGAGCGCGACCTCTAGGTGGACATTCTTTGTTGCATCGGCAAGCAGTCGCAGGGCCACTAGTGCTTGAAAGAGGTTCTCGCCATGGAGGCCGATTAGGGTGGGAGGCAATGAGGAGCCCGGGCACGCGGGCTAGAGGAGTACGTCAATGTCATCCGCGAGATTCTTGACGATGGTGAACTTATTGATGGCGGCAACGATCATCTGGTCCAACTTAGAGTCATAGTTGGCGTCGACGATGGCCATGAACCAGCCGGTCAAGACATTCTTGTAAAGATGTTAGTTCCAAGCCCAAAGATCTTAAAATTGTAAGATGCAAAAGTAATTAAGCTCATATAGCCTTGATTAATTAGCAACACTAGGTGTGTGGAAAAGGTTGGCTGTAAAAGTCATGATTTGTGGATCATGCTAATAAATTGGTGAAGAAGTATCAAACTATTTTTATAGTTCTCTCGTGTTACTACACAAGGGAATATATTTGCCTTGATATCTCAATCGCCAAATTCATAGAAACATTTAAGATGTCATATGACAGGAAATACTATCAAATTAAGTAAGCAACTCAAGTTAGACTAGTGTATACTAGTGTATTGAAAATTCATAGCTGTCACATGGTAAAGAAGTCCAGGCATAGTTACAAAGGAGAATAACTCACGTATATCGAATAATGAACCGCGTAGAGACATGTTGGTTTGTCATGGAGAAGTTGTTTCACATGACTATTACAAGAATTTCACCTATATTTGTTATAGATTTTAATCCTAGTTTCATGAAAGGGATGTAGCAATGTTTTAAACAAGTTTTTATTCCTCCGTGCAATCATGCAGAATGTTCTGGATAAATTCGATAAATATTCGCATACAACTGCATCGATTTCATTATCTTTTCAAAAATAGTTAGCTATCTCCGTGAGGTCATGCACTTCCTTTTGCGAGACGCTCGGGTCGCCAACATGGCTGCTCCAACTTATTGTCGTGTTGTGCCAAGATGCAAGATTTGGCCAGATGAAAGGGATGGAATGCGGTGGATGGTAGAATAACCCTAGGATTTCTATCCATTTTTAGTTTGGAAGGTGGAAATGGAAACGACAATGGAGCGAGTATTTTTGAGTAGATTTCAATTGTCTCGTATGATATGGGTCGCATCATATTCTGTCACCTACATATTCTCCATATTTGCGAGTTCATCCTTTATTTTAAATTCAGCCTATGGCGATGAATAAAAAAACTTTTGGTGATGCTCAAAAGATATGATTTTTGTCCAAGAGACATCACCTATCATTTTTCACATGTTTGTGTGATTCACACTCTTGAAATGAAGTGAGAGGGGGGTTTGCTAGATGCAATGAGAAAATGTGTGTACCTACTTTTATTGGAAAATTAATACCTAGGTTTGCATTTCATCTGTCTTGTCAAAGCTTTAGTATACTTGGTGAAAGATTTGCCGCTTGGAGTCATCTACGATGGTTTAGCCATCTTCCAGGGAAGGAAAAATGTTAGTTCGAGGGGGATAGATATGCTTGCAAGTTATATCATTGATGCTATCAACTAAGACAAAGAGGAATTTGATGTAGAACGAACAATGTAGTGGTCAAAAAAGAAATGATGGAATGACATGAGTCAGAGCCTACGAGATACTGAAAGACAATGCATAATACACGTGAATACTAACTTTGATCTTATAGAGTTTTATGTGCCAATGGGTCATGAAAATATATGTAAAACACATATTTGAAGTTGGCGGATGAGGGTTGGAGCATCATACGCTATTATTAAGGATAGATGGATTGGACATACCACTTCATCATTAGTCATATAATCGAAATATTGAGTGCCTTCAGGGAGCTTCCATCTTGACATTTTCTTATAGCAGGCACTAGATATACAAGGTAATTCTTGGTTGTGCAGACATCTTTTGGTTGCTCTGAGCGCCACCATCTTTCAAGAAAACAAGGCCAAACAGCTACCCAAACTAGATAACTTCACCTTACTTCTCCTGAAATCACATGTTAAGGCATTGCCTATGTCTTTTGTAGCAAGCATGGAAAATTTTATGCATTTAGGCTTGTTTGGGCAAACCGATAGGCCTTTGTTTGTTTTGGATGTGTCCTGGACAAATCCAGTCAAATCATGCTTCCCTTTACCAATCCTAATAACCTCAACATAACTTTTAGTCGAATGGTGGATTTTAGAGTGAAGACACATTTCTCTAAAGATGTTAGTTCAGAGCCCAAAGACCATAAAACTTGAAATTTGAGAAATTAATTCAGATCATATAGTCGTGATGTATGAGACAATTATGAAGACGTTGGTTAATTGGCAACCCTTTGTGTGTGGAGAAGGTTGACTATACAATCATGATTAGTGAATCATGCTATAATAAGTTGGTGAAGAGGCATCAAGCAAAAATCTAGCTCATATCTTGTGTTATTACACCAAGGAACCTATTCGACTAGATATCTCAATCGCCAAACTTTAGCAACATTTAAGATATCATATGATAGGAAATACAATAAAATTAAGTAAGAAACTCAAGTTATACTAGTGTCTGTATTATTATTTTTTGCAAAAACAATTAGCTATATCCTCTGCATCATCCACCGGCTTTGGGAGTTACTCAGGTCCCCGTTGCGACTGGTACTACTTACCATCGTGTTGTACCAAGTTGTGAGATTGGGTTTGGTGACGTGGATGGAATGCGGCAGAGCGTGGAATTACCCTAGGATTTCGATCTACTTTCAATTTGGAAGGTGGAAATGGGAACGACAATGGAGCAAGTATTTTTTTAGTAGATCTCAGTTGTGTTGTATGATATTGGTCGCTCGCATTCTGTCATCCAAATGTTCTCCATATTTCCTAGTTCACCCTTTTTGGAAATTCAAACTAGGATGATGATCTCTAAATAAGCTTGCGTGTTGGTCAAAAGACATGATTTTTCGCCAAGATACATCACCTACCACTTCACATATTTGCCTAGTTCACACTCTTGAAATGAAGTTAGAGGAGTGTTTGCTTGAAGCCATGATAAAATTGGTGTACCTCTTTTTATTGGAATTAAACCCTAGGTTGGCAGTTCATGTCTCTTATCATAGTTTTAGTATAATATGTGATAGATTCGTCGCTTGGAGTCATCTACAATGGTTAGAGCATTTACTGGGAAGTAAAATTGGTTTTCCAAGGGAGATTACATGTTTATAATCATTGCATTGATGCTATCAGCTAAGACAAAGAGCTACCTTATGTAGATGGAACTATGTAGTAGTAAATAAGGGAATGATGGAATGAATCGAGTTAGATCCTACTAGACACACCCACTACTAGGAAAAGGGCTAAAGATGAAATTGACACTAATGGCGCACCCTAGAAGTGGTGCGCCACTACTATATACTAATGGCGCACCATGTGGAGATGCGCCATTAGTGTGGAAGACACTAATGGCGCACCAGGCACACGGTGTTCCACTAGTAACAAAATGTTTTTTTTAATTTTTTTAAACATACTAATGGCGCATCCGGGGAGAGTTCGCCACTATTGTATTTTTTTTACTTTTTTGCAGAACTACTAATGGCGCATCCGGGGAGAGTTCGCCACTATTGTATTTTTTTACTTTTTTGCAGAACTACTAATGGCGCACCGTTGCATAGTGCGCCATTACTAGTTTAAACTAGTAATGGCACACCGTGCCACGGTGCGCCATTAGTATAAAAATTATTTTTTTTACTTTTTTACAAAACTACTAATGGCGCATGGCTGTGTGGTGCGCCATTAGTAACCTAGGACGAGCTAGATATTTTTGGACAGCCACACCTACACACTCACTTTCCCCACTTCATTCCCCCCACCTCCTTCTCTAAGCTTGTCGGCTGCCTCCTCCTCCTCACCTCATTTGCACCATAGATTCATCAAAATTAAGTGTTGAAATTACCTTTTCTTGATAGGTAAGTAAGGGGAAAGCTATGTTCATGTTGTAGATCTACTTTTTTTCTCCCTAGCTCGCTCCAAAAACGTGCACATGCACTTTTTTTGGCCTAGCATATGTTTGTGGTGTTGCATATGTTTGTGGTGTTGCATATATGTTTGTGTTTGCAGGTACCGGTATTTGAAATGCGATAGTTACCAATATTTTGCCGGAATGTTGATTCATTTCCGTTTCGGCGAGAATTTTGGCACTATGCATTCTTTTTGGTCCTATTTTTAGGGAAAGTCATGCCAAAAAATTTCTTGGTTCTAAAATATCGTTTTGTTCTACCCCGCAGGCGACCATGGTCTGCACAATGACCAAAGGCATCGTGAATAGGTTTTTGAGCTCCGCGAAGGCCGAGATGCTTCAAAATAACGAGATGAAGATAAGATGTCCGTGTCGAAGATGCAAGCTGAAGAGCCTTATTGCGGACCCGGATTCCGGGCAAGTGCGGGACCACCTACTCTTGCGTGGTTTCATGGATGGCTATCGGTGGCAAGGTGATGAAGATGACTATGAAGTCGTCCATGGGGGCCGGGCAAGAAATGAGGAAGGGCAGCAAGACAACCACCGCGGCTCGGGCGGGCGAGAAGACGAAGAATCTCCAGGACATGATCACGACGGTGATGCTGTACACCGTCATCATGTAGAAGATGCCGGAGCAGACGAAGGGCATGATCATGAAGATCAAGATGCCGGAGGAGCAGACGACGATGGACCATCGATGGGCTGGGTGTAGGACCCTAATATTCAAGAGCTGCTTCTCAAGCAGACGGATAACGCAAGAGCTGCCGCCCGAGAGAAAGCCAAGATGGATCAACTAGAGATAGACGTGGTTACTCCATTGTATGAAGGATGCAGACCCGAGGATACCCGCCTGAAAGTAACGCTCATGGCTTTGGAGATGAAGGTAAAAAACAAAATGACCAACGCATGCTTCGACGAGAACATGTCATTCTAGCACGAACGTCTTCCCAAGGGGAACAAGTGCCCGACCAGTTTAGAGGAGGCGAAGAAAGTCGTGTGTCCTCTGGATTTACCGCACGTGAAATACCATGTGTGCATGAACAATTGCATCATTTATCAGGGCGAACACGCGGAGTCTACCATATGTCCGGTGTGCGGCGTCACTCGATACAAGAAGAGGAAGAAAGCTCCTCGAAAAGTGGTGTGGTACTTTCCGATCACTCCTCGTCTGCAGCGGTATTTCGCGGACCCTAAGGTAGCAGAGCTCCTACGTTGGCACGCAGATATGGTAGAGAAGAAGCGACAAGATGACGCAAATGATCCAGAGATAAATAAAAAAGACAAGATGCTGAGTCACCCTAAGGATGGGAGCCAGTGGCAAGCGTTGAACTTCGAACACCGAAAATTTGGGAAGGATCCAGGGAACATCGTGCTGGGCGCGAGCACCGATGGAGTCAATCCGTTTGGCAGCCAGAGAAGCACACATAGCACCTGGCCTGTGTTTGTGTGGATGTACAACCTTCCCCCCTGGTTGTGCATGAAGAGGAAGTACATTCACATGAGTATGCTAATTGAAGGGCTGAAACAACCAGGGAACAGCATCAATCTGTATCTGGGGATGCTGAAAGAGGAGCTAGACACGCTATGGAAAACACCAGCCAATACGTGGGACGCCGCAGAGAAAGAATATTTCCCTATGAGAGCCGCACTGCTCACGACGGTGCACGACTATCTCGGTTACGGATATCTTGCGGGGCAGGTGGTCCACGGATTTTCTAGATGCATCAGGTGCATGGATGACACAATGTATCAGCAGCTAGATAGAGATCCCAGGTCTTCCAAAACCGTGTTCATGGGACATCGAAGGTGGATTCGCGATGATGACCAGTGGAGGAAACACAAGGATCTGTTTGATGGTGAAACCGAACTCCGAAGACGCCCGCGTACGAGGAGCGGCGAGGAAATAGACAGGCTGTTGAAAAATTGGAAAGGTTGCCCACTGCCGGGAAAGAAGCAAAAGGCGCCAGAGCCGGGAAAGAAGCGAAAGGCGCCAGAGCCGCTGCTGAAGGTATGGAAAACGAGGTCTGTTTTCTGGGACTTGTCGTACTAGAAGATCCACCGTGTGCCTCACAGCCTTGATGCCATGCATATCACGAAGAACGTGTGCGAGAGTCTGCTTGGTACCCTGCTCAACATGCCAGAGAGAACCAAAGATGGGCCGAAAGCAAGGGCAGACTTGAAATCAATGGGCATCAGGCAGGAGCTTCACGCTAATGATGATGATGATGACGAGGCGAAGCAGGACACAGAAAGTCATCGCAAAGGCAAAAAGGCCAAGAAGACCGGAAATAACTACCCTCCCGCGTGCTTCACTCTAAGTCAGGAGGAGATCGAGTAGTTTTTCACCTGCCTCATAGGAGTAAAACTTCCTTACGGTTACGCGGGGAAGATAAGCAGATACCTAGACCCAGCGAAGCAGAAGTTCAGCGAGATGAAGTCTCACGACTGTCACGTGCTGATGATGCAGATACTTCCAGTTGCAATCCGTGGGATGAAGGACGCGCATGTCCGTGAAATGCTATTTGGCCTATGCAACTTTTTCGACGTCATCTCTCGGAAGTCGGTTGGCGTGAGGCAACTCAGAAGGCTACAGGAAGAGATCGTGGTGATACTATGCGGGCTTGAGATGTACTTCCCACCCGCATTCTTCGACGTTATGGTGCATCTGCTGGTCCATATCGTGGAGGATATCATCCAACTCGGGCCGACGTTCCTGCACAACATGATGCCGTTCGAAAGGATGAATGGTGTCATCAAAGGATACGTTCACAACATGTCACGTCCAGAGGGAAGTATAGCCAGGGGCTTTCTGACCGAAGAGTGCATCTCCTACTGCACGAATTATCTAGGCATCGAGAACCCCGTTGGTCTGCCCGTCAACAGGCACCTCGGCAGGCTCGCTGGATGGGGTCACCGTGAGGGTCGCCGCGAAATGCATGTCGACTTCAAGAGTCGAGTCACCGACTTTGAAAGAGCAAACCTAGTCGCACTACAACACATAGACGTGGTCAATCCTTGGGTGGTAGAGCACAAAACCTTTATTGAGAAGACGTACAATGACCGAGGCCAATAGAGGACGGACGGAGATATAATCAAAGAGCACAACTCATGTTTCACACGTTGGTTCAAGCAGAAGCTTCTGTCGTACCCTTTACATGAGGATTCTTTCGTGGAAGAACAACTCATATTCGCCTTGTCACAGGGCGCCGATCACAACCTGATGACCTATGAGGCGTACGATATCAACGGCTACACATTCTACACCGAGGACAAGGACATGAAGAGCGATGGTTATCAGAACTCCGGGGTAACGATGGAATCCTCCACCGGTAACGACAAGGACAGATACTATGGAAGGATCGAGGAGATATGGGAGCTGAGCTACGCTGGAGAGAAGGTCCCGATGTTCCGTGTCAGATGGGCCAAGAGCGTCCTAAAAGAAGACTGGTATTTCACCACCATGGTTATACCCGAAGCCAAATCCAAGACCGCGGGCGCAAACGTCACCGCGAAAAATGAGCCATGGGTACTGGCTTCACAAGTGGACCAATGCTTCTTCATTACCGACCCGTCAAAGCCCAGTCGTGTTGTCAGGAGGAGAGGCAAAAGGAAGATCATTGGAATGGATGGAGTAGCCAATGAGCAAGACTTCGACAAGTACGGCGACCCGAAGATCGAACATGACGACGACGATGAAGTAGCAGCATACACCACAAGAAGAAGTAGTACCACCCTACCTAAAGGACGTCCGTTCCACAGAAGAACTCCATTTGCGAAAAAGAAGGGCAAGAAGATGGTGAATAGATAGCTAGCTAAGATCGATTGTATTTAAATTGTAGCCTTCATTTCTCGGGCACTTTTTGATATCATGAATATTTTTAAATTTCATGGGCACTTTTTGAATGAATGAATATTTTTTCAATTGCATGATATTTTTTAATATTCAATATGAAAAAATATTGAATATTCATGAGGACACTCGATCTCGATCCCCCTCCCTCTCGATAGCTATCCCCCTCGCCGCCGAGCACCCCCCGCACCCTCCCCCCGCTCCACCGCCGCCGACGACCCCCGCACCCTCCCCCGCTCCATCGCCACCGACGACCCACCGCACCTTCCCCCGCTCCACCGCTGCCGACGACCCACCGCACCCTCCCCCGCTCCACCGCCGCCGTGGACACCCCGCACCTTCCCCCGGCCCGCTCCACCGCCGCCGCCGACACCCGCACCCTCCCCCACTTTTTGAAGATATTTTTAAATAACAAATTTGATGATATTTTCAAATAAGAAATTTGATGATATCTTCAAATAACAAATTTGATGATATTTTCAATTAAAAATAAAAAAACAAATTTGATGATATTTTCAAAAAAAAATTGATGATATTTGATGATATCTTCTGTTCTAGTCCTCATGAAAATAACAAATTTGATAAAAAACAAATTATTAGATGCAACAAGAAATAATGAAAAAAAATGTTACTAATGGCGCACCACAGGAGGGTGCGCCATTGTTGTCAGAAAAAAAAGTTACTAATGGCGCACCAGAGGAGGGTGCGCCATTGCTATCAGAAAAAAATACTAATAATGGCGCACTAGAGGGTGGTGCGCCATTGCTATAGTGTCTAGCTGGATACCCCTTCGCCCGATCCCCCCCTTCCCTCTCCCTCGCCAGATCCCCTTCCCTCCCCCGCCGCGCCCGCTCCGACGACCCCCGGCCCGCTCCAACGACCCCCGCGCCCGCTCCACGCCCGCTCCGACGACCCCCGCGCCCGCTCCACACCCTAGAACCTCCCCACTTCCCCTCCCCTCGCGCTGCTTCACCCGACTAGGTCGTCCCCGTCGACACCGCATTGTCCCCGCGACCACCGTCGTCCCCGCACGCCACCAAGGAGTCCAGGAGCTCTGCAGTGTTCTTCTACGTCATCTACGGCCAGCCGTTTGAGCTCAACGACTCTGCATTGTGCGAATCGAGGTCTTCTTCCACCTCCGGCCACCGCGGCCTCACCTTCGATCCACGTCACCTCATCAACCCCAGCCCCGCACGAGCTCGCCATCGTCTTCCTCTCAGTGAGCTGCATCGGTTCCCCTTCCCCCCCTTCAATTTCGTCGCCGTAGACTGTCGCACCACCGCGCCCCAGCTCCTGGTTGCCGCCCCCCGTGGCCGTGCTCCCCTCGGCCCCTGGCCGCGCCTTGGCCCCGCCCAGGCGTGCTCACCGCACCCTAACACCGCCCGTGCGGTGCGTGCGTGGGTGTGCGTCCGTTCGTTTTGTGGTACGAGTGGTTGTAAAGTCTCTCTCTCGGTAGTTGGCAGTTGGCACATACTCGGCTCAGTGTGAGTAGCTTGCTCACACCACTGAATCTGATGACACAAAGGGGAGCTTAGGCTTACAAAGATTGTAAAGTTAGTATTCCACTATGCAATGCAAGGATCCGATGCATTCGTTGTTGCACCTGTTAATGTCCTGATGCAGTGATGCACATGCTACTAATAAAAGCAATTGGGCCGCTAGTGAAATGGAGCACTCCCAATCAAATTTCTACTATTGGTCTCCTATAAAATTATGAATCATGCAATATACCTTGTTACTAAGTGCATAATCAAGTGCCCTTTAGTTATTTACTATTTCAGAATGTCTTAAGCTGACACCTACTCTCAGCATATGACTCTGGCAGCTACTTGTTGTACCTATTTTGTTTCATATAGTACTGAATTTGTATGCCTATGCTTGATAATTTTGTTTCATATAGCTTTCTAGCTCCTTAGGGGGGTTGTTCCTCTTTACAGGTGTGTTAAACAGGGTTTTATGTGGTCATATGGAATTTATTAGGTAGAGAAAGTACCTTGTAATTTTTCTAATTTTGGACATATATCAAGTCTCACCAAGACATCTTCATTACAACACTCAGCTTATCCAAGACATCTTCATTACATTCTAGACAGGATAGAAGCCTACTTTGTTTAGAAACAGAGTCAGAATTTGAAAAGGAAAACCCTTAAGCCAAACATACAACAAGCATTGACAACCTAAGTGGAGACACTAATTTTCTCTGACTTCTGGAGGCTCTAATCCTCAGGGATCATGGCTAAAATAATTTTCCATGCCTGATTAATCTTTGCCCACTCTGTTCATTTTCCTGCCACTATGTGTTCCAGCTTTGGTCATAATTTATGAAGTGGTGTGCATCTTATGACACCCGCATCCACTGTGATGTTTCCCATCTGTATACCAATTTGAATATTTGGTGATAATTTCACCTGATCTCCGGGATAAGATAGGTAAGTGGCTGCTAGCGATGGATTCAGGGAATATATGCTACAAAAGTTTATTGTAAGTTTGTATTTTGTAGCAAAGGTTTTGAGAACTGTAGAAAATTGTACCGGTCTTCTGGACATCATTATTTTCGTAGTGATAAATGCCAGAGCCACACAACTTTTTTGGATGAAAAGCACATAGACTCATTGTTTTTGTGATGCACCGTGTACCGCCTTTTAGAGATTCCACTTGGATAATACATAATGAGTATTCGCAAAAAAACTAGGTGGTTATAATCTTACAAAAATGCTAGAACTCATGGTCTCATGTTATTTACCTGTTTGGTAGAATGACATGATTAAATACATCATGTTGTAGTTTCTGCCTTCATTAATTATGAAGTAGTGTCTAGTTTTGTTTGTGGTTATTTGTAAACCTCTGAATGCTATATATGTTCCCATAACTGTATTTGGTATCGAAACAGTACTAACATTATGTTTTTTTCTACAGAACACAATTATGTATTTAATATATTTGGGAGTTAACATTAACGACTGGAGAAACTTCCTCAAAAGTCATTTTATTGCCAGGTTAGAAGTTGCAGATCCCGAGAATGAAGATATAGATAGCATGGTTGCTTTGGTGGAAATTATAAGATGGCCGCTGAGATTTCATATCGATTCTTGCATAAGAAGCCCATTGTGCTTCAGTGTATAGTGGGGTTACACTAAAAGTTGTACATTATAAAATGGCCATTTTCATGGTGAAGTTGTTCTTACTTCGGATAGAACATCCAACAAGGTAGAAGCAAAACACCCCATATACCCTTATTTCCTATTTTTAATATAGCGATACCGGTAGACCAACTTGCCACAAGGTTAGCGTGAGGTATATATGTACAGATGGTTGTTCAATATTTTCCATATGGCTCTTAAATTTGTAGAGATATCAAATGCGTTTTATGCTTGCTAGATTCAATTTAATATTTCTAAAATATCTTAATCATTTTTATGTACACAATATAAAAAAGATGCATGCTTATGAAAATTAGTTGCCTTCCCAGGTTCTATACTTAAATTTGTACTATTTGTAAATGAAACAATATATTCTTAAAATTCTGATGTGATGGTAACCAATGGTGGTGGTACTGATATATATATATTACACATTAGTTGTATGTTATCCAATGAAATTATATATTATTATCAAATTTCAAACAAATGATATACTAAATATTTTTATAAATGGCCCGTGCGAATGCACGGGTTGACGACTAGTGATTATCTGAATTAGTTTGTAAACTGTAGAGGTGGTTAGGCTCTGGTTAAAAATAAAAACAATAATAGAAGTTTTGTATTTTCTAAGTAAAAAACCCCACATATGCACCAGGATGTGATCTATCAGAACCAAAGTAGACCTATCTCTGCATTAGTTGTTTTGTGCTTCAAGTGTCCCAGTCAAGGACAAACTGAGTGGTTGCAAAATAATATTATGTGGTCAATGTGGATTTACTATTTTCTGGTGATAGTTCTGAACTGGTAAATAAGTTAACATGCATAAGTGAGACATGGCATTTTAAAGCTTAGGGTCTTCAACTTCAACCATGAATTGGGATGATAATGTTATTTTGCCTTCTTAACAGAATGGTGTCATAATCAGAACAAAGCTGCTGCAAATGCATACCTTTTTTTACAAGTGCATCTGCACCTTCTGATACATTTAGAGTTATCATAAATATATTTCCAAGGTTTTTTTCATTTCACTGTAGAGTCTTTGCTTCTGGACTCAATGTACATTCATCAGTCATAAGAGATAAATACTAGTAAGTCAAGGGCACCAGAATTTGATCATGCCTCTTTTGAGAAGTATGTCTATTGATTCAAAATTGATCATACTATTGATGATTTTTTGTTGGGTGACCTATTATATCTGGAATGGAAGCTCATGTAAGTTGAGCTGATTTTTTTTCCATATGAAAGCAGAGGACCATATGGTCTGTGGCTGGGTTTTGTCTCCGACCATTGTGTCGTGATGAATTTGTAGGTACCCCGAGAGGCCCTTGAGTTTTCCGGAATGTCGGTTAACTTCCGTTCCGGCAAATTCGGGTACTCCATATGTCCTATTTTCAGCAAAGGTCATGCTGAAATTTTCCGTGAATTTTAGCATGACTTTGCTAAAAATAGGACATATGGGGTACTTGCGACTAATGCATGGGCCGGGGTATCTTAGTACTTAGTTAAGTAGGATCAACTGCCCCGCCATTCTTGCTGCACTAAACCATAGGTGGCAATAGAGCCAAGTGATTAGGCCCAACTTAGAATTCTCCTTAGCATCGATAAACCCCAGATGATAAACCCAACATAGGTGGCAATAGAGCCAAGTGATTAGTACCAAGTGATTAGGCCCAACCAAGGGTGCCTCGGCATCGATAAACCCTAAATGATGAAAACTTAACTTGGCTTCTATAGGGTCCCTCGGTGTGGATGAGAACCTAAATGATATACGCTTAGGCTTTTAGGGTGCCTCGGCGTCGAAAAACCCTAAATGATAAAAGCTTAGCTTTTAGGATGCCTCGGTGTCGACAAACCCTAAATGATGAGACCATGATCTTGTTCCTTGACAATAACCAACTTTTTCACCAAACTTTTTTCCTATTTAGAGCGAAACATGGCCCACAACGATGAGACCGGAGGTTTGGGCGGCAAGCAGTTCTGGGAGCTATCCTAGGAGTTGGAGGAAGAACCTCACCGCTATGAGGACGTCGCGGAAGACACAGATCCTCACTACACAACCCCTAGTGGCGTCGGGGATGACACCACTGATGATGGCGCCGCGGATGCCACCACTGATGATGGCGGCGCACGCATAGATGGCAGCCAACCGAAGAGGCAACGGAAGGACCGGCGCCCGAACGTGCTCGGCACCGTCAGGGAGGAATTTACTGAAGTGAACTCCGACGGGCATCCGATGGCGCCCAAACACGTAGTCAAGGGGTACTCGGTTCAGCTCGGGTGCATTCTTCGGAGCACCGCCTTGATCAACACCGAGAACCTAAGGCATAAGGACCGAGGGAATTTGCGCAGCCTCCTCTTCACGAAGCTGCACGAACGATACAAGTTCCCCGCTGAGTTCGCAAACACACGCCTCTCGGGGAATAAAGTGAACGGTGCCGCTCTCACGAGGATGAGCACGACCCTGTCTACTTGAAAAGCACGGTGAAGGCAATGATTGACAAAGGTGATAGTTATGACAAGATCAAGGCGAAATATCCTTTGATTAGCGAAGATGACTACAAGGAGTTCAAGATCAAGTGTAAGAGCCCTGCAACCTCCGAATCAAGTCAGTGGGGGAAAGAAATGCGGCAGTTGAACATAGGGGTCCACCAACTCGGTCCCGGTGGTTACAGAGTGGCGGAGCCTATATGGGACAAGGAGGACGCAGAGCGTGTCGAGCAAGGCCTACCGCCCCGCTTCGAGAAATACCGTGACAAGTAGACCAGGAACTTTCTCACGGCCCGGTACATGGAGGACCCGGTAACAAAGGAGCTTACCACGGATCCGAAGACCAAGGCGCTTGAGCTTGTTCTGGTAAGGAATACACCCTCGCGTAATTAGCTCCATATGGTTGCATTCTAATTAATCCCCAATATTTCTAAATGGTTCACGTTCCTTCCGCAGGACAAAGAAAGCAGTAGCAAGGGGTCGTCTCAGAGCTCCCCTTTCAACACCCCTTTGAATAGGGCATTGAACGTAATGAAAAACAAGGATAAGCTCAGTAAGCCAACGTCAGCTGGTCGTGTGGCCGGCAAAGGCTTGTCCACAAGATGGTCGTCATACTATACCGCTGGTGGGCGAAAGGAGAAAAAGACTAGCTCGGAAAGCCAGTCGCGCGAGGTTGAAGAACTCAAGGCGCAAGTGGCGTGGATTCCAGAGATGGTCCAAGAGCAAGTGCAACAATAACTGGGATCGACGCTCACCGGCATTATGCCTACCTTGATTCATGGGATAATGACGTGGATTGCGGGTGGCCAACAGGGGCCGCCCCCGATTCCCAGCTTCATGGCCAGCAACTCGCACAACACGCAGGCGATGCCATTGGTGTCTCCGGCGGCGGCGGTATTGGTGTCTACGGTGGCGGCCCCATTGGTGTCTCCGGTGGCGGCGGTATTGGTGTCTTCGACACCGGCATTGGAGCTTAATGCACCCGGGTGTACGCCGGCCGGCACCTCGCCAGCAAGCGGCCCCTCCGTCAGTTGCACGCCCGCCGTTGGCGGTGCCTCGACATTAGCCGAGCTCGACGGCATCACGATAACTTAGCCTCTCGGCCGAGGACTTCATCTCCTTGCCTTTGACTGCACATCCCTGACGCCCTACATGTTTTCGCAGGGCGCCGCCGACGTTCCTTGCACTCTCCTACACTTCCTGGGCGGCGAGTTGGTTGATGTCGCCAAGGGCAGAATCGTTCAACCGGGCAACCCCATGTTCCATGGTAATCCGATGCCACCCACAATGTATAGGGTTGAAATGGTTCCGGTGCTGCCAGGCTGCGACGAGCTGTTACCTCCGATTCGACCCGCTGGGGCCGACGAAGAAGATGAGATGACCCTCAGCGCCTGCGTAAGTTGCCCCCTGCTTTGGCCGAAGAGCCAGATTCGTTTGGGGGCGGGGGACACCACCCCACAGACAAGACCGCTAGTCGTGCCGGCGCCAAGCCATGGCAAGAATGCCGCAACGCTACCGGACATGCCGGACATCCCAATGGCATAGGATCCGGACATGCATATGGCACAAGATCCGGACGACGACGACAACGGTACATTTACCAACGTCGATAAGTACTTTGCCGAACATGGGTACGATGACGAGTTCTGTGGGCCTCCTTCTCAAGAACCCAACCAAGACGACCGCGATCTAGCTGGTACGTCGGAGAAACCCAGTTGCAACAGGCGTCGTCTGGCGTTCAGTTCTCAGGAGACGCCTGCAGCTATCGCCTTCACCGAGCCTCAGATAGCTGAGGTGTGAAATATTATCAGCCCCAACAGGCTCAAGAAGGCGGTCTTTGAGCAGAAGTCGGTCCCATTACAATAGATCAAGAAGAAGAGTCGGAAACGGCAGACTAAAAAGGGTGCCGGTGCGAGCCAGCCGGCACCGAGTACGATCCGTGCTCAGGACGGGCCACCTTCACCTAAGGATATCTCGAGGAGGGTGCATGTGGCGGGTAGGGCGATGCTACCGACAAATATGCTCAATGCTGCAACCGGTGCTATGCGGAGTCTGCACGACAGTGTTCTTTCTTTGGAGAAGCGGCGTCTAAGAGAGAATGATGTGGTATACCCGGTTTTCATGGCCAAGGTGCCAGAGGGCAAGGGCTTTGTGGATGGCGACATCAAGGGTACGATCGTCCTGCGGTTTGATGACATCTTTGCTATGTTTAACCTTCATCCACTACACTACACCTTCGTACAACTGTTTTCGCTGAGTATGGAGATGCGGATCATTAGAGACAAGACCCCAGACATCATGATCGTCGACCCCTTCTACATGCGTGCCAAGCTCTTGAGCAGCGCTGGGGACCGCCAAGTCGCGAGTTCACACCTCAAAGACGTCATTCTGGCAAACCCAGATTCCTTGTGGCTTACTTTCCCGAGTAAGTCATCACTTAACCGCCCCGTAACATATGATTTCTTAGATTTCGATCGTTCTTTTTTTTCTAACATTCCGTGTTCTGTGCAGTGACACACATTGCACACTCATCCTCTTAAGCCCAAAATATTCCATGGCCACGTATTTCGACCCGAACCGTAACTCCAAGATAGACTACACAAATATCAAGAAAGTTCTTGATGATGTTCTCCCCGGCTACGCCAAATCTGGAGGTACCTTCACCAGGGCAGTTCGTAAGTACGGGAAGCACGTGTTCGCCCACAATACGACGTTCTGCTGCGTCAAGAAGCTGCCTGGAGGTTAGAAGGATGCCTAATACGCCCTCCATCACATGTGTGCGATGATAAGGGACCATCATCACCTTCTGCTACCAAATAATCTCAAAGATTGGGCCGCGAGCTTGTCGGCAATCCAGGACGTGGACATCAGACAAGAATTCTTTCGCATCCAGTCGGAGTTTGCGGACATCATCCATCAAGATGTCCTTCATACCTCGGGGCAGTTCTACCTCAGATATCAACCGTCCAACAGGGAGACAGACGGAATGCTACAAATGCAGGCTGACAACGCCCACGATTTCATGACCATCACGACAGACGGCGGCTTCATCCACGCTCCAGTCCCACGAGTCGACTCGATAGTAGTGATGCTATGTGTAGTTCTGAAACATTGATTGGCTCATGTTGTAATTAAACTTTAATGAAGTTGTATGTCTCTTTGGTTTGGACAATCGTTCAACTTAGATGTAATCGATGCTATTTATTAGTAGGACCATGAATCGTGCTATTAATGTCATGTCTTGCTTTTCTCTTCGATCCTTTTGTTGCATACTTCTATATTGCTTATGTATGTATTGTCTGTTGTTTGGCTTGTGCATAGAGATGCCGTCGTATGTCGTGTACAAGGGTAAGGTTCCCGGAGTCTACGACGACTGGGAGGAGTGTTGGAGACAGGTTCACCGTTTCAGCGGTAACAATTACAAAAGGTACACCACTAGGGCAGAGGCGGAATCTAGATATGCCCGATATCTAGCGGGAGAGAGGAGGGAGCGTTGGAGGAACCGGATGAAGACCAGTTTCATCGCGATGATGCTCATCGTGATGACCGCAACTCTCTTCTACGTGATGGCAGTTTAGATGATCGATGTCGACTTGTAATGTGAAGACAAACTCGATACTCACGGTCACGAGACTAGTAATGTTTTATCTTTGTTCGGTCTTTTGAATTCGAAGACTAAAATGATGAATTGTATTCGGAGACAAATCTTCTATTGTATTCGATGAATCTGCTGTTGCTGTGTGCTACTGTCTACATTCTGTCAAATAATATATTTTGTAACCTGTGCAAAAATCAGAAAAGTAAAAAAAAATAAAACCTAATATTCATACTAATGGCGCATCACTACAAAGTGCGCCATTAGTATGCCAAAGTATACTAATGGCGCATCACCAAACAATGCGCCATTAGTATGCCAAGTATACTAATGGCGCATCCATCCGCAGTGCGCCATTAGTGTGCCAAAGCACATGGTTAAATATGGCCCCTGGGAGGCATACTAATGGCGCATGGTGTTATATACTAATGGCGCACTGGGTGGTGCGCCATTAGTATACCAGATACTAATGGCGCACCAGTGGTGCGCCATTAGTAATAAATACTAGTGGCGTGATACTAATGGCGCATCAGTGATGCGCCATTAGAAGGCAAAACTGGTGCGCCATTAGTAGGCCTTTTCCTAGTAGTGACCAAAACATTGCGAAAAACACATGAACACCAAATTTGATATGATAGATTTTTATGTGCAGCCGAGTTCATGAAAATACATGTCAAACACATATTTGAAGTTGCCAGAGCAAGGGTGGAACCTAGTAAGTTGTTAGTAAGAATAGATAGAATGCACTGGCCACTTCAAAGTGATAGAACCAAAATAGTGAATGCCTTTAGAGAGCTTCCTTCTTAAGAATTTTTTCTAGGAGGCACCAGATATACAAGGTAATTCATGGATGTTGGACATCTTTTGGCTGCTCTGAGTGCCACCCTCTTGCAAGAAAATAGGGCCCAATAGCTTCCCAAAATTGATCATTTAACATCGCCTTAGTTCTCCTAAAACAACCTGCTAAGGCATTGGTTACATATTTCTAGCAAGCATGGGACAATTTATGCCTTTTGTCATGTTGGCTGAAACTGATAGACCTTTGTTTGTGTTGCATGTGTCTTGGACAAAATCCAATTAAATTATGCTTCCCTTTGCCAATCCCAACAACCTCAACAAATGTTTTTGGGTCCAATAATGGAGGACATGTTCCTCTAAAGATGTTACGTTGGAGCCCAAAGACCTTAAAACCTGAAATATATAAAAGTAATTCTGCTCATATAGTCGCGATGTATGAAACAAATGCGCGGTTGTCAGTTAATTGGCAACACTTCATGTGGGAAAAGGTTGGATATACAATCATGATTACAGAACATGCTAATAAATTACTAAAGAAGCATCAAACTGAAGTTGTTCTCTTGTGTTATTACACCGGGCAACATATTTGCCTCGTCATCTGAATCACCAAATTCATAGAAACATTTAAGATGTCATATGATAGGAAATACAATTAAATTCGCTAAGCAACTCAATTTATACTAGTGTATGGATAATTCTTTGTTGATGCCTTATAAAATGTCTATGTATAGTTAAAAAGCAGAGACTTGTAGGTTTGTCAAGCAGACGTGGTATCACATGAGTATTAGAAGTATTTCACTATTGTTTGTTATAGATTTCTATCCAATTTTCATGAAAGGGATGTAGTAATGTTTTAAACTAGTGTCTATTCCTTGCTACAATCATGTATAATGTTCCGGGAAAATTCCATAAATATTCGCATACAACCAAGTGGTTTCATTACCATCTCTATAACAATTAGCTATCTACGTGGGGTCATCCACCCACTTTGGAAGGTGCTTGGGTCCCTGATGTGGCTGGTATGACTTACTATTGTGTTGTCCCAATGCAATATTGGGCCATACGACAAGAGGGATAGAATGCGGCGGAGGATGGAATAAGCACAGGATTTTGATCTAGTTTTAATTTGGAAGGTGGAAATGGAAACGACAATGGAGCCAATATTTTTGAGTAGATCTCTGTTGTCTCGTGTGATATGGGATGTGTCCCATTCATTCATCCAAATGTTCTCCATATTTCCGAGTTCATCCTATCAAAAAATTTACCTCGGGTGATGATATCGAAAAAACCTTCGGTGATGCTCGAAAGACATATTTTTTGGCCAAGAGACATCACCTACCATTTTGACATATTTGTGTGATTCATACTCTTGAAATGAAGTTAGATGGGGTCTGCAAGAATCAATGATAAAATGTGTGTTCATATTATTGTTGGAATTAAACCCTAGGTTTGCACGTTGGTGATAGATTCGTCACTTAGAGTCATCGACAATGGTTTAGCCATCTGCCAGGGTAGGAAAATTGTTGGTTCGAGGGAGACTGACATTTTTGTAAGTTATAGCATTGATTCTATAGACTAAGACAAAGATGAACTTGATGTAGAAGGAACAATGTAGTAATGAATCAAGAAATGACGGAATGACATGAGTCGGAGCCTACGAGATACTCAAAGACAATGCAAAAAAACATATGAATAGTAACTTCGATATTATAGAGTTTTATGTGCCAATGAGTCATGAAAATTAATGTAAAATACATATTTGAAGTTGGCGGATGAGGGTTGGAGCCTCATATGCTGTTATCAAGGATAGATGGATTGCACTGACCAGTTCTACATGAGTCGTAGAATAGAAATATTAGAGTGCCTTAAGTGATCTTCCATCTTGAGATTTTTTTATAGAAGGAACTAGATATACAAGTCAATTCTTGGTTGTGCGGGTGTCTTTTGGATGCTGTGAGCGTCACATCTTGGAAGGAAACAGGGCCAAACAGCTTCCCTGAATAGATAACTTCGCCTTAGTTCTCCTGAAATCACATGTTAAGGCATTGACTATATCTTCTGTAGCAAGCATGGAACATTTTAATGAAATTAGGCATGTTTGGGGAAACTGATAGACCTTTGTTTGATTTGGATGTGTCCCGAACAAATCTTGTCAAACCATGTTTCCCTTTACCAATCCCAACAACTTCAGCAGAACTTTTTCGTCGAATGGTGAATTTTAGAGTGATGACACATTCCTCTATAAATGTTAGTTCAAAGCCCAAAGACCTTAAAACTTGAAATATGGAAAACTAATTCAGCTCATATAGTCGTGATGTGTGAAACAAATATGCGAACGTTAGTTAATTGGCAACACTTGGTGTGTTGAAAAGGTTGATTGTACAATCATGATTAGTGAATCTTGCTAATAAATTGGCGAGGAGGCATCAAACTAAAATTTGTTTTATCTTGTGTTGTTACACCAGGGAACTTATTTGGCTTGATATCTCAATGACCAAATTCTTTGCAACATTTAAGATGTCATATGATAGGAAATACCATAAACTCGAGTAAGTAACTCAAGCTAGAATAGTGTATACTAGTGCATTGATAAGTCATATAGCTGCCGCGTGATAAAAAGTCCATGTGTAGTTACAAAAAGAAACAACTCATGTATATATTATAATGAACCGCACACATACCTGTTGATTTGTCAAGCCGGAGTGGTTTCACATGACTATTACAAGTATTTCACCTACGTTTGTTAAAGATTTTTACCCTATTTTAATGAAATGTACGTAACAATGTTTTAAGCAAGTGTTTATTCCTCACCACAATCATGTAGAATGTTCTGGACAAATTACATCAATATTCACATACAACCGCGTTGATTTCATTATTTTCTCAAAAAACAATTAGCTATCTCTGACTGGTTATCCACTGACTTGTGGAGATACTCGAGTCCCCGGCGTGGAAGGTATGACTTACCATTTTGTTGTGCTAAGATGTGAGATTGGGTATGGTAAAGGGGATGGAATGCGACTGATGGTGGAATAACCATAGGATTTCGATCTAGTTTTAATTTGGGAGGTGGAAATGAAAACAATAGTGGATCGAGTATTTTTGAGTAAATCTCAGTTATCTCGTATCATATGGGTCACATCTTGTTCTGTCGCCCAAATGTTCTCCAAATTTCTGAGTTCATCCTTTATTTTAAATTCAACATAGGGTGATGATATCGAAAAAGCCCTTGGGTGATTCTCGAAAGACATGATTTTCAGCCAACAGACATCACATACCATTTTAACATATTTGTGTGATTCACGCTCTTGAAATGAAGTTAGTGGGGGTGTTTGCTAGAATATATGATAAAATTTGTGTAAGTCTTTTTTTGTAATTAAACCATATGTTTGCATTTCATGTCTCTTGTTAACTCTTTAGAATATTTGGTGATAGATTCGTCGCTTGGAGTCATCTACAATGATTTAGCCCTCTACGGGGGACAAAAAATTATTGTTCCGAGGGAGATTGACATGTTTGTAAGTTATAGCTTTGATGCTATCAACTAAGATATATAGAGGAACTTAATGTAGAAGGAACAATGTAGTAGTGAACAAAAAAAATGAAGGAATGGCATGATTCGGAGTCTAGGAGATACTCAAAAATAATGCGAAAAACACAAGCATACTAACTTTCATAATATAGATCGAGTTTTGCGTGCCAATGAGTTCATGAAAATAGATGTAAAACACATATTTGAAGTTGGCGGAGGAGGGTTGGAGCCTCGTACGCTATTACTAAGGATAGATGGATTGCACCGACCACTTCATTATCAGTGATGCCGGGGTTTCTGATCCACGGGCACCTATGGGACCGGCAGACTGGGTCCCTTTTGGTTCGGCGGGGGGCGGAGGTCGCGCAAAGAGCAGATCGAGGCGAAGCAATAGGGCGGTTGGTCGTGCGAAGAGTAAACCGAGGCGAAGCACGCGAGCGATTTACCCAGGTTCGGGCCGCAAGGATGCGTAAAACCCTACTCCTGCTTTGTGGATTGGTATTGATTTCTCGCTCGAGGGCGAGCGTGAGTGTGTGGAATTGCTGAACCTCGCGAGGGCTCTCGAGGTGGCTGACCCCCTCTACGTTGCACACGGGCCTCCTTTTATACTCAAGGGGTTACCGACATAGTGCAACGGGGGCCAAGGGCAAAAATGGAAAGGGTGCCGTGGGTAGGCACAGCTAGGTGCTGTAGTAGGCACAGCTAGCTGCTACAGTGTTATCATACCTAACCCTGACGGCAGGGGACAAGGGCATTAAATGCCCGTCTGTGTCGCCTAGACAGCACCGAAAGGGACCGCTAGGGACGCCACCGTCTTGCCACGATGGTTGTCTTGTCAGCGCCTGCGTGCCACCGCACGCCCCTAGTTGCACAGCCTCCCGCCACGTGCGCTCGGGAGGGGCCCCGGAGCGACACGTGGGTGGATGTGCTGGAGCGCGAGCGTGGAGTGGGGGCTTGCCGCGGCAAGCGTCTTGCCACGGCCGTCGACTTGTCGCTTCCGGGAGATTGTCGCTCGCCGGGCCTTGTCGGGGCGCGTAGCGCGCCGCGGCAAGTTCCTTGGAATGCCTCGGACGGCCTTCCCGGCAAGCGCCTCTTGCCGGGGTCTTGGGACGCTTCTGATGGCCTTCTCGGCAAGCTCCTCTTGCCGGGGTCTTGCCTTCTTCCCGGCAAGCTCCTCTTGCCGGGGCCTTGTCTTGAATACCTTGTTCTTGAATGGTCTTCAGAGGGACCACGGGGAATCTTGGCGGTGACCTGGCAGGCCTTGCCGCGGGACGCTGCGACTGCCCGTGCACAAGTTCGGGGTACAAGGGTACCCCTACTCTAGTACACCCACAAGTGATAGGATCAAAATAGTGAGTGACTTCAGTAAGCTTCCATCTTGAATTTTTTTGATAGCAGACACTATATATACAACGTAATTCTTTGTTATGCATGCGTCTTTTGACTGTTCTAAGCTCTACCATCTTGCAAGTACGTGGGGTCAAATAGTTTCCAAAGATAGATAACTTTGCCTTACTTCTCTTGAAATCACCTGTTAAGGCATTGAATGGCTTTTGTAGCAAAAATGGAATATTTTATGCCTTTAGGCGTGTTTGCCGAAACCGATAGACCTTTGTTTGTTTTGGATGTGTCCTGAACAAATCCAATCAAATCATGCTTCCTTTTACCAATCCCAACAAGCTCAATACATGATTTGGGTCCAATGGTGGATTTCAGACTGAAGACACATTCCTCTAGATATGTTAGTTAAGAGCCCAAATATCTTAAAATTTGAAATAGTAAAAAGTGATTCAGCTCATATAGTCATGATGTATGAAACCAATATGAGAACGTTGGTTAATTGGCAACAGTAGGTGTGTGGAAAAGGTTGATTGCACAATCATGAAGTGAATCATGCTAAAAAATTGGTGAAGATTCATCAAACTAAAATTTGCCTGTTATTTTTTATTAGATCTCAATTGTCTCGTATGATATGGGTCATGTCCTGTTCTGTCATCCAAATGTTCTCCATATATCTGAGTTCATCATTTATCTTAAATTCAACCTAGGGTGATGATATTGAAAAAACCTTGGGCGATACTCGAGAGAGATGATTTCTGTGCCAAGTGACATCACCCACCATTTTCACATATTAGTGTGATTCACACTCTTGAAATAAAGTTAGAGAGGGTTTGCTAGGAGCAATGAGAAAATGGGTGTACCTTTTTTGTTGTAATTAAACCCTATGTTTGCATTTCATGTCTTTTGTCAAAATTCTAGTATGCTTGATGATATATTTGTTGCCCAGAGTCATCTACAGTGGTTTATCCATCTTTTATAGAAGGAAAATGGTAGTTCTAAGGGATATTGACATGTTTGATGCAATCATCTAAGAGAACCATGAACTTGATGTAGATGGGACTATCTAGTAGTTAGTAAAGGAATGACGGAATAATATAAGTCAGAGCATACTGGATACCCCAAAACATTAGGAAAAACAAAATGAATACCAACTTTGATATTGTAGAGTTTTATGTTCGAACGACTTTATGAAAATATATGTAAACACATATTTGAAGTTGGTGGAGGAGGAGTGGAGCCTAGTACGTTGTTATTGAGGACAAATAGAATGCACTTGTCGCTTCATACTCAGTGATAGAGTAGGAATAGAGAGTGCCTTTAGTGAGATTCCTTCTTGAGAATTTTTTTAATAGTAGGTGCTAAATATACAAGGTAATTGTTGGTTGTGTAGATGTCTTTTGACTGCTCTAAGTGCACCCCCTGCAAGCCAATGGGGCCAAACAACTTCCCAAAGTAGATCGTTTAACTTGTCCTTACTTCTCGTGAAATTACCTATTTAGACATTGACTATTAATTTTGTAGCAAACATGGAACAATTTAGGCCTTTAGGTATGTTGGCGGAACCGATAAACCTTTGTTTATTTTGGCTGTTGATGAGGGTTGGAGCCCCGTATGCTATTATTAAGGATAGATGATTGCATTGGCCACTTCATCATCAGTCATAAAATTGAAATATTGAGTGCCTTTAGTGAGCCTCCATCTTGATATTTTTTTAAAGCACGCACTAGATATACAACGTAATTCTTGGTTTTGCAGGCATCTTTTGGCTACTCTTAGCACCACCATCTTGCAAGCAAATCATGCCAAACAGCTTCCCAAAATTAATAACTCTTCCTTACTTGTCCTTCATTAAATCACTTGTTAAGGTGTTGACCATGTGTTTTGTAGCAAGCATGGATTTTTTATGCCTTTAGGCATGTGTGTGGAAACCGATAGACCTTTTTTTTGTTTTGGATGTGTCATGTACAAATCCAGTCGAATGATGGAAACCGATATTATGCTTCCCTTTACGAATCTTGAAAGCCTCAGCAGAAGTTTTTGGTCGAATGGTGGATTTCACACTAAAGAGAAATTCCTCTAAAGATGTTAGTTCCAATCCCAAAGACCTTAAAATTGCAAGATGCGAAAGTAAGTAAGCTCATATAGCCGATGAAATAAACATGCAAACGTTGGTTAATTAGCAACACTAGGTGTGTGGAAGAGGTTGATTGTAAAAAATCATGATTAGTGAATCATGCTATTAAATGGTGATGAAGCATCAAACAAAAATTTGACAATTCTCTTGTGTTATTACATGAGGGAACAAATTTGCCTCAATATCTCAATCAAAAAAATTCATTGAAACATTTAAGATGTCAGATGATAGGAAATCCTATCAAGTTAAGTAAGCAACTCAAATTAGACTAGTGTATACTAGTGTATTGAAAATTCATAGTTGCCGCATGATAAAAAAGTAC